>NW_026000221.1:23529907-23597701 GCF_001458135.2 Marmota marmota marmota
TTTTTTTTTTTTTTTTTTTTTTAATTTTTTATTGTGGGTTGTTCAAAACATTACAAATTTCTTGACATATCATATTCCACACTTTGATTCAAGTGGGTAATGAAGGTGGGAGTTCATTACCCACTTGAAAATCACCCTTCTAGAAGCTTCTATTCATTTGGACAGTTGAAATTTGAGAAGGTCATCTATTCAGAAACCACATTTCTGCTGAGTCTGGTGCTGGACCTTAGACCTGGTCCAAAAGCAAGGGGCTACACGTGGTCCCTAGCAGCTGTCTTAGAAGGAGCAGGGACCAAGCTCCTAGTGCCTTCTTGAAGGTATGTCCTCAGGTGCGAGGCTTCCCTCAAGAAACCAGGGCAGGGGGAGGCCACAGCACCTCATTAGGAGAGAATGGGTGCAGGAGACCTTTAGAAAGTTGTTCAGTGGAAGACCTAGGCAATACTTGTTTCTAGTTCCTCATATAAAAACAGATATTGCAGTCCTTAAAAAGAACAATGAGGGGACAGCGGTGAATCACCTAAGTCAATTACAGAGATCACCCAGGAGCCGCGCGAAACCTGGCTGCACTTACTGCCACACCAGGCAGCAGGAAAAGCCCGGATGATGATGTTCACGTTAATAACTGGCACTGACCCAGCCACAGAGCCCTCCCCGCTCCAGGCCTATGCCAGGAAAAATAAAGAAGCAATCAAAAAAAATCCCAGTGGCATTTATCACCCCCTCCAGTGAAAGGCGGCCACCACTTTCCTCCATGGTGGTCTTTGAGACTGACTGGTGGGCCCAGTGGGGGTTGCTAGGACTGGGAGATGTATTTGCGGTGGAGGCAGGTGAGTGGGGAGGGGGAGGGGAGCTGGAAGGAGAGATGGAGGTCCAGGCGTATGTAGTTGCATACATTAAGTGTCCATCCGAGCAACAGTGAAATGATCCCAAGGACTTGGCCCTGACAAAGGCAAGGTCCCCAGAGAGTTCAATGAGTAAAGTCTATTGGTGGCAGGCATGGGCGGGACTGTCTCTGGATAAACCTAAGACTATCAGCGTGCGACCAGAAAGGAGTGTGGCTACCTGATAGGGATTTCAGGCCATCAGGCTAAGGGAGTGATGGAAAATCAGTAAGTGGGTGGCAAACACGGGACCATCAGCTTAGCAGTGTATTTCCCAAAACATGGCACCATTGCCCCAGATAGTACTGGGATGTGAGGACGCTGCTTTCCTAACACTGAGTGGCAAGGGGAGACAGGTGCTCCTGTGAAGTCTCGTTGGGTCCATCTGATAAAGATGAAGTCTTGGCTAAGGGCTAGATCTCCAGTGCTCATCGTCTGCCTTTTGAACAAAGCAATAGACCTGAGGCTCACACCTTGAGCAAGCAAGAGTATCTAGCCAGACTGAAGTCAAGTTTATCAAGGTAAAATTCACACGTAGTAAAATTCACCTTTTTTAGTTACAGATCTACGAGTTTTAACAAAGACATGTGGTTATAAAACCACAGTCACAATGGGGATATAGACTTCTACCACCTAAAAAACTCTCTTGGGCTCCTTGAGGTCAGCTCTCCCCCATATCCAGTCATGGGCAACCAGTGATTGGTTTTCAGTTCCTATAGTTCTGTCTTTTCCAGAACACCATAGAAATGGATTTCTACACTATTTACCTCACTGGGTTTTTATCTTGTGTTTATCTTTACCTTAGATGTATGAGGTAGCAACTGGTATTACATTTGAGGTAGCTCTTGTAAAGTATTCTTTTAAAATAAACCAATAGTTTAAAAAAGAGAGATCTGGTTGATAGACCAGGTATTGTGCATATATGTCAAAAATCAGGAAGATTAGATAGGAATTGTTGAGAACTGAGAAGGAGGGGGCTGGGGTCATGGCTCAGTGGTAGAGCGCTTGCCTAGCATGTGTGAGGCACTGGGTTTGATTCTCAGCACTGCATATAAATAAATAAAGGTTCACTGACAACTAAAAAATATTTTTAAAAAAGAGAGAACTGCGAAGGAGCAGAAATTTTATCCAACTTACAAGTTAAAATAACTTGCCAATTTCACAGATGCTGGCAGAAGACTTGGATCAGAAACAAAGAATTTGATTATTCAAGGCACAATAAGCAGTGTGAGCATCAGCATATTTGCAAAAGTTCCCGTTGTCCCTAATCCCACAGGGATGATGCAGCTAGGCCAGGTGGATGTCTGAATTGTGGGAGAGAAACCCAAGCCTAGGGAACCAGAAACTTTTATAATGGGCAATATGCATGCCTGCCCTTTTCTCTGGAGGGAGACACTATCTATATCTTCCTAAACTCTTTGCTATACAAACATCCTTGCAAAGATAACAAAGGCCACTTAGCAACTCCCTTGCAAGACACACACAGATGGGAGGAGCCCATGGAGAATTATCTTCCAATAGGAATGACTGAAATCTGGGAAAGGGAAAGCCTAGGCAGTCACCAGTTGGGAGATCCAAGATGTCCTAGCCTGGCAGACTTGAGCACTGCATTTTCCTCTAGAAGGTTCTCTCTGGAGCAGTAAGAGGTTGGCTGAGATCTGATTCTAAAACCATTTCCTTTCACCGTGTATTCTCCCGAACAAACCTCCCATTAGAATTTGGTCTTCCACAAGTGAGAGGAGTGAGACCCGTTGCCCACGTGACCACCGTGATCCTGGATAGCTGTGTTTTGGATTGTCATTTAACTCATACACATTTATATATCAGGTTCCAGGCTGGCTTCTGTGAGTCTGTGCCAACTTCAGTTTGTCTATACAAAGGAGATTTTAATCCCAAAAGGCTGAGAACCAGATCCTTAGATTCCGTCTAGTGATATTGTTCAGCATTGTTATGTGTTCTGATCTCTTTTGTATTCATGATCTAATTTGGTTCCCCAGCCAGCCATGTCCTTGGAGGGCACATCAATGAGTCTTTATAGATGAGGAAAGCAAAGCACAGCCCTGGACCCACAAGTATATATGGCAGGGCTGGAATGTGAACTTGGTCTGGCTGAAGTGAAAGTGAGTCATTTAGCTACTAGTCACTGTCTCCTTGCCAGAGAATTACTGCCTCTTCAGGCCATCAGAAGACTCTGGACCCCTCTGCCGGGATCCCTATGTTGAGTGGGTCCTTGAGGCAAGAAATGGGAGGAACCAGGCTCCCTCTGAAGAGAAGACCTGAGTACAGGCCTCGGAGGCTGCCAACTTAGGAGGCATGAGATGGAGGGCTCAGCCCTCCCCCACTAGCCCCCTTGACCCTCCCAAGGCAGCACACCTGGAGATGTGGGTCTCTCCTGTCCCCAGGGCTTTTTCCTCTCATCTACACTTCATCAAAAGCTTTCCAGAAGGTTCTCAAGAAGCTTTGAGTCCTATTTCAGTTACTATGTTACATAACACATCACCCCCCAAACCAGCGGCTTAAAACAACAATTTGACCTCAATCACAATTTTGCTGGTCAAGCATTTGGAAAGGGCACAGATGGGATGTTCTTCTCAAAATACTATAATTTCTTTTAAAAACTTTTTTTTTTAAATAATAAAAAATAAATCTTGCCATTTTCTCTCCAAACCAAGGACTCTCCCACGTGTCCTGATGGCATCTTCCTGGTATCCAGAAACCCAAACTCTGTGATCTTACGATGCATGGGGATCCGCTGAGGCCTGTTTTAAAAATGGAGTTGACCTAGTCCCTGTCACCACATGTGCATGGCTCACGTCACACCAGCTCACCAGTTCCTGTCCAGCCCAGCCCTCGCGCCGTGGTCTGGGCCTCCACTTGCTGTGAATCAGCCCGTGGCCGGATTCCCCGCTCCTTGCAGGTGGGAAGTTAAGTGCTAGCGTGGGGACAGCTCTATCCCAGGATGGGCAGCCTCCTGTCCCATCAAATGTTCACTGACGGTGACACATTGAAAGCGGGTAGGAGGTGGTTCAGCGTGTAGAGAAAGGACTGAGCCGGAGGTGAATCGCAGGGTTGACCAGAGTGGGGCAGGAGGACAGGTGGGTCTGAGGCCACCTGAAGGCCATACTGAGGAGCGTGGGCGGCACATTTTACTTAAGCCTCTTGGTTGAAAGAAACCCACAAATTCACCTCAAACTGATTTAAATTAAAAAAGAGAATTCACGTGTTTATAAAAATCTTGAGGTTTTAGGGTTTGGGGGCTGGATCCACTGGGTGATGTCAACTAAAGTCCCTCTTGCCCTTTCCCCCTCAGCCCTGCTTCCCCCTGTCATCGTCATCTCAGGCATGCGTCCCCCTCAGACCCCCACCTGACACACTCTCCTCTGGTAACCCCTATGGAAAAGCTATGTCACTTTCCTAGTTATCCCCACAAAGAGCTCAGGGATTGAATCTCTGGACCACCATCAAACGAATGTCCCTCTCTAAAACAGAGACAGTGGCCAAAGGATTGAATATTCCGATTGGCCAGACCTGGGTTCCACCCCTTACCCAATCATGGGCTGGCAGGGGACTACTTCTGGACCAGTTACTAGGGCAGCAGCCTTGGGTGCTCTGATTGGCTAATCCTAGGTCACATGCCCAGACCTGGAAGCAGGAAGTCTAGAGCCAGCCTCTTCCACCCGTGGTCTCTGTGTATGAGAGGGGAAGGTGGGTCTCTCCAGGGTGGGGCAGGCCGCCTAGCATGCCCTTATACAATGGGCAGCCATGGAAAGAAGATTCTGGAACAGGCACTGACATGCTGAGGACAGTATTTTAGAGAGGTGCATCAGACAACCACCCTACACCTTCTGGTCTTTAAAGAGCGAAGCCCCTTTCTGCTCCACTTGGAGCTTGCGACTCTCCCCTCTGCAGGCCACAGCCAGCTTGGTCTCACTGTCCTGGTCCAGGCACAGTGGCCTCCACACTGTGCACACCAGGAGAACTCTGGGTACCCTGCCATCCCTGAAGAATGCCTGCCCACGGCTGAGGAGCACCTACCCACCCCCTCAAGCCGGGAGCCTGACCCCTGCCCCTTCACCCTCACCCCAGCACCTCCTCAGGGCAGCCTAATCTTTGGAACAGGTGGGAGGCCTGGGCCTGGCTCTCAGCTTTCACAACCAGCAGCACAGCAAGGGGAAACTCATTACATGGGTTTAACAGGGTTTAAAGGACGTTAAAGAGTCCTGTGGGCCAAATTAGAAGGCCTCAACTTGCAAGCCGAGCTGTGGAGAGGTCCACGGCACGTTTAGGTAGAGAACAAGAGCCCAGCGCTTGGTCCCCGCAGTTGCAGTGAGAGAATGTGCTCCCCAGGGAACCGCCAAACAGAGAAGAAATAACAGGTGCTGAGCCTGGGCAGTGGCCTGGGGTCCCGGGCTGCCGAGTGCTGAGGGGCTTGGCTTCCCCTCTCTCCTCCAGGGAGGTCACTCAAAGGTATTATTCATCAAGAGACACCTAATTTGATAGATTAAGACATACCTTCATGCTGAGGTGATGCTTGACCATTCAAAAGAACAGGATATGTGTGTCAAAATAACGTGAAATCGTCTCTAAAACATGACAT
This sequence comes from Marmota marmota marmota, assembly GCF_001458135.2. NCBI lineage: Eukaryota > Metazoa > Chordata > Mammalia > Rodentia > Sciuridae > Marmota > Marmota marmota. Next base: position 23,535,386 of record NW_026000221.1, read on the forward strand.
TAAGTTAAGAAATAAGCAAGGTAGCTGGGCACAATGGCATGTATACTCTGCTCCCAGCTACTTGGGAGACTGAGGCAGGAGGATCACTTTAACCAGGAGTTGGAGGTCAGCCTGGGAGACATAGTAAGACTCCATCTCAAAAACGGACAAAGAAACAATGTATAGCATGGATGGATAGCAGGTTACCATTGGTTATACAAACATACTTAATGTGATACAAACACACTTAATATGACATCCCCATTTCAATAGCTCAAAATGGTAACATACGTGTATCTGTTTATGTATGCGTGATTCCACGTGGAATATGTAGGGATAGCTTCGGCACCTTACTTGATGGGCACATAACCATGGTCTTCCTCCACACCTAAATTGCAGAGAAGACTATGAAATGTAGTCTAGAAAGAGTGCCGTTTCTAAACAGCCGACCCATCTCTGAAGCAGCCTCCAAAGGTCTTAATCAGACACCAAGGGGGAAGCTGGTTCATCCCAACTCTAAGCAAGATGACAGAAAGGGGCAAATGGGACCATGTTGCCAGTCTCCTGCAGAGAACCCGGGCAAAGTAGCTTTCCAATAAAGAATGAAATTACTCTAAACAACCCTTCTCCTTTACATGTAATATGTTGACTTAATAAGAGAAGAAAGAACTACCAAAGTATGAACTTAGTTACATAGGAAGGGATTTTTCACATCAGAATCCTTTCATTTAAGAGGTATTTAACTTAGTTCCTACTATGAAGCGGGTACATAGCTGCTCTGCAGGAAGACAAGCTTCTGTTCTCAAGGAGCTTCCAGCCTGGGAAGGGGGGCTCACCTTAGTCATTCATTGCACAGAGGGGCACTCCTTGTTTTGGCTTGGTCTCCACTGAAGCAGCTTTGGGGGCAAGGATTCTAATATGGTATCAGGAAGGTAATCCCAGGAAACACCAGTAGGTTAGTGAGGAAGGAAGAGGAAGAGGAGGAAGCCACCAAGTGTGCATTTTCAAGCCAATGACCACTCTAGGCATCTGGAGATCAGCTGCATTGGGTAGGTGCAGAACGCCCATCTCTGAGTTTTTCTGGGGTATTTATCATCACCTGCCATCCATCTTGGAGTAGGCAGTGTTAATATCCTGGCAGGCACTTTTGGCCTGCGGCTCAAAAAGGCAGAGCAGACTCTCACAGCCAAAGCAAGCCCTCAAGCAAAAAGCTAAAGATACTGGGAGTTGGAAGTTGGGCCACCAGTTGAATCTGACATTATAGGGACAAGGGCTTCTGGGCAGGGTCCTGATGTCATCTGGGACACCACACCAGTGCTATGAGTAACAGTCTCAGGAAGAAAAATAATAATGAGAATAAGAGGTTCCAGCCACGGGAGAAAGCGTAGGCTCTGGCTTTAGATCCTGGCTCCGCCATCCTGCCAGCAACCTGACCTTGGCAGGTCTACTTCTCTCGACCTCAGTCTCCTCATCTGTAAAAGGGGTAAATAAGAATACCTGCATCAGAGGGTGGCTGGGAAGAGGAACGGAGGCCATGCATTTTGAAGAACTCCAAAGAGGTCCCCTCTGGAGCTCCACAAAGCCAGCCCCCTGCCCCAGCCTTTGGGTTCTCCTCTGTCCCTCACAAGCAGGTGGCTTCCTCTCAGTGTCAATCATCATGCCACCACAAGTCAGGTGGCCCTTTCCACCTCTCCCGTGGAAACCTAACTTACCATGACCCAGGCACCAGCAGGACCTGAGCCCGGCCACGCTCTGTGCTCCCCTGATCTCGCAGGACACCCGTGGCGTCCATTTGTAGGCGATGGCATTTACTTCTCCTTTTGTGGGCTTCCAGTGGCGGGCCAGTTCTGAGGAGCACCCGGCCACGGGGAGAACAATGCCCCTCTGTTCCCCCAGCCATTCATGTGGACTTTTGTCTCAGCCTAAAATAACACCGGGCTAGAGGGTATTTTCTTAACACCGCCAAACCCTGTGGAAAATGTAGCAGGCTCTGGCTGCTTGGGGTCCCCTGGCTGATAACGATGTCATGATGTATAGGTGAACTCTGCTCCTCCAGGGTCGGGGTGACCCTGGGATTAGGGCCGCACTTATCTCCCAAGACATCTCGGAGCATCTGGGATTCCATTTCACGTCGGAGGCCCTGGGGGCTGAAGTTATGTTATGTGCTTATGAACAAAGTGGCCTATTCCCAGGCAGGGCTGGAGTGGATTAGGGCTGATCACCCGGCCTAAACCGGGGACATCTGAGAATGTTGAAGAAAGGAAGGGGATTCCACAAACCCAAACAAACACGGACTTCAAGCGAAGATGTGAGCAACTCAACTTCTTAAAAGGCTGCCAGAGAGAACACGGGTCCCGTGAGCCCTGGGCTCCCAGAGTGAGAAACTTGGTCACAGTCTGGCCAACCTGCTGGGAAGGGCTCTCAGCACAAGCTCTCCGCAGCCCCATAAATCATACACCGGCAGCTTTCTGCCAAAAGGTGCTATTAAAAAAAATTAAAAATTGACTTGTCCAAAGGACCTTTAAAAAAAAAAAAAAGTCCCCAACCCACCACTTTCTTTATTAAAGTTCACAGAAAATAAATATCAGATTTCTTTCAACCCGAATTTTCTCTCCAAGTATAATCGCAGAAACTAGAGATGAAGGGGATCAATGTGGCGGGGGCAGGGGTGGCAGGGAGGACCCTACTGGGTAACTTTTTCCATAATCTGGGTAGTGATGTTGTTGCCGCAGTCTCCGCAAATTAGCCCTCCCATCTGCTGTCCAAAAAATTCACACAGAACCCCATAAACCGATTCTCGAGAGCAACCCGGGTGCTAGATATTTCTAAAAATATCACAGGGGAAAAAATTGTTTTTAAGCTTCCCTTTAATTACAGAAGAGCTTTCCCCCTTCTATTTAGTTCAGCTCAGTCCTGAAATGGAATTGAACTTCCTTTCTGATTCATTCTTCAAAACCTCAACGTGGGTTTTATCAGAAACAGATCTGACACTCTGACGGTGCCTCCTTGGTCAGCCTCCACCCCAGACCCGCGTCCTCATTAAAGCGCTCTCTGTTTGGTTTGCTTAAAGAGAAATCATAACAGAGAGGGTTCGATTTCTTCTGTGCTCATGAAAAAAATGTACTGACCTTTCCCTCGCCTTATTAGGGTAACTGGAGGTGACGAAAGTCACAGAACACAGTATTTTCCTAAGAGGGCCTCAGACCTGCAGCGGAAACTCATGGCCCTGAAACCTCTCTGTTTTCTGGATCATAGAGCCCTGGCCCCTGACCGATGAGGCTGACTACCACCAAAGTTTGCTCCTTGCCATTGGGAGACACTCAGGCGGTGGCAGATGTCCCTGAGAGTCCATCCAAACAATTCAGCTCCCTTCTCTGTACCCCAGGAGCCTAGGCAGGGTCGTCATCTTTTCTTACTAACCTTAACTAAGCCACTTAAAAAGAAAATAGAGGGGGGGACTTGGGGAGATCTTTACAGATCGCCGTCCAAACCTGACCACAAATGGTTCCAATTTGCTGCAGTGATTAAATCTATGTGAGTTTAAGGGTTTTCATTGGGGTCATTTGCTACTTTGGAATTCTGCTTGCTGTCTTGCTGGGAAAATGAACTCAGGAGTCACCAGCAAGCGTGAAGAAGGAAGAGAGTTCCTAAGCAAACTCCTAGCAGCACCTACAGGGATACAGAAAGACAGACTCCGAATTCTAAACATGGCTTGGAGAGGAACGGAGAGGAACATAGCAAGGATTAGGTCTGTCATTGTGCCTGCTGAGGCAGCCTTTCAGAACTGGCTGACGGGGATCAAAGTCACAGCCACCAGTTTGTCAAATATGCTAAGCTGGGTGTTTACACAAAAGTGTCAACACCAGCTTTGCACCACAAAGGGACTCATACAGTTGAAGATTAATTACTTCCAAAACAGAGATTATGGGTAAATACTGGTTTCTTGGGGGTATTTGCTTCAAGGGGGTATTTGCTTGGCCCTAGGCTAAGATGTCCTGCCAGAGGCAGAGAGTTGGGGACAGCAGAAGCTAAGGTCCATCCTGACCCTAGGCCTCTCATTTTAGCACACGTAGTTTCTTGGTACTTCACCCTCCTGTGTGACATTCCTCTCCTCTCCGTCTGTTTATCTTTTCTTTCTCCTTTACCTCGTCCACTGTGGGGCAAATTTTCTGAGTTGCTCCCTTCCTGCTCCTTCCCCAGCTCTCTCACCAGCGGAAGTCTAGGATAAATTGGTGGATACAAAGTCCATGGTGAAAGGATCCTAACCTCAGAACTCAGCGTCCTCCTGTGTTGAACAGGGAAACATGCTCGCCCTATCTGCTGCAACCCTATTGGAAGATGTAAAGGACAGGAAAGCCATCATGACTGAAAGTGATAAGGTGAGTTAAAGATGGCAGATTTATAGACCAGGGTTCTGATAGAATCTTGTTTGTCACATTGAAAATCTGCCTGAATATAGACTGGATGTGTGTGCGTGTGCGCGTGCGCATGTGTGCGCGCGCACGCGCACACACACACACACACATTCTCACACCAAAAACCAAGCCAGAATAATGTCCTTAGAGTAGGGTCCTCAGACCAAGTACGGTTAAAGCCACTTGGAATACTTGTTCTAAAGGCAGGTGCCTATCCCTCCCCAACTTATACCAAATCCCCAGCTTTGTGTTGGCTAAATGATACACGCTTCTATCGCAGTTGGTACAAGGTCAGCATTGAGGGGGCAGCAAGGACTGTCCTTGTTAACAACTTTCTGTGTATTTTAAAGAATGTTAGAACAAATGGTGGCAGCAGCAAACAGGTGACTTCCACAATAGGTGTGTGCAAAACTAGGCATGTCAGAACCAATGAGCTGTTTTTTAAAAAATTAATTTAGATTGTGGGAGGGCAAACACCATAAAAGGGATCCATGGGTGTTTGAATCAAAGAGCGCCCTCTCTGGAGGAAAGAGAATCTGTATTTCTCAAAATTCTCCAGGTTGACACAGCTGCAGGCTCTAGAAGCAGGTGGTTTCCTGCTTATTCCTTCATTTGTTCAAAGGAAAGACAGCTGGGCTGAGGGTGGGGTGTGGCAGGGAATTCTTCAGCGTGCCTAATCTTGCCGGGTCTCCCAGGGCTCCCCCCAGGGTTCTGGGATTTCCTGGCATTAGGGAAAAACTGCACAGAAGGGATTCTTGAAGGAAAGGTGGGGCAGGTTCAGGAGAAATCTTTGCCAACCCTCCCTGGGATCCTTACAGCTCGGCCCTTCTCCCTGATGACAGTGTGGATATTGAGGAGGTTCTTCCCTTCAAGAAGTTCCCCCCAGGGGTCAGGGGAGACATACAGTAACTTGGCAGTCAAACATATAATCCAGGTAATGGGAAAGGATGTCAAGTATGGAAGAATGGGTGTGTGGTGTGGGGAAAGTGGGGTAGCAGCACAGATGGGGAGACAATGGAGATGTTGTCTGGCCCTGGAACTAAATTCTACCCGGGCTGTGTGAGCAATACTGCTGGCTGGTCTTTTATGTATGTGGCTCATGTATCTAGGAGTCAGTAGTAGAACACAGTAGGTGCCACATTATTCCTTTACTCAATATCGATTCAATCTAATAAGTGAGGGTTTTGGAATTTTTTTTCTAGTTGTAGATGGACAGCATGCCTTTATTTTATTTGCTTATTTTTGTATGTGGTGCTGAGGATGGAACCCAGTGCCTCACATGTGCTAGACAAGCACTCTACCACTGAGCTACAACCCATCCCTAATAATCGGATATTAATTAGCTATTTTGATGTATCCCTCATTGAATTCCAGCATTGTAACTGGCATGTAGAAGATGCTCAATGAATATTTCTTAAATAAATATTTCTCCCTCCCCATGAGACTGCCCCAATAGACAGCAGGTCTGGGTTTCCATGCTTTCCACAGCTCCCAACTCACCAGCAGGAGGCCCTAAGAGAGGATGGAGAAGAAGAGTGTCTCTCCCTGCTTTGGGCTGTGTTTTCTGGCAGTGACCCATGCCCCTCCAAGGCTACAGATCCTGGTGCACGGTGCTCCCCAATGGTCCACATCCTTTTAGAGCTCTGATGTGACCCTCTCTCCCCTGCCCTTCCAGTCCTAGAGGTAGAAACAAACCCATGATTGTTAGTTCCTGGGATTCCGTCATCCCCTGGTCATGCTCTTAATATCTGGGAAACTAAGTCCTTCCTTAGTTGCATCCTTTTTTTTTTTTTTTTTTTTTTTAGCATTACTGGGGATCAAACCCAGAGGTGCTCTATCACTGAGCTACAGCCCCAGCCCTTTTTATTTTTTTATTTTGAGGCAGGGTCTCACTAAGCTGCTCAGGCTGGCTTAGAACTTGTGATCCTCTCGCCTCAGCCTCCCAAGTAGCAGGGATCATAGGTGTGCACCCCTGTGCCTGGCTCGCCAAGTCCTTCCTCTGGACCTCTTAAGGATTAGACTCTATTTCCTGGAGGGATTCTGACCAGTAGACTAATCATATCAATTAAAAGTTCAAAACATAGCCATGCATATTAAATACAATATATATGGATATATAGAGACATATACACACATGTATGCACATTATTTTACATCTACTCCCCAACCTCTCCCTCCTAGTATTTGGAAATACTACCCTGGCTGAACTTGAGCCATGACTCTGAACCATCTCCTTACCTGCAGCCCACCCTACAGCGCGCCCCCTCCCACCTCCCACCCACACCATAGCCCCTACAACTCTGTGGAAGGGCTGGCTGACCTCAGTTCGTGAAGAACACCCATGTGCAGCAGAGCTTTCTGGAGACATCCACAGCCTTGTGTCCCCCACCCACAGCCGCAACTGTCCCCACACCCGGGATCAAACCATTCAGTTCCCGCTTTACAGACGGCAACTTGTCCTTAGACCTGGGAAGAGAGGGAAAGCGAACTTGTAAAACAAACTCTCAGCCCCTGCGGGGGGATGGAAGGGCTAGGGCGTGTCTGTTCCTCTGGATTCATTCATTCAGCATTTGTCGCAAGCCAAGAATATGCCACGCACGATGTCAGGCTCTGGGGACCCAGAGCTGAATTGGACAGACACACGGAGTGTGGCTTTGAGAAGCTCTGTTGGGGAGAGAGAGAGACGGGCAAAAGCAAAATGCAAACCAGTTGGCCGGGCCCACATTTCTTGGCAGGAAGAGAAATTGCTAGAAGGGGAACAGCAAGTTCTCTTCACTGCGGGATGTGCAAGTTCCATCCGTGGGAAGTTCTGCAACCTGGGGAAGGGTGGGGGATGGTCTCTAAGGCCCATCGCCACCAGCCAGGACAGCTTCATCACCCCGTTGGCTGCTCCTGCAGGGCTTTGTTCCTGAGGGGTCCGAGGAGCACACAGAGGACCCTCAAACGCTGTTAGCATGGTTAATTACAGGAGGGCTGGCCAGACGACGAGTGGAGATTCACCATGTCCAACAAGAAGAATGGGTTGCCTGGCCTCCCCGGTGTCCAGAGAGCTGGTTCAAGGTTGCTCCACACCCCTCTCTTGCCTTGTCCTGATCATGTCCACAATTGCAAAACAGAGAAGGTATAATCAGCCTCATCTGCCTGTGGCACCTGATCACAGATAAAATGGAACAGATCAGTCTGCTGAGGGCAGCCCAGGGCCTGGAAGCTCACTTCTGGGTACAAGATGCCCAGTATCAGGGCGTTGCCCAAAAGACTCATCAGGGCAGCGATGGGGAGAGAAGATAAGAGGCTTGGATCTGTAGTCACAGTCTGTTCAGAAACTCCTGGGTGGTCACAGATTTCCGGAAAATTCTCACCCTCCCACATCAGTCAGGCCAATGCCTCCAGGCAGAGCTAGGGAGGAAAACTTTGAAATAAAAATTAAAAATGTGAAACAGGTACGGAGGGAGCCCGCCCGCAGCACCATGAGCTACGGGGCTAAGCCGCGAGAAGGGAGGGACTCGGTGTTGGGCAGGAGCAAGCACCCTGGCCTGGACAAAGGCTCTCCTGCACTCTCCTGGCCTCTGTCATTGAATTCCGTGTGCAGGGGAAATTTAAAAGTTCACAGAGAGGTTCTGTCAGGTAGGTTCCGTGAAGCTGCTGGCTTTTTAAGCCAAGAGGCAGAAAGAGGGGAAGCAGAATGACATTGACCCAGCCACCAAAGGCTGTCAGTCAACGCAGCCGGGGTAAATAAGGAAACCCGGAAAGAGTCACTTCACACCCAGTGGTGGGCATCCCCAGGACTGCAATGGGGACAATAGGAGGAACATAACCTACTGAGAGCATCTGTCCCTTTCACACTCCATCTATCTTTAGGATTTTTTAGCCTGGCATGAAGAAGGGAATGGAGACCATGGTTGAACTTCCCACCCCAAAATCATCTGCAAATTTTGTGCGCGCGTCTGATTTTTGCAAGAGTTCGGGACCCTCCCCACTAAGGTCTCCAAGATCCAGTCTTCAAGGGCCTTTTAAACATGAGCAACCCAGAACCAGGGAAAACAGGCATTTGGGTCCGTGAAGGCTAGCAGTGTGTGGACTTGTCCAGAGGAGGGGCTCCCTGGACATGAGACGGAAAAGTGAACAGACAGACACTCACCCTGGCCTCGATGTCCCCAGCAGCATCAAACAACATTTCTTAGGCACCTCCTGGGGACCAAACTCTTCATATTGAACTGTCCCACCCTCCCTGCAATGCTGCAAAGCAGGCCCTGGTGCGCCCACTCTACAGATGAGGACACTGACCTGCAACAAGGCTTAATGACTAGCCCAGGCCTCCCCCTCCCACTCCCTCCGGGTTAGGAGCAGCAGCAGGATTTGACCCGGAGCCACCTGCCCAAAAGATTATAATTATACACAGCAGAGGGCGGAGGGTTGGGTCATTTTTGTAGAGGACCCATGAGTCCAGGCTTTCACGCACTCAGGGCCTGAGGCCCAGCCTGTAGGTCAGGTGGGTGACCAGGCGCCACGATTTGGAGGAGAGGCCCATTCTTTCTCCATCTGACCTGCCACTTTCAGAAGAAGACTAAGCCCGTTCTAACGTGAGCTGAAGGTTGAGGAATTGGAATGCACCCCAGGTTTTCCCAAAGAGTGCCCAGTTCTCCCCCAAGCTGTCCCAAGGCCATTGTGGCCGTGTAGATAATGTTGTGACTTCTAATTGAAACCACAAAACAAGCTGTAAATCTCTCTGCCTGGTGCTGAAGGTCACGCTCTCCACGCCGTGTGGGAGGCTCGGAAGCCGACCTTGAACTTGCTCTTTGCTGACTTGATGAAGAAGCAAGCCCTCTGGAGCAAACAGGACAAGGTGCTTCATGGATAGTCAGATGACAGGAAAGTGGCCCCGACAGAACTGATCCATTGTGCATCCCAAACCCTGGGCAGCGACCCCCTGGAACCTTCCAGGGGGTCTCCTGCCAGCCTCCTACCCAACAGGGTCCCATCAAATCCTGCAGGGGCTTGGAGGTGGCACCTGGGTTTAAACACACAAATTGAAGGTGTCAGGAGGAGGTGGTCTCAGTGGTCTCACCATCCAGGAGAAGGAACTTGTTAGAGCTGGAAGGGTCTGGGTGCCTTCATTGAATCTCCTGGCCCAGTAGTGCCTAAGTGAGTGTCCACAAAAGGTTTGCAGAAAGAACCAGGTGGCAGGTGGCACCCAGACAGACAGGTACTTTTACATTTGTGTGAGTGTGTAAAAGTGTATATAAAATATATGCATATATTATTACATACATACACACACATATATGCATATATACACACATACACATATATATGTATGATCAAATAACATATATGTATTATTTGGTATTTATCAATGTGACTATAGGAAAATGTTCACATGAGCCCATTTTTGACCTATTATTGACAGGCAGCCTGTGACAGGGACTGCAGCCAGACAGCCTGGGTTTCCATCAGTTTGACTCAGGGTAGATGACATGGGCTCTCTGTACCTCAGTTGCCTCAGGGGTTAAATGGGGAGAAATAGCAGCATGAAACTACCCTCAAGGAGTTGGTTTTGACTCGGTGGATACATTGTAAATGCCTTCCATGGTGCCTGCCATGTCCTACCTATTCCTCACCATTACTTACTATATTACAGGTGTAGGATTGCTCATTAAGAAAGCTTAATTTAGGGGCTGGGGTGGGGGCTCCGTGGTAGAGTGCTCGCCTAGCATGCATGAGGCACTGGGTTTGAGCCTCGGCACCTCATAAAAACAAACTAATGTATCCACCTAAAAATCTAAAAGATACATAAATAAATAAATATTTTTTAAAAGAAAGCTTAATTTATATGGAAAATGTGGTTTTGAGTGCACATGCATGCTTAGGTGTGTGTGTGTATGTCAAAGGTAGAAACCGCAGGAGACAGGGAACATGCACAGTGATAAATGAGTGATGTGACTTGGGAAACGCTGACAGCCACCCTCCTGGGACTCTCTGCCCACAGTCCCAGGGCGCTTCTCCTCGAACGGCAGGTCCCCCTATGACACACTGACCCAAAGGGCCTCTGCCAAACTGCCAGGTTCCCCAGGTGGCCTCCCTGTGACTTGGTGGCCTGCAGGGGCGGGGGAGGAAGCTGCCATGGTTCTCTAACAGGTGCCCAGCTTATCTAGCTCCATCTGGGTCCACCTTATCTCTCTACCAGAAACCTAGGGGGAGCTACGGTGGCATGACTCATGTGACATCGGATGACAAGAGCTTTGTGGAAACCTCAGCCCTTCCCACCTGCCCACACCTCTGGCCCTGAGAGACAGCCTCAGACCCCAGGGGATTCCAGGTCCCGCGCTCAGCAGAGCATGGTCAGGCCTCAGACCTGCCCACCAGCCCGCCCTGCTGATGCCTGCCATGTTCCCTCAGTGCCATGTCACAACCTTCTAGGGTGTGGGCAGATGTGGCTGCAGCCATGCTGTATGCACCTAGTGTGAGGAGACCGAGGGACTCTCCACTACTGCCCGGGGGGGGCTGGGGCAGGGGTTCCTGCTGAACCGAATGAACAAACTTCGAGAGGATTCTGTTTTGTATGTCAGTACTAAATGTCCTTGGAGGGGGACCAAGATTAACTTGCCTTATCTTGAATCCTGCCTCACAATCAACTGGGTGATGGCAAAGTTCCACGGCAGGCAGAGAAGCTCAAACCGTCCCAGGGCACCCCTGCTCCCTCCGAAGCCTTTGGCAGAGAGGGCAGCCTACTGACCTCCAAAAGCCCCAGCGAGGCCGCGGGAGGTGGGGTCTGTGCAATCTGACAAGGGGGGGGCCTCACCTGCCCCCAGGCTGAGACACCTGCATTCCCAGCTCCTGGCCCCTCCCACCCCTGACCAGGAGCCCCAGGGAGCTGACTGCCTGCAGGCTGCAGGGCCTAGCTACAGAGCAACATGGTGGAGCCGGCATAGGGCAGATGGGAGGGACAGAGGAAGGGCCCCATGCATCTATGTGTGGTGTGCAGGTGGGGACAGGGGGTTGGGGGACAAAGTTTCAGTTTTACAAGATATAAAGCTTCTGGAGATGGCGGGGCGGAGATGGCTGCCTTCCAAAATGAACCAACTTAATGCCACCGAACTGTGCCCTGGAGAATAACAGCGATGGTAACTGTCAGGGTGTATGTATTTTACTACATATTAAAAATAATTTGAATGACCTATTTTTTAAGTATATCAATATTAGAGAATGATATCGTAATTTTCATAGTCTTCGGGTGGGGGAATAGTTCTTCCTGGTTTTAAGCAAGGTATGCAGCACAGAATCCACAGGAGAAAAAGTTGGTGGCATCAAAGTCGAAGCTGCATTAAGATACAGAGCGTGTCCTGGAGTCCCTGCCACTCAGGAGGCTGAGGCAGGAGGATCCCCAGAGGGTCCCTTGAGCTCCAGAGATTCCGGCCAGCCTGGGCAACACAGCCCGCCTCACATAAAAAAAAGGTTTGCTAAGAAAGACATTTAATAACAATCAGGAGAAGAACAAGAGAATGAGGACAGGTGCCCGGCAGGGGGTTGTGGGTCTCCAGGCCAGCACTATGGACTCCATACCATGGTTATTTCCTTGTTACCATCCCAGATTTTTGGCCTTGAATTCAACACCTATTTTATTTTTATATTTTCTCTTTAAATTCTTTAATCAACTTAATTGAGCTATACTCTACATGCAGGAAAATGTCACAAGTTTTCTTTAGATACCAGGGATTAAGCCCAGGGTTGTTTAATCACTGAGCCACATCCTCACCCCTATTTGGTATTTTATTTAGAGACAGGGTCTCACTGAGTTGCTTAGAGCCTCGCTAAGTTGCTGAGGCTGGCTTGGAACTCGTGATCCTCCTGCCTCAGCCTCCCCAGTTGCTGACAGGCGAGCCACATGCCTTAAGTGTGCATGCCCGATCTTAAGTATGCATGCCCCTGAGTTTAGAGAAACTCATGCCATCAAGATACAGGTCTTTCCCATCATCCCCCAGAGGGCTTTGGGCTTTCTGCCACAATCCTCCGGCCTAGCAACCTGTTTACCATTGCTCCAATTTGCCTTTTCTAGGAAAGCCCCCTCAGTCGAATCACGGAGCACACGGTCATTGGCTTCCGATTTCTCTCAATGGACCTGAGCTTTTGAAGTTCATCTCTATCCTTGTGCATCTTATTTTCTGGTTTTTCTTCTCTAATAATTCTCCATGGTGTGACGGCCACCCTTTCTTTATCCAGCTGTGGATGGACATTCAGGGGGGTTCCAATGCAGGGTCTTATAAGCAACCCCTCTGTGACCACGGGCATGTAAGTCTCCGTGTGGTTCTATGGTTCCACTGGGTAGGTACCTAGGAGGGGCATGGCCGGATCATGTGATACCTGTGTGTTTTGAACTAATTTTTCATTTAAAGAAATTTATTTGGAAAGAAAACATCATGACACTTGGAAGGCACTATCATTTGCCATAAATAAAAGTTCACCATAAAATTGAAAACCATGGCTATTTAAATACCCATGAGGGCTCAGGTTCTGCCAGCCAGTGCTGTGGGCGTGGAGACCTGGGGTAAAGCAACGTTCTCACATGCCTGAGATGCTCCTGCCTGCCAGAGGCCTTGAGCCTTAGGTGAGTTCCAGGAACTCTCTCTGCTAAAAGGGGAGATAAGCAGGTGTCCGGGAGGTGTTAAGGACTGGGCCAAACTCTTTGATGCAGAAGGATATCTCTAAGTCAATGTTACTTAATGTCAGCCCAGGTGCCACCTATAATCAGCTAATCGATCCTCCTTGAGAGAGCAGGAAGAAAGGCTGACTCAGTCCAGCTCAGCCACCTTCTTCTTTCTCTCTCAAGGAGAAAGCCCTTCCAGCCGAGTTGAATTATGAAACAAAACAAAACAAAACAAAATCATGGAGTACTTGCAATGAGCCAGTAAGTGCCTTCCAAATATTAGCTCACCTATTAATAGAGAGGGCAGAGCCACTTTTTTAGGAGAGGTAAGAGGCTGTAAAAAGCACACTTGCTTGTTTCAAATGAGAACAAGGTTTACAAGCCAATGAAGCCATATTCCAAGTTGGGTGCATGGGAGAGAGGACAGCCGCAGTGGGAGGTGAGTCCCGCCTGAGGCCTCCGGCCACCAGCCTGACCCCCAGAGGCTCAGGTGCGGAGCCTCCTCATAGCCAGAGGCCAGTGCTGCCCAGTCGTGGATCTGGAATCAGACCTGGCAGATGTTCAGGACCCACCACATACCAGGTGTCCCATTGTGGGCAAGCAGCTGGGCCTCCCAGAGTCTCAGTGTGATGGGCTGACCAGTGGTGTCCCCCCAAATTCTTGTGTTGAGGTCCTAACCCCTCAATGTGCTGGAATGAGGAGACGGAGCTTTGGGGAGGAGATTAGGCCAAGAAGGTGGAGCCCTTTGAATGGGATGAGGGCCCCCTTTGAAAGAGACCCCAGAGTGGTTTCCAAAGGACTTAGGAACCCATTTGAAGGTGCTCTTTCTTACCATATATGACAATTCTTGTCTGTGTTAGCTTTTTGGTATTTTTGACCAAAATACTAGATGAGAAATACTTAGAGGAGGAAAGACTCATTTGGAATCATGGTTTCTGAGACTTGAGTCGATGGTCATCCAGCTCCATTGCTTTGGGCCTGAGGTGAAGCCCAACATGGCGGAAGGATGTGGGGAAGAAAAGGCGCTGGGGTCATGGCAGCCAGGAAGGAGGGCGGGGCTGTGAGGAGGTTAAACCCTTCCAGGGCACACGCTCAGGGGATCTGCTTCCTCCCGCTAAGTCCCTCCTCCCAACAGTCTATTCAGCTACCAACTGATGAATCCATGCTGTGGTCAGAGCCTGCCTGTGCCAGTCACGTGCTAAAAGCCTCTCCTCTGGACACTGCTGCATTAGGGACCAGGTGTTCAACGTTGGTGCTTCTGAGGGACACTCCAGTTCCAAACCACAACATTGTCTATCAAAACAGTAATTGCAGCTGGATGCAGTGGTGCAGGCCTGTAATCCCAGCAGCTCAGGAGGCTGAGGCAGGAGGATCTCCCGTTCAAGGTCAGACTCAGTGACTTAGAGAAGCCCTAGGCAACTTAGACCGTGACTCAAACTAAAAAACAAAAAGGGCTGAAGATATAGTTCAGTGATAAAGCAGCCCTGGGTTGAATCCCCAGTATCCTGCCCCCACACAAAAAAATTAAAAGTACTACTACTAATAATAATTGTGATAAATTAGGACTCATTAAAAAGAAAGGGAGACTCCAGTGAGCTCCCTTCAACCACATGAGGACTCAGGGAGAAAACAGCCCTCTATGGACCAGGAGGCTGGTCTCCATAGCCAGCCAATCCCCTGCTACATGGATCTTGAGCTTTGCAGCCCCCAAAACTGTAAGAAACCTACGTTTCTGGTTTACCCAGTGTGGGGTCACTTGTTACAGCAGCTTCCATGGACTGAGACACTCAGTTTCCTCGCCCATGTAATGGGAATAGAGTACCTGCTCATAGGCTCCACGGTTGGCTGGAAGAATTACGTGTGATATTGAAGGAAAAGCACTTTGACAAGGAGTCCTCCGAGAAGGTCACGTGCTGCCCCCATGGTGATCACCACAAAGACTTACAGTGCAAGGACACAGGATGCTTTGTGGACAAAGGAGCTAAGGAGTCGTCGCCTGGCAACAAGTGGCTATTGTCAGAAAGCCCCTGTGTACCTGCACCCAGGCTCCCAATGCCTGGTGGTGAAGAAGACCTGGGCCTTCCCCTCAGGAGGCTTGGACTCAGTGGGCGAGACACACATAAGCATGAAAACAAGATGACCTCGGGTTTCAACAAGGTTTACAAAGATAATTAAGTAGAATAATTTCATGCAAAGAAATTGGGTGTCCCAGTCTGGTCAGCAAGGGTATCCCTGAGGTTTTATGGAGAAGGGATATAAATGATCATGAAGGGTCCTTGAAAAGAGGGGGTCAAGGGAAGGAGGATGGTATAATACTGAACTTTCCCAGATGGAAAGATGAGCATGTGCAAAGGCCCAGGGCTAGTGGATTCGAGGGGCAGAATAGGCCGGGGTGAGACGTAGTGAAGGCCTGAAAGCTACCCAGGAAGTTGGTTTTTATTCTGATTGGAGTAGAAATATTTTCCTGAACTTGTTTGAAGCCAGAGTGCAATAGTTTAGCTCTAGAATTTTCCCCAAAGGCTCATGGGTTTTAAGGCTTGGTCCCAGCTGGTGGCACTATTGGGAGGCGATGGGAACTCTAGGAGGTGTGGCCTGGTTGAAGGAAGTCAGTCACAGGGGATGTGTCCTTGAAGGATATAGCCTGTCCCCTTTCCTTCCCTTTTCTCTCTCTCTCTCTCTCTCTCTCTCTCTCTCTCTCTCTCTCTCTCTCTCTCTCCCTCTTTTCTAACCGCCGTAGAGTGAGCAGCTTTTCATTGCCAGGTCCCTCTGCAGGATGTTGTGCCTCACCACACTTCAGAAACAACAGAGCCCAGAGAAATCTCTCCTCCTCTAGTTCATTTTCTCAGGCATTTTGTCACAGCAAGGGAAAGCTGACAGTTAGGGTTTGAAGATGAGGCGTTCCCTAAAGGCTGCTGGTTCATGCAGGGGTAGTCAGAGGTGAAATGATGACAGCTGGTGAGACCTTTAAGCTAATCAAGCCATCCTAATTTGAATGGATGAATGGATGGTGACCGTAGGCCAAGGCTGGAGGAGGTGGGTCACAGGGGGCTGAGCCCCAAAAAGGATTCCTCTTCCCCACAGCCCCTCCCCCTCTCCCCCTTCCCTCTCTCTGCTTCCTGGCCACCATGAACAGAGCCCACCCCCTCACTAAGTCCTACCACCATGATGTTCTGCCTCACCCTGGGCCCAGAGCAAGGAGTCGGCCAACCATGGACTGAACCACTGACACTGTGACCCCAATAAACTTTCCCTCCTCTAAGTTGTTCTTGTCAGGTTTTTTAGTCACAGTGACGAAAAAGCTAACAGACTGACAAACATACAGAGAAAGAGCCAGAAAGATCACCCCGGCCGCCATGCAGAGCACGAGTAGGGAGCCCAGCTGGGAAGGTGTCTCAGGGGTCCAGGTAAGGGGCGCGTGGCTTACGGCGGGCTGAACAGTGCAGATGGTGAGAGGCGGCTGTGTACAGGAGGCGGGTTGCAGGCAGAGAAGACAGACGCACAGACGGATGGAATACGGAGTAGAGGGGGTTAGACACGGGGCATGAGGAAGTCAAGATGAGCTTTAGGTTTTTAATTGCAGCAACTGGAAAAGTCCTGCCTCTTCTCATCCTGGATCATGAGGGAAGAGGAGCAGGTGGGTGAGAAGCATATTTGGNTCCCCCCCCCCCCCCCCCCCGGTTATTTTGCTGCAGCCAGACTGCAGCACCAGGCTGGAAATTAAATTTGGGGATTAAAAATGTCATGTCTGCCTAAGCCGTGACAGCAGATGACACTGCCCAGAACAGGGGTAGTTAGATAAGAGGAGTCCTGTCCTCAACACTGGGGTCCAGCCGCGCCATGAATCTGAGGAACGTGCGCATCAAGATCCCCTGCTGGAGATTCTGGGCGTACAACAGCATGTTAAAGGCTCCTGATAAGTCCTGCAACCGGTTAAAAAAAAAAACTGATTAAGTTGGTTTCAATCAGGATTTCCCAAAGTTAACTGATCACAGA
Source organism: Marmota marmota marmota (assembly GCF_001458135.2). NCBI lineage: Eukaryota > Metazoa > Chordata > Mammalia > Rodentia > Sciuridae > Marmota > Marmota marmota. The sequence goes on from NW_026000221.1 coordinate 23,552,414, forward strand.
AACCCTTATATATATAACACCGATTAGCACGCCCTAGAGCACCAAGAACATCAAGAACTCAAGTGGGACCTTCAAGAACGAGCAGAATCAGTGTAGCACACGAGTGTAGAAGAACCTCTAGAACAGGGGTGGGCACACTCCCTCCTTAGAGAGTACATAGTTGAGACTTCGGGGACCCTGTGACAGGGTCTCTGCTGCAACTTTGCCGTTGTAGTATCAGCAGCTGCTGATGACGTGGAAATGAGCTGGCCAGATGTGACCCGCAGGTCATCGCGCGTTGACATCATTTTCTTCCAAAAACAGGGGGTGGGCCAGATGTGACCCGTGGACTACAGCGTGTGGGTGTCATTCTCTGACGTAGGATAAGGAGATCTTAAAAAGGAACCCTTGCCTAGCATACGAAGGTCCTGGATTCTATCTCCAACACTGAAAGAAAGAAAAAATAAAGTTTAAAAAAAAAAAAAAAACCCAAGTCAGGGAAAGCTGTGATCCAGAGAAAGGGCAGAACGGGAAAGAGCAGCGAATGCCGGGGGCCGTGGGGAACCGGCCGGGTGGAAGGCCAGTGCTTGCTGGGTTATCTCAGTCACCCAGGAGGGAGGAAGGAAAGTTCTAGATCCTGCTTTACAGCGAGAGAAGCAGAGACTTAGAGGTTCAGCGACTTCCCCAACTAGGATCCCAGCCCATGTCACCTGATGCTGAGCCCCGCCCCCTCACCTGCCACGTGGGAAGAATGAGGACCCAGCCTCCCTCTGGACGGATGGGACTCTATCCAGAGGCCACCTCCACCCTCTGTCCCTGGCGCAGCCGCAGCCCGGGGGAGATGATCGCAGGCTGGCCCAGCCACGCCCTGCGCCTGCCTCTCCTGACCTGTCAGATGAAAGGGGACGTGTCCCACCAAACAGGGCGGACCGTGCAGGAACAATGCCAGCGCCTCCGGTGTGTGCCCAGGATCGCTAAGAGACATCCAAGGAAACACTGATATTTATTTATCTCCTGTTTTCTTTCAGATCTAGCAATGTGACAATCACACGTGTCACCGTCAGCCCAGGCCCTGCTGGCAACACCTTGAAAACTACGCAGAGGTTCAGAAAATAAACAGCAGTCGCTCTGATTCCGGTGATAAAATACCAGTGTAAGAAGAGCCTCCTGGGATCCATAATCTGGAATTGTCAAGGGATAAGAATTGTCTGTCTTTTTGATAAAAGATGTCAGCTACTCTTCTGGCTTTTAAACAGAAAGAAACACTTCTGATTATGAGACGGTCGTGGATCACGGAGTCTGTTGAAAGAATCCATGAGGGCAGTAAATGTGCTTCTCTTGCCCATCAATGTCCTTAAAATTGCTTTATCAGAATGAAATTCGGCCAAATCCAAGTCCCCAACAGTCCACAAATCCAGAGTGCCTTGTTATTCTCGGAGAGCGGGCTTGGCGAAAGGCTCAAGTTTCCTGATTGCTATTCAGTTCAGAAAGATTGCTATTCAGTTCAGTGCAAAGACCCTTCCAGAATTGGCAATTATTATTATTTTTCTTAAGGCTCAGGGCTAATGAGCCTCCTGAAAGATTATTTCATTGTTTGTGGTCTGCGGTTGCTATATGATTTGTTTTGCCTTGAAAAATGCTACAAGTGCTGTTTTCTTTCTCAATTGAAATTCAACAAGGGAAAAAAAAATAGCCCAATTAGGAATCATCATCAGACACCTCACACATCATAAGTCCCGAATAAATAAATATTTATTGAATGAGTGAATGAGGATTAAACAGTCGCCCAGACTGGGACAGACTATATAAAGATCCAAAATAAGAATTGAAGTAGCCGTCAATAGCTGTTGGCCAAGGCAAGCTAGAGGACTAGTCCTCCTCACAGGGATCAATCTCAATTGACCTCCATCATGAAAGGTCATTCATTCACTCAACAAACATTCATGGTGCGTCTACTATGTTCCGGGCTTCCTGCTAAGTGCTGAGAGCACAGCAGGAAGCAGGATGCCGTGGCTCCTGACCATCCGGGTACCCATAATCCAAGGACAGGGGAGGTGACAAAATAGAAGGACATGAACTAAGGAAAGAATTCAGGTTTAACTAAGTGCTGCATTTGAGGTTAACAGGAGTTAATCTACAGCGGGGAGGTCCTGGAGCCACTTCGAGGAGGGGTCGTTTAGTCTGAGACATCAAGAACAAGAAGGCAGCAGCCATGTGAGACCGTGGGCATCTGCAGAATACGAAATAAACGCTGCTCACATCAGATTCACTCTCTGTGACTTGATACACATTGATTCTTCCTCAGTTTGGGAAGCCAGAGTCTGAAGCTCATATCACGAGGCTGCAATAAAGGTCGCACTTGCTGGACGCTTTAGCTGGTGGCCGCCAGCCCCCCTCGGCTGGTGACCACATCATGCCAGACTCTGACCTCCCGTTCGCCTCTCTTTCTCCTCCGCCTGCGCATCTCCCCTCTTCCGAGCCTGCCCCAGAAGCACCCCGAATGTCATTATTCCTGCAAACAATCTGTTTAAGTCAACGTGGGCTTTGTCTTTCCTGGGCCTCAAGGTTCTCCCAGCCCTACCCGTTCTTCATGTCCAAAGCCACCGCGGCACGTTTAGGTCTTGAACCCAAGAGCACCCCACTTCCCCTGGCCAGGTAAAAAGCTCTCAAGTTGATCGAGATGTTCCTTGTAGAGTCGGCCCTTCCTTCCGCATGTCCAGGGGCCGTGTCATCACAAATCATGGTTTAGGAACCGTGCCATGTGACATCCCTTGACCACCGATGGCTTTCTCGACTCCAGCTGTTTTGTTTGGGAATATACATGCAATGTGTTAGGTCATTCAGGGTCACCTAAAACTAATAATATTCAGTGTGATTGTACCTTTTCTGGCCCGGGTCATTGGCATGAGCTTCTCCTGGTTAACAAAGCCCAACCCAAGGCTACTGGGGACCCCTCAATAAATGCTACCAGCCTGCTGGAGTTTGTGCCTAAAAGCTGAGATCTCTCAAAACTGCTTTGATGACTGACCATTTTTCCGCTGGGATTTCCTCGTAGACTCCCTGCCAGACCGCAGCACTAAGTCTTATTCCCCAGGAGCCTGCATGCCGGAAGCATCCAAGCCTTGCTCAAGGTTTTACCATGAACAGATGAGGCCGGGCGGCTGTGATCTTTGCCAAACACAAATGGAATGTCACTGTCCCCCGCTCCCCCTGCCGTGTTCCCCCCCACACACACTCATACATGTCTACCCCCAGCCTATCTGCATGCTGAATTAATCAATGGTTTCTCATGGCTTTGGGGATGATGCCTTGGCGTGGCCAACATAGCCCAGCTAGTGTGGCTCCTGCTGACCTCCCAGACCTGCCTGTGAACAGCAGCCCCACGAGCTCCTTCAGTGTCTTCTACCCGCCAAGCCCCCTTGGGTCCCTGGGCCTCTGCCCCTGCCACACCCTCTGCCAAGACTGAATTTTTCCTCTTTCTCCATTTTCTGGTGATCCCTTCCCAGGCTTCAACTGTCAGTCACCATGAAGCCCTCTCCCCCTGATTTCTCTAAGCATGGATGGCTCCAAAGTCTGGGTTGCTTTCCTCTATCGCTCTCGTCGCAGATGACCCAATTGTGCCTTTGTTCATGTGGTACTATAACGGTCTCTCCCCACCTGGGTCATTCACTCCCAAGAGTCTGTATCCCTTCTACTCATTGCTGTGTCACATAGTTCTTGCTGCATATCTGCTGAACCAATGAAGGACCTGCCAAAGATCTAAGTTGCCCACCCAGAACATAGCGCTTATCTACGGCAAAAGAAGAGAAGTCACCTTTCTTGGAGAAACTTCTTCATTTACAGGAAAAATCAGGCCCCACCTCCTCTCTAGACCAGTCTTCCATACCCTGCACAACTAGCCCAACCTGGGCAGGCCAGGCCTGTCATTCTGCAAGGAAATTGTCTGACTTTTGCCAACCTGTGGTCGACGTTGACGTGCTATAAATAACAACTTCCTTTGAGCATCAGAATGGTGAATTAATTAATTAAGGCATAATTAATTAATTAATCCAGTCTTCTGAGTTGGTGGGGACAATCTGTGTTCATACAAATTTTCAAGTAATGTGCGATTGCTATAAAATAGTATACAACCTGGATGTAATGGGTCATCATCTTTGGTATGTCACAGGAGGCTCAGGGTTACCTTTGAGGGGCCTTGTAGTCCCTGGTGAGGTTAACATTGCAGGTTCTGGGACCAGTCTTTCCTAGGTTTAAATCCTGGTGTCACCATTTGCTAACTCCTTTGCACTCTTTCAGGGTCCCGTCTCTGTCTTCATCAGGAAAATGGGAATCCTGGCCCTTTCGTCATAGGGCCACAAGGATTTAATAGGATAATTGACTTAAAAGCCTTAGGTCCACCTCCCAGCACAAAAGCACATGATAAATGTCTGTTCTTAGTAATGGACAGGAATCAGCCCTTGCAGCAGATCCTCGGTGGCTAAAGAGAGACAAGGTTGGATCTTAGAGGATTTTCAAACTAAAACCCTGATGCTCCCTTGTTTTCCTGTTAGGCATCTTGCTCATCCAAACCAAGAACCAGAAAACCTTGGGTGAGAAAAATCAGCCCCGCTGCCTGGACTCTGTGTGAACAGGAGTTGACCAAATTGGAACAAGTCCACACTCCAGGCCTCGGACCAAATGGCAGCCCTGCCTTGCCACTGCAAGGGATTCGTCCTGGGTTTGGAACAGGGGGATGGTTTCCTGTTCCTCTGGACTTGCGTCTAATTCCGGGCAGAGTGTGTACCAGATGCCCCACTCCGGACAGGGCCCAGCAGCCATCTATCTTGATGAGAAGCAATTTCATAAATTCAAATGGGGCACGTTTCCTAACGCCATTTATTTAGCTTAACAAGTTAATCAGAGTGCACGAGCCCAATTTGTCACTGGGCTGTTTTCTTTCGATGGCTGCTTTAATTGTATAAATATGCCCAGAGGTTTGATGGAACTTTGAACACATCAAACAATACGTGGCTCACTTACCGTGGCGATTTTGAAACAGGGCATTTCTCCACCCCTCTCTGGAAGCTGTTGGTTCCTGCTTCCCCAACAGCCTGGTAGCATTTGGTTGCTGATCTTTTGGATATACCCCCCCCCAAAAAAAAAAAACCTAGGGCCTGAGCCGTGGTGAATGGGATGAGTGAAGGGCAGAAAGGAGGAAGGATGCTATCAAATGCAGCTGTCACCGACTTCTGGTGGAATTCCAGAAAGTGCCAGATCACATCTTTCCCCAGACCTCTCTCTTGGGGATGATGCAGGATGGCAAATGGCCCCACTCGGAGGCTTGAGAGCTCGCTCCCTCTGCCACACGGGTCTCCTCTGCCAAGTTCTCATCTTGAATGGCTCTCAGCACCTGATTGATTAAGGGCGGGCCACGGGACCGTGAGGCCGTGAGGCTGGTCCCTGGAAACTGATAATAAATCTGAGGCACGTCGCACAGGTGGTGGGGTCCTTTGAGCTGGATGGTGGGGTGGGGGAGGGTAATAAACCGAAACGAATGTGCCTGCATTTGTTCTGGAAGTGTGACTTTTCGGGATTTCCTTTTTTTATTTGTTTTGAATTTCCTCCCCTCGGATTTAAACCTGCTGTCTCCTCTGTGTGCATGTTCACATTTCAACCTATAAATTTCATTTTAATAAAGGAAACGTCTAGCCAGGAGATAAAAATGGGCTTTTTTTAAAGACAGAAACTTTCTGTCCCCGCCCCGCCCCCATCTTTCACACATTTGGCCTCGCAGCCAGCCCCAGATGTTTCCTCTGCCTTATCGATGTGCAGAGAAGAAATGCAATCCCCCCAGGCTTTCGAATTTTCCGCCACAGGAACAAAAGACAACCCGGAGGACAGGAGGAGGCCTTGCTGAACTTGGAGGCTCAGCCGGACATGGAAGAAGCCAGGGCTGCGGAGGAGCCCCGAGAGCTAAGGCCACCAACTTGTGCTACCCCGCTCACCCCTCACGCCCCGTGAACCAGCCCAGTCACAAATGCTCCCCCCACCTGTCGGGGTGAGGCTGCAGGAGTGGCCCTGATGTCACGTTCCTGATGATCTTCCCGGGCTCGGGTTACAGGCTCTGCTTGGGTCTCGCACATGGCCCAGGGCACAGCCGCCTCCTTGGCCTCACTTGATGGGAATTTCCATTTCCCGGTGTTGGTGACCCAGGCTTCCTCCTCTAGAGCAATCCGTTGGACCCAGGCCCTTCCTAACACGCCCAGGAGTCCAGTGACCAAGTCCTCTGCCCCCAAACCACCCACCCTCCCAGAAGGAACTCACCCCTCAAAGCACAGTATTTGGGACTTTAACTTCAGTGCACACAAGTGTCCTCCCCCAAGTGTGCGAAGGGTGTCACAAATCGCAGGGACCCCATTGTGCCCCAGGTGCCAAGTCAGGGCTGCAGCATGCTCTCTCCTTATCTGGCCACTGCCACAACCCCCTCATCTGGACTTCCTCTGCACCCCCCAGGTATCTCTTAGGCACATGTTGATATTTTAACATAAATTTTAATTTTAATAGATAATAGAAATAAATCACTTTTTCTTTTAAAATAATGGCATAAACAAATGTATTTTCAAACAAATTTATCTGCATACAGAGGTGAGTCCCTTTATATTTTAGGAAGGTCAATATAAAAGCCAGCTGATGGTGAGACTGGCATGGAGCCGTGGTTGAGGGTACTCACCTGAGTCTGAAACCCAGCTCTGGACTCTACTAGCTGTGTGACCTTGGGTGAGGACCTTAACCTCTCTGTCCCTCCCAGGATGGCAGGGAGTTAATGCTTAAACTGCACAAGGTGAGTCAGGTGCAGTGTCGCTGCGCCACCATCGGGGAGCTCCAGACTCTTGTCCTGGGCTGCTCCTTGCAGCCTGGAGGGATGTTTCTAGAAGCTGAATCAGATCTTGTCGTGTCCCTGCTGACAACTCTGCCTGTTGCCTACAGGATGAAATCTGAACCTCTCCCAGTGGCCCCCAGGGGCTTCTGGGAGCTGTCTCCACTCTGTTGCTACAACTTTCTTCCCAGCCATTTGTGGTCTGTGCTAGATGATACTGTAATGCCACACTGTTCCTGCCGCCCTCATGCACCTCCCGGGCTCATACCTCTATGCATTTGCCCACGGTGTGCCCTCGGCCACAAGGGCCTCTCTCTCACTTTGTCCCGTGGGCAAATCACATTTCAAAGCTTGTTCAAATATCAGTCCCTCAAAAGAACTTCCTGGATTCTTTGTCCAGCCCGGGCAGGGTTAGGCCCTCTGAGACCCCAGAAGATCATTAGAAGTGACTCCGTTGAAGCACACAAAGGTAAATCATGCAAAATTAAAGGATGTTTTAAAAGACCATGCACAAAAGCTCATGAGAATAGTGCAGAAGTGTTGATTTATATTTTTATATAGAAGTAAAATTATCTTAAAAATACATCTATCTAATGTTTAAAGACATCGAAGCTCTCACTGCCGCTATGCACTTATTTTAAGGAACGATTCCTGCTCTGAGCATGTAATTCCTATAAAGTATATTTGACTTCAGCACAAAGGTTATTTCGAAAGGCCATTTTGTGTACAAATCAGAGAGTTTCATTCATTTTCTCCAGAAACTCTCAATACTTTGATATTCAACTTTTAATTTTGGTGGAGCATGCACCATGCCATTACCCCACTTGATGTCCCCTTTCTTGGCGGCCAGCTCCAGGCAGGGCCTCTTTGAATACCGGCCTCGAGAGCTCTTGCAGGTGGTTCTCCAACATCACTTTCGTCAGCATCATGAAAGCTCGCATCTTTTGCAAAACTGCTGATTTCAGTTTGTAATTGATTTGGGTTGTACAACCCGCGTGAGTTAACATGCTTTCTACACAGGACAGTCACAAACAGGCTGAAGACAAAGAGACCTGGAGCAGTGTTCTGAGCAGATTTGCTTCACTACCCAACTCCAAAAATCAGGGACTTGACAGGAAGGGCTCTTGGTATGTACCAAGGACCCCTGACTCTCTTGTACCTCCACCTACTGGGTCATGACTGGACATTGTACCTTAAGCATGCACCCAAAATATGCCTTTAAGTCCCGAATTCCCCTTTCTGCATATTTCCTCTGGTTTTTTTGTTTGTTTGTTTGTTTTGGGTACCAGGAATCGAACTCAGGGACACTCACCCACTGAGCCACATCCCAGCCCTATTTTGTATTTTATTTAGAAACAGGGTCCCACTGAACTGCTTATCACCCCTCTTTTGCCGAGGCTGGCTTTGAACTTGCGATCCTCCTGCCTCAGCCTCCTGAGCCGTTGGGATCACAGGCGTCACCACTGCCCCAGCTGCTCCTCTCCTCTTTCTTCTAAGCTCACCCACCAGCCCCCAGTACACACAGTCAGCTACACACACCCTTCTTCCATTTCCATTTGCAAACCCCAAATGTTGAGAAAGGTGGATTTCATCCCACAAGAACGGCAAACATATTTATATTACCACGTTAAACCTTGGCAATGAACACAGGAGACAAGACCAAGTAAGAGACCAAGTAAGGTCCCCGTGGGAAAGACCAGCACGGTGCACTCACATCCACCCGAGCCCACGTGGAGAGTGACAGAGAACAGGGAGTGTGATTCCTGGCCACAGTGGGCGGTCGGCCCATGGGTCCCCTCCAGGAGCCCTGCCTGTCAAGTCCCTTTCTCGGCCTGCTCGGTCATCTGGAAGTCATCCACCGGCCTGTTCTGAGACCAGGATAAGGGCCAGCTTGGGCTCCTCTAAAGGAGCCTCATTTCCAAAGTTTCCTTCTTGGTCAGAAATACCTACCACCCCAACACTCACCTCTCCTGTACCCAGGAAGAGTGTGAGCCTCACTTCCTGCTAAACCCACGTAGGTCACGGCCCCCCTGGAGCCTCCAGATACACCAGAAATGGGTCAAGGGACAAGTTCCCACTCCCTTCCAGGGGAACAGCCCGTCTGTCCCCTCACTCATTCCTTCCTTCATTCATGGAATAAGACCCCCAGTCAACACTTCCCATGATGCAGAGGGGCCAAAGCCGGCCATGGTCAGAGTCCACCTGGGGCAGAGGTGGGCATGTCCTGTGGGTCTCCTGGAAGGAACAGGATCTCTGTGCGCTGATCAATTTTACAGTGTTCAATTATTTTTTTAGTTCTTACATTTTTATTTTGGAGACCGATTTAATTTAGACAGATACACAAGTTGACCAAATAGAATACACCTCCAGATACCCTTCACCCAATCCCACTGATAAGTTGACTTATTTCACAAAGAGCACATAAACATTTTCATCTGTAAAATGATTTCCCAACACTGACATGAAGCTTGAGATCTCCTACAGCCACCTCCCCCAACTTCACGTCCCTTGCCTGAGCCAACTGCTATAGTTAATTTAGCGAGTTCCTTTCCTGTAGATAACCAGGCTCCTGTAGAAATACATGGAAATCAATTCTCTGTGTACCTATGTGTTGAGAGCCACAACCAAGTCAAGATGGCGCCTGGCATCTTGCCAGAAGGAGTGGTTGAGAAGTAACGCCAGCGAGCCATTAAGATGATGATGATTAAGTTAAGCTGTGTATAATTATTAAGATAATGACTGATTGCTGTAACTGGATGATGCTAAACTGAAACAAGTTGTGTATTCAGTTGTGTATATAAACCTCTGCTGTCCGGCAATAAGGCGGCTCCTGCTACCTTGGGTGCCCGCTACTTTTGAGTTCTCGTGGAGTTCCCGTTGAGTTCCCAATGGTTCTCTCAGAGTTTTAGAGAGCTCCCGTTGGGTTCGGGCAATAAAGTAGTTCCTGTTTGAACCTACAAGTGGCTCGTGACCTCCCGGTTATTTTGTGCCCAGCCAGACTGCGGCACCTATGGAAACATAAACTGTTTTGTTCTGGGTTTGTTCTAGAGTTTTATCTGCTTTTAAAAAAAATTTTTTAAATATACCTTATTTTACACTGAGTCTGCCCACACATGGCTTTTTTTAACAAAGAGTTTTCCAAGCCTGTCCATTGAGGTCTACCCCTATTTGAGAATTCCTGCTGACCAGAGGGGACCAGGGACACAAAGTAAATCCTAGGGAGGTGACTGCTACCATAACAAGCTGCACTACTTAGAAGTCTCTCTCTCTCTCTCTCTCTCTCTCTCTCTCTCTCTCTCTCTCTCTTTTATTCAGTAACCTTCTAAACAACGCTCTAATGAACATCTTTGTGCAAGGTGTCCTTGGTTCATGTACAAGTAACTTCCAGTGTAGATCTCTACAGGTGGATTGCTATTTCAAAGGACATGCCCACACTCATTTTTAATCTTAGCAACCTTGCCAAAGTTTCTTAAACAAATTATTCTCCCATTTAAAAAAAAAAAAAAAAAGTCCAGAGACTGGGGATGTAGCTCAGTGGTAGACATTGACCAGCATGGAAAAGCCCACAGTTCAGTCCCCAGCACCACCAACAGGAAGGAAGGAAGGAAGCCAGGAAATGCATTTTCCCACAATATACAATACTGAAATTATTAAACTTTAGAATCATTTGCAATCTGAAGGGTGAACAATTGCATTTACTTTTTATTTGTTGCGTTTTCCTGCTAACTGGTAGACCTGAGCTATCTTTTCTTTCTCTTTTGACCATCTCATGTTATTGAATGAAGATAAAGTTGTTTGAAGCAAAAAAAAAAAAAAAAAAAAAAAGTGACCTATGATAGCCACTGCTTTCTCGGGATTGATTCCATGTCCTTGTCCCCTCTGGTAACTATAAACGCTCAGTGATGCTACAGTCCCATTTCCTGAGCATCCAGAGTTCTGTGGTTGGGGGAGATTGTAACAAGAATAATGGGCACAGAGCCTGACTTCCAGGATCTAAGGTGATTTCAAGAAAATTAAGACTGCTCCTATATTTTAAATCAGAAAGGCTTTGGGGGAAAGAGTCTGGGACCCTGGGACAGGGCAGAGCGCTACACTATTCTAGGAAGAGCAGGTGGAGAGGTCTTGGCAGCCAAGGGTGGTTTCCAGCTCTGGCCCCTTGCCATGTCTCCGAGGCCTTATGCTGAGCTCTCGGGTCTGCTGACAGCCCACCCCATCAGGGTTGGGCTCCTAAGGACCCAGTGATCCCCGGGGAACTGGCACCAGCCCCAGAGAGGGCACAGCTGTGAAGAAGGCTAGTGTTACAGGTAATTTTGGCAATTAAGAGTCATGTTCAATTAAACGGATTTGTATCATGTTACTTAGGAAGCCCGGCAGTCTAGGGTGGGTCCCCAGCTGAATTAAGCACAGAGAACTTCAAGTTCCAAGCCCAATCCCTCCACAGTCTTCCCCTTCCAAAAAATGTCTTCCACTCCCCACCCAAGAGCTTGCAGCAAGAAACCCTCACCCGGGGCCTCTCTGCCTCTTCCACAAGCCCTCTGCATGGGGCCTGACAAACATCACTGCCTGTCACCCCCTGTGCCTCTTTCCAGCCACCCTCCCATTTTAGAGATGAGCAATCTGAGTCTAAGAGCTGAAAACCCGACTCAAGTTGCATGATTCATAAAATAACTCAAAGCCAAAGACTCCGAGGTAAGAGCTACAGAGCTTCCCCCTCCCACACACAGGACAATTTGTAAAAGTTTGCTTTGCCCATTTGCCAGTTGTAGCTTTGTTGAGGCTATACTTTTCTTTAAATCAACTCACTTGCAAAAACTTACATTCCTTACTCTAGCAGGAACACTCAGGAAATCATGGGATTGGTGTGCAAACTACATATGGTTACTTATAAACCCACTTAAGGCATTCTTAATTTATTTTGTATATCACCCCAAAGTGGCTTTTTATATATATGGCCAGGATAATAGAGATACAGATACTTTTTGTATCTCACCTTGGAAACAGCACCACCCCCCACCCTAGGCTGCCCCTCCTCCTCTGGCCAGCTCAAGAGGGTTGGAGGGAAGATTGGGAAGATTTGCAAAATCGGATATCACAGGACCTGTATTAAAATCCTGGTCTTAACACTTGTTAGCTCCCCGCCTTGAACTTCGGTTTCTATAAAATGGTGCTCCTGAGAGCACCCTCCCCGGTGGACTGCTGAGGTGACTCAGAAGATAAACCGTGAGATGAACTTGGCCTGGAAGAGGTCAGAGTGGGGTTCAAGTGCCTGCAGGTCTGCAAGAGCTACTGTTCACACCTCTGGGCTGCTGGTCCCTCAAAACTAAGGAAGTTCTCCAGGCCATACTGAGCTTCTGCCTCAGGTTCAAGTCTCTGCTGGGCTGAATCTCTGAGCTCATTACTTTAATGACCCCAGATCAGTAGGTCAGCCCCTCCCACACTACCCCAATCCCTATCCAGCAACACGGGGCAGGCAAAGCTGGGAAATGTGAGCCAGAGGGGCACACGGTGCTCCCTCCTGCTAGACACCCTCTTAGACAATCCAGGGCACATCCTCTTGCTTTGGTGCTCAGCTACACCTGGGATCCGAGGAAGATGGCATCTTCATCTATACTGGGAGTGGGAAGTGTAGACAGGACACATTATGGTGTTGTTAGTGGACTTTCAACACCTTTGATTTTGTGGGCCTCTTCCTTCGTTAAAAAACAATAATAATAATTAAAACCGTTTACAGGGCTGGAGTTGTGGCTCAGTGGTAGAGCTCTTGCCTAGCATGCATGTGTGAGGCACTGGGTTCCAACCTCAGCACCACATATAAATAAATAAAATAAAGCTATATGTGTCCATCTACAACTAAAAAAAAAAAATTAAAGCAGTTTACAACAGTGTTGGTATAAAGACAAATAGAATCCAGACTAGATTTCTTATTACACAGGTATTGTTTTTATATTCATTTATTCTTCTGATATGAAAGGAAATTAACATGAAGACACATGTTCATGTAGAGGTTCACAGACCTCTACAAGTACCCCAGACCTAGACACTGTGGCTACTGTGCTAAAGGAGATGTTTCCTCCCTGCAGGGACTTCAGCTGACAGCACCCAGTATCCCATGGGTGATCCCCAAGAGAGAGCCCCAAGGAAAAAGTGTCAGTGGAGAAGATGCTCCCCCAAATTCTCAGGGATCCAGGATGAGCCTAAATTTCCAAAGCAGCCTGGAAGGAAAGACATTTTGTCACCTGGATAGTGGGACCAGACCAGAGACTGGAGCAACTCCCCACATCCCAGGCTGTGGGTGCAGACCTCAGACTCCAGCCATACCCTGAAAGTCCAGGGTGCGGGTGAAACCAAGCAAGGCGAGGAGTTCAGTGAATGCGTGGCCACACCCACCGTAGGGATGAATCCCCCCACCACAGTCAGAATGGCCGCCGACAGACTCCCACCCAAGAAGTCTGCGTTTCCCAAAAATTCGTGCACCTGATTCAACTTTCTAGTAGGATCTACCTTCAGTTCTGGCTGGTTCTGAGAAGAGCAGGACTTCATGGCTTGAGGCAGAGCTCTTGAAGAAAAGGGTCAGGTCCAACTCCAAGGCTTGCATTAAAAGGAGGAATTTATCACCAGGTTTCAGTGTCTCAGAGAAGCCAAAGGAAGGGAGATGCTTTTTCTTTGGGAAAGACTGGAACCAGGAATAGCTCTTTCTGTTCTTCCTGCCTGTGCATCTCTGTACATCCCCCTGTTCTTCCCTCTGGGCAAGCTAGCCTCGTCTGCAATCTGCCCCCAGGGGACAAACAATGGCTTCCAAGTCTATGAGTTACCATAGTTACCAGGGGCACAAAACACACCTCTGTGCCATGTCTCCATCTTGAAATTCTCTCCTCCAGAACAGAGAAGTTGATTAGCCCAGCATGGCTCAAAGGTCCCCCCAGGAAAAAAAGGACACCCAATACCTACCTCCAGCACCTCAGGGCAGCTTTGCCCTGTGGGTGGAAGGGCAGTTCCCAAGGAAAGTTGGGGTGGGTAGTCACGAGGAGCTGGGAGGCCACCTGAAAGACAGCTACCCGGATGACTGAGTCCATCAGAAGCAGAAGGAGCGGAAGCTGAGTGGATGGGAATATCATCATTCTGCTGGTTGAGTCTAACCCTCAGGGTAGTGGGCAGCCATCACTGCCCAGCTGCCTTCATTGATGGTGGGCACAATCCCTTAACCAGAGGGTGATATTTACCCAACCGCTGCCCCGAGGGCCCTGGTCACAAACACACAAGCAGGACCAGGCCGCATGTAGCACTGGGGCCGAGGGGCTGCGATTGGGGCCTGGACTCCGCACACTCTCTGAGCTGCGGGTGCCTGTCTTACAAACACCCCTTCTCTGTGTGCCCCCGGGCAAGGGTGGCAAGAGGAAAGCAGATCAGGACCGAGTGGGCCTCTGTGCCAGGCAGAGGGGATGGCAATTCCTGTCCAATAGCTCAGCACTGGGCAGTGGCTGAGCCTTCAAGCCAAGAAAAGTTGCAGCCAACATACCAGCAACCCAGACGCTGAGCAGATGACGCGGCTCCTCTGCCCTCTCTCCCGGGGAGCCTGCCAAGTCCCTAGGCCCAGCTAGTGCTGACATTTAAAGCAAAGTGTGTGTCAACCATATTAAACAATATACCAAGCTGTGGGTTATTAAGTGCAGGGTAAATTGACCACAGCAATTAAACAGAGATTAGGGAGTGATAAAGCCGGAGTCCCAAGCTGCGAACATTGTAGCATACGGGCCGACTCTTACAAAAGTCTGAACGCCACATCACTGGGCCAGTGCCCCCAGCCTACCCGCCGCACCCTGGTTTAACTTTCCTTCTTTTGACATTTGGACTTTGTCAAGGAGACTCCTCTCAAAAGTAGCATCTAGGAATAATTAGAGACTGAGGCAGGGCCCGGGGACATGCCCTCGAGGAAGTGGCTGATCCATTGTGGCTGGGTGGTCTCTGCGTCCTCTCAGCTACTTCCCAGTCTGGGAGGGCGTCACCCAGAGGTGTAGAGACAGGAAGAGCAGCTGCCAGGAGCCCCGTGGACACCCCAGAATAACAGCTAGAGGTTCTGCAGGCAGAAAGCAGACAGGGAGATCCCAGCTAAGGATGACCTCATCCTCCCCACCCACAGCAATACGGCAGGGGCCTTGCCAACACCCCATCGGCCTGTCTGTCCCCCAGGACTTTGGCAGGCCCTGGAGGTTCAGATGTGACTTGGTGCGTGGGTCGGGGGAAGCGGCTCTGACCTGAGTCCTACACAGCTGCCTTTTCCGTCCAAGGATTCCCCAGGCCCAGGGGCTGGCTTAGCTCAAGAGCCCATTGTTCCAGGAGCCTGGAGGGTTGGGGCGAGGAGCTGAGGACACAGGATGTGGAGTTGGACTGACTGCACTCTGATTGCCGTCTTACCTCTTGCTCACTCCGGGACCTTGGGCAAGTGAGCTACCTTTTCTCAGTCTCCACTTCCTCACCTGTGAAATGATTGCCGAGAACACCCCCAGGAGCGTGTTTGCACACATGCGTGTTCCTAGTTGTAAAGGACTGAACAGAGACAGAGGGAGGCACTCCCTGGTGGTGGTTAAGGGGGTCACTGCCATCATTATTATTCCAGGAGAACTGGCATGGGATTTTGTTAATACTCCTGACTATTAGGGTGAGCTTATATTTTTGGACTCTCACATAAAGTCTTGTTGAGGGTTTCTTTTCGTGGCCATGACCTCTTCATACATAGACCTGTTGCTGGTCCCCTGCTCTATTCCATACTGGGGTCACCCAGGACAACTGCGGATCTCAGATTCCCACAAAAGCTGGCTTCTAAGCAGAGCTGGTTACGAGGGGCCCAATGGAACTTGGAGGATGAAGCAAGGAAGCAGCCATGACGTCTCTCTTAGCCTCTCCGTGGTTTCCAGAAGACATGGCTTCTCTGTGGCCCAGAATTCCCTGAGGCACCTAGCTGCAGCTTCCAGCTGGGGACCCTGGACCCTGGGCTCGGGAGACTCAGCCTTCCACTCTTTATCATCCAGCTCCAGAGAGAAGAGTGGCTGCTGCGTGCAGCTGCTGCTAACCCCTGGGCTACTTCACACCCCCTGCCTGTGCAGTCTCAGCTCTTTGCCTACCTGCAGGCAATTCCTGTGTTGAGGTCCCTCCGTGGGAATAGCTGAAACCTTTGTGTGCTCCTGCCTGGACTCGACCCACTTCCTCCCTCCCCAAAGCCCCTGCACTGAGAAGGGGTTCCCGAGAGCAGAGCATCTCAGCATTCGACTTTTAATAGATGAAATGCAAACACACCCCAGGACTCCAGGAGCGAGGACCTGGGACAGCCTGCTTTTAATTTTAACCCTTGTATACCCAAAGCCCAGAGGAGCAGGCATCCAACAAATGTGTACCAAAGAAATAAACTAACAAGCTAAAGGAAGAGCTCTCATCTCAGTGGGAAGGGGTTTCGTGATCATTGTGGAGTTGACGGAGGGAACGACTCTACCCCTTTATCCCAGCCGTGTCTTCATTAGTAGTAGTAATAATAATAATAATAATAATAATAATGTTGTCTGAAGGTTGGTTAAAGAAGCAGATCTCAGGGGTTGGGAGAGGAAGCATGGGAGGATTAGACGAAGTCTAGGTAGGGCAAAGGGGGTGGGAGGGGAAAAGAGGGGCATGGGAGTAGAAAAGATGGTGGATCGAGATGGACATCAGTACCCTGAGTACAGGTATGAAGACTCGAATGGTGTGAATATACTTTGTGTACAACCAGCGATATGAAAAGTTGTGCTCTATAGGGGTAATATGGAGTGTAATGCACTCTGCTGTCATATATGACAAATTAGAACAAAAAAATAAATTTAAACAAAGAAGCCGATTTCATCTGCTTGACACTGAGATCAAGTAAGAGGCAGCTACGTGAATCAATACACTATGGTTTTCAGCCTTGGTCCTGGCTGAGCTGACTACGCCACCCCCATTTTCCACTCCTTAACGTGGGCATGGGGCGAGGTCGAGACCATCTTGCTTCATTTAACATGTATTCTTATGAATTGCCCCGAAGTCCTTTCCGGTTGGAAGCGGATCTGAAGGAGTGAGTGCGATAATAACATAACCCAGAGATGTTGCAGTTTGGGGAAATGGCTTAACCCAGTGTATTGGGTCCGTTTGCAAATCGGCCTCTGAGGTTTGAGCTACCACCAACCAAAATTTTGAAGCATTTTTTGGTTCTGAGTGGTCAGGAAGGATGAGCAATTTCTGCCCCAAACTGAGGACATTCCAAACTATAAAAGCCTTGGCTGGACTGTAAGAGGTATGTATTTGGTGTCCCTGGGAAAGGGGGATGGGGACACCCTTGGGCTGCCTTCTAGTTTCTCAGTTTTTGTACCCTCACCCACCCTGGGGTTGATTTAGAAGGGCTCCGGGTTCTACCTCCACCCTAAGTCACAATTTGTCTGCTCCTGGACCTTCCTAGCAGGACCCTGATCTTAGCTGGCTGGTACCCAGGAGTTCTTCTTATGAATTAATTCATACTAAAGTGTGAAGGGCTTAATGTGTTTGCATGTCAATGAGAAAGATGCCTTAATCCAAGTTCTTTGGGAAGAATTCTAGACACCAACAATGGGCTCTACTCAGAGATTTCTTGGAAGGAACCCTTCCCACCTGAGTTCCTCTTCAAGGAGCCTTTCTTTTCTATAATTGAGCCACAGTGGGGTCCTGAAAAATCTACAATCACTGCCTGAGCCCCTGATACTTGAGTGGGTTGAATGAAATGGCCTCTTAGGTCTCTTTAACTCAGATGCCGAGCCCTTGAATCCAAATCCCTTAGCTCAATATTCAAGTCTTCCCATCATGTGAACCTAAACTCAAACCATCATCCATTTCTCCCCTTCGGAAACCGCGTAGACCAGATTCACAATGCCAACAGTAATACGAATGAAATCTCCAGTGTTTCTTGAGCACCTATTAGGTGACAGGAGCCTCACCACATCTTTAACAATATCATTTCCATTTTATAGATGAGGAAACAAGGGCACAAGTCACTTGCTCTTCCGCAGCATGCAAAGGCTGGAGCCGGGGTTCAAAGCCAACGTGCCCATGCCCCAAACCACATGTGGCACCATGATGGGTAGACCTGTCTTCCGGACAAGCCATGTGTGCCTTCTCACTGTAGAGATGTGAAAACCAGGCTCAGAGAGGGCAGGTAAGCTGCTCGGGGTCCTGCAAGCAGTAATTGACCTTCAAGCATGGCTCTGCTCAGTCCCCACTGGACGTCTAGACCCTAGAGTTTCCTTACAAGTGTCTCTGCCTCTGGGTCCCTCGCGGACACCTCCCTCCCATCATGTGCTCAAAAACAAAACAAAACAAAACAAAAATCAGCAGAAAGCTCGGACAAGGAAGGAAGAAGGGATCTGGAGATTCAGCCAAAGCAACAGCAAGTTGTCTCTCATGCATGAAAATAAAAGTCAAGAAAGCCAAAGTCTTTTAAAGTGACCCTCAAAAATAAACTTCCTTTCTTCTGGGCTGGGGCGGTAGATGCCAAGTTCCACCTCAGGTCTTTAAAAAACAAAATCAAACCAAACACTACTAAGCCTCCATGATTCCGTTTGTAATAAAAACACTGACTTCCCCTCTCCCCTGGTGGGTGAGCGGCCGCGGTTGAAGAGTCTGTTTTCATAGTCAGTTAATTATGCCCTGAAAGGAGGGCTGATGATCCAACTTCCCGCCCTGGGCTTGGCCTGCCAGTCCCCCAGCTTGGCTCCAGAGAGCCAAATGGCAAAGAACCTGACCCTGGAGAGGTAAGGAAGGGTGGGGACGGAAGCTCTGTGGACCCTCCACCTCCCAGAGCCTCGGCCAAGAGCCCTGGGGTGAGAACATCTGGCTCCACACCTGCCCTTGCCGGCCCCCTGGCCACGTGAGTCATTTTGCTTTCCCCAGGGCTCGGTTTGCTCACCTGTAAAATGGGGATGCCAAGGGCACTAGGAGGAAAACGCACGGAGAGCGCAGGCCCTGGCTCTGAAATGGCTGAGTGACTCACCTCTCATCCTACTCTTCCTTCCCTTCCTGGATGACTCAACACTGAAGAGCCTGCCGAGGCAGTTGCCAGTTCCAGAATGTTCTTCCCCACTAACAGCCCTAATAACCATAGTGAACATGCAGCAAGCACTCTTTGCTGTTATTTAATCCTAAGAACAACCCTCCAAGGCAAGTCTTATTATTTTGTCCATCTTATAGAAAAGGTCATCAGAGTTCAGAAAACTGGCTCCATGTAGAAAGTGCTGGGACTCAAAACTCAGGCCCTGTGCCATGGTTTGGATGTGCTAAAGTCGTGTGCTACATGCACTTTCCTTGTTTGTACATGTTTTTTTTTTTTTCCTTCCTGGAATAAATTATGGTCATGCTTTTATCTGTTTGCTTTTGATTTTGTTTCGGTTTTCGTTTTGGTTTTGGTACCAGGGATTGAACTCAGGGAAACTCGAACCACTGAGCCACATCACCAGGGTCTTAGAGTCAGGGTCTCACTGAGTTGCTTAGAGCCTTGTTGTGGCTGAGGCTGGCTTTGAACTAGGGATCCTCCTGCTCAGCCTCCCAAGTTTCTGGGATTACATGCATGCACCACTGTGCCCAGCTACCATTGTGGTTTTCACTGACTTTATCTTCTATACCCAATGCAAAGTGGTCCTTCCTCCCCACACTGCTCCCTGCCCTCACCAATCTCAACGCCCTCTCAATTTAAGTTTTCATTGTGAACACGTATTTTTCTTGAATGCCCCCCACCAGGGACAATCTGGGAGTCCAAGCTGGGCTGGTGCTCTTCAGTTCTGCTATACAGCTGGGGGTTTCGTTTGCCTCTCGCTGTGACCTCCTGGATTTCTCTTCCTCCTTTCTGGGTTACATTCTTGTAAAGTGTAAATGTTTTCCCCCTCAAAATCCATATGTTGATGCCCTCGCCCCCATTGGGAATATATTTGGAGATGGAGCCTGTGAAGAGGTGAGGAGGATTAATGAGGTCATAAGAGGGGCCCCAATAAGGTGTGAGGGGCTGTGCCCTTATAAGAAGGGAGAGACCAGGGCTGGAGTTGTGCCCAGAGGCAGAGCGCTTGCCTAGCATATGTGAGGCACTGGGTTCAGTTCTCAGCAGTGCCTATAAATAAGTAAAATAAAGGTCCCTTGACAGCAACAAAAAAAAAAATTTTTTTTTAAATGCAGAGAAATCAGAGCCCTCTCCCTCCACCATGAGAGAACACAGCACAAAGGCAACCATCTGCGATCCAGGAAGAGAGCCCTCACCAGAAACCAACCCTTTCAGAACTGTGAGAAAATGCTCTTTGGTTGTCTAACCGGCTCCATCTCTGATTTTCTGTCAGGAAAGCCCAAGCCGACTTACACAGCTTGCATTCTGTTAAAATGAATCTTTGAGCAACTGTCCAGCAGTTAATATTTTTTTAACCTTTCCACTTCAAAACAAAAAAAACAATGTTGATAAAGGATTTTCCAGATATGGAATTCTAGGGTAAGAAGAATCTCTTCTCAATCTTTTCTCAGGGTACTGCTTTGTTTTCTGACCTCCACCTTTGCAGCTGAGAAGTCACCTCCAATCTTTAAGTATGGTATTTTTTTTTTTAAATCTCTGATAGTTTTTAGGATCTTGTCGTTACCCTTGATGTTCTGGAATTTCATCATTAGGAGCCCAGTGTCAACCTTTTTCTATTCATCAAAGCCAGTGGGTCACTGACTTTGAAGACATTGGGCAGTTTTCTTGTATTTTTTCTTTGATTATTTCTTTGTCTTCATTTTCTGTATGAATTTTCCCTACACTTTCTGTTAGGTAAAGAACTCATGGGTTTGGCCTTTGTGGGGTTTTTTGTTTGTCTGTTTGTTTTTTTAAATATTTATTTATTTATTTATTTATTTTAGTTTTAGGTGGACACAATACCTTTATTTTTATGTGGTGCTGAGGATTGAACTCAGTGCCTCACGCGTGCTAGGCGAGCGTGCTACCACTTGAGCCACAAACCCAGCCCCGGCCTTTGTGTTTTTAAAACATTCTTTTCCTCCTAAGAGCCATCCTTTTTCATTATGGATTTCAGAAGGATTTCCTCAACTTGGATCCTCCAGTTCTTCCATTTAACATTTATTTTGCAGTCATATTTCAGTGCTCAAGAACTCTTAATATACACTTGTTGGTTTTCATAATATTTTTTCATAGGTTTTTTCTCATCACTCTGTAGCTGATATTTTAAAAGAAAAATCTTTTGGCTACTTTATTGTCTTATTTCTTGCCTTTGTTTTGGTTTCATTTTGTTGTTGTTGTTGTTTGGTTGGTTGGTAGGTGGGAGGAATGTTTTTTTGTTTTTTTTTTTTTTAATTTTCATATTGAAGACTTCTCAAATGTCTGAAGACCTCAGGCTGTTTATATCTCATAGAGATGTTCCAAAAAGTGACTAGGAAATACTGTGTGTGTGGATGGTCAGAGATGGTGCTTTGCTTTGGAGGATCCCCATAGGTGAATACTGTTGGTCTTTCCTTAGGGGATAACCTATGTTCCAGAAGAGATTCTTCTGATCCCTTAAAAGGTGGGAGTTGGGGAAAATAGAATGATCACAAGGCAAGCAGCTGGACTTCAAGGAGCAGAGAGGATCAGCCGTTCAACAGTCTGAGTGTGATGTGACCTCGGTCTGTTCAGGCAGCTATTACAAAATGCCATCGATGGGCAGGTTAAACATCAGACATGTATTTCTCATAGTTCTAGAGGCCAGGAAGTTCAAGACTCAGGCAGCAGGAGGTCCGCTGCTTGCCCAGGGCAGGCTTCCTGGTTCACAGATTGCTATCTTTTCACTGTGTCCTCACACAGCAGAGGGAAGGAGGGACTCTCTGGGATTTCTTTTATAAGGTCACTAATGCCACTTATGAAGGCTCAGCCCTCGTGACCTTATCACTTCCAAAAGAACCCATCTCCGAATACCCTCACAATGGGGATGAGGGTTCAACCGTTGAATTTCGAGGAGACACAAACATTCGGTGTATAACAAATGTGTGGTTGTCATCTTCCTGGAAGTCATTAGGAACACGGAGAAGGGAAATGGCCAGGCGGGGAAGATGGATCTTATTGGCATCTTTCTTGGTTAAAATTTATTTGTGTCTGAAAATTCCAACACTTCTACCTACACATTCTCTGTGATGATTTCCATCTCAGAAAACATCTAGATTTCTGATAGATTTTTCACTTTAAAACTTCCCAGAAAAGTATGAATATTGGAAGTAAATGTTACCAAATGATTGAAGAGGTTTTCTTCACATTTTCATCCTTAAAAAGCAACAGTTTTGAGAGCTGAACCTTATGGTTCATTATTTTCTGCTTTAAAATTAAGCTGTTTTATCATTCAAGGGAAAGTGTTCATTACATATAATCTAGACCAGGATTCTTCAAATGTTTTCTGTAAAGAGTCAGCTAGCAAATACTTTCCGTTTTGTGGGCCATTTAGTCTCTGGTACACTAATATAATTCTGGGGCCGTAGTGAGTAGGCCTGACTGTGTTCAAATAAAACTTTATTTATAAAAATGGATGTCCAGGTTTGGTCTGCAAGTCATATTTTTTTTAAGTGAAGAAAACAAAATTACTTGGAATCTTCCCAAAGATAACCAATGTTAATATTTGGGTGTGTATCTTTTCAGTCACCTTCCATGCATATGTAGTCTATTTTTAAAACAGAATCACTTTCTATACACAGTTTTACTTTGCTTTTACCACATAATATTTGAAGAATAGTTATACTATTGAAGAGTCCTTTACTAGCATTTCTATTAATAGTTAAGAAATACTTCATTACATAAATGTGACACAACCTATGTAACTATTCCCAATTGTGAATTTTTTTTTCAATTTTAACCTTTTTGATAAAGAATCAGTGATTAAAGTTAGTTGCTATGTGTGGGTCCAACCCCACAAAGGCCCTATAGAGGGTACCTGTTCTGATTAGCTGATATCCTTGACATTCCAATCATTAAATTTCAAATATCAACCCTATAAGCCATATCAGAATAAGGATTATCAAAATTAAAGTCTTGGTGCACTTTAATAATCATTTACTTAGGATAAATTCCTAGAAAAGGAATTGCTACTTACTGTGTATTATTAGCCCTTTCACATTTTCCACAAGCTTTGTGAAATCAACTTCTAGAAAGGCTATATTAACATTTAATCCCATCAGCAGAATATGAGAGAATCTCTTTTTCTACAAAGTATCCTTTTAATAAGTAAATTTCACAAGTTAGCATGAATTCTCAGCCTCACAAGTAATATCCATGACTAACGTCATCTGCTTTCTTTCTTGAACAGTGAGCCCACCGAGGAAACTCTCTTAATGAGACAACTTGGGGTTGGGGCGGGGCTCATCCTCCACTAAGGTTTCCTGTAGAACCAACTGCTTTCAAAACTTTTGTTTCCACCTAAGACCAGATTCGGGAGCTGCTGCCTCTTCCCACAAGCCTTCCCAGGACCCCTACAGTGGCAACAGTCCTGAATTTGACCACTGCATGACCTTCCTGGGTGGCAATAGTGAGCACCTCCACCATATTTTACCAGCCAAGCTTGGAGGGCTCCAACAGGCTCCAGCAGGTCGCTGGGTCAAGGGCATTCCCGTCCCTGGGGAACCAAGAACTGACCAGGTGAGTGCAGTAATCCCGGGACCCTGTGCAACAGCTGACTGCACCTGCGTGAGTCTGTTGTTCTTCTGTGTAAGCTTCTGGAGTCCTTGGGTGCAGTCTGAGGACCCCCAATTATGCCCTATCTCCCTTATGTTTGAGTTTAAGCCCACAGAAACCCTCTTCGGGGGGTATTGCTTGACCCCTTTTGATTTCTATCTCAAATGGAGCAAAAAGAACCCTCAGAGGAACTGGTAACATCAAAAAGAGCTATATCAGAGAAAACATTCTGCATTTGTTTTTTTTTTTTGGGGGGGGGGATTGGCTAACTTCACTTAGCTAATCTTCTCTAATGCCATCCATTTTCCTGCAAATGCCATGATCTTATTCTTTTTTAGTGCTGAGTAATATTCTATGCACTCCACTATTGTCATGTATGTAAGAAATAAATTTAAAAAATAAAAATTCAAAATAAATAAATAAATAAATAGAGCTATATTTTGCCTTTTCTTCATTTCTACCCCAAATTGGGCAAAACAACCTCAGGCTGGTTGGTAACATCATCACACCCCGGGCAGGTAGCCTTCAACTAAGCCTTTCTCCCCAAATGTGCTCTGTGGACACTTGTCACACAAGGTGTGTTGAGAGAAGAGGATTCTCTGGCCACATAAATGTAGGAGATGCTGAGTACTTGTTGTCCCCATCTCTGAGACCCGCCGCTCACTGCTGTGTTAATAAAAGCTGGGGGTGGGGGGGCGGGACCCTGCATTCAGCTGAACACTATATTTTACTCTTTAACCTAGAACTTTCCAAACACAATTTTTTTCTCAAGTTATGCCTATTAGAGATTTGATGAACTGGTTCATCCAGACAGGTTTGGAGACTGTTCTAGTGAGTGGCCAAAACACACAAACCTATCATTGTATATTTTAGCTTCCCCACACCCAATCATCCTGCTACGAAAGGGTGTGATAAACAGCAAAGGAAATAAGGTCATTTCACTGGACAATTGTATAGGAGAACAAGCTTTAAGAAATGAAGACTGTTCATTCTGAAATGAGGAAGGATGGAGAGAACATTCTCGGTGGGACAAGGGATGACCACACCAAGCAGGCAGAAAGCCAGGGAACTCATTACTCCGTCACACTCCAAAGAACAGTTAGGCTAATTTGTGGATGTCAGGTTCGTAATGGATCATTGGAAGAAACCTAAGGATTTGGGGGAAGAGAACATCGGTGACCTTTTGGAAGCTGACATCATGGGAGGAAATTACCTTGTTCTTTCTTTCTGGGCGAGTCCTCTTTTAGTCCATTTCTTAAAGGTCCCCAAAGAGACAGTTCCTAATGACCCTCCTCGTGCTCGTCCATCATTAACTGCTGAGAAAGATCATTCTCGTGCTCATGGAAACCCCTTTATCTCCTTTCCCAACTTGGAGCTGAAAAGTACCAACTTAGAACTTTCCCCTTCTTTGATTTATAAAGGTAAAGGAGGGTAGGTAGGTAGAAGATCCTGGAAACTCGCTCCTGCTGTTGATTTCCCATGATCTCGCAGGGTAACACTGAATTTCGAAACCTTTAGCAAGACATTCTTAGCCTCTGCCCTTGAAGAAGCAAGAGATCTCTGAAGGGAGAGCACTTCTTGCAATGATTCCTGGGTAATGTGAACTCCATCGGAACAGTCTTCACCCCAGTGGATGTGGCCTCTCTCAAGAACCCTCTTTCATAACAGGGAACCCCACAAGATCACCAACGCTGAGCAACCCGGAGTCTCTGGGCACCATGGCTTGGCAACGGGGAAAGAAGGACATGTCCCTGAAGGTCAGCATCCCCAGGTCTCCAGTGCACTTGCTGACTTTCTTGACCTTGACAGAGAAGATGGAGCATGTGGAAGGCCTCACATTCTGGCAAGGAGAAGAGCGCATTTTGCCCAACCTCACTTCATTTTACAGATGACAGAAATGCGCCAGAGACAGGGAGGGATTTGCTTCACGTTGTAAGCTGTTGAGTCGCATGGGTTAGCATCCACACGTCAGAGAGAACATCCCACCTTTGGGTTTGGGGGACTGGCTTATTTCACTTAGCATCATATGCTCCAGTCCATCCATTGACATTTTTTTTTTCAACTCTGTCAGGAGTAGTTGATGGGTTAGAAGGTTCTAGAAAGATTCTTCTTGTGAAGATGGAACTCCTGGATTTTGAGTCTGATGCAACATCTACTGCATTCTGGGTTTTCAGGCCTTTGTTTTATTTAAGAGTGAAGTCTCTCGCCGGATGTAAACCCTGCCAGGACACCGTCTCCAAATGCCTACCGCCACCCTTCCAGAAATGTCGTTCTTAATTATGCAGAAAGCATCTTTCTCGCTAGGCTGCCAAATAGTGTTGTTAGTTCTCAAGGAGAACTGGGATTTGTTTTCCTCTCTTGCACTGACTGTACATCTTTGGTTTGGTTTTAAATTTCCCCGTTCTCCATGGGTATTGGCATGGCTGGATTAGTAATGCTAAAAAATTTATCTTTACAACCTATTGTCTTAGGTAAGATTGTATCAACAGCTCCAGATGGACCAATCTCTAAGAATAATTTCACTTCCCCTTATCATTGACAGGAATCACATTTACATATTCCACTGGTGAGCGAGATAATGCAGAAATGATTAATGTACCTCGATGTACAGATACCTGTAGACTGTTTGATCAATGTCTCCCCAAGAAAGTGTCTTTCATTCTGGATGCTCAAAGTCCAAAAACGCTCTGTGATTAATGTAACTAAATGTTTGGGGTCGGCGGAAGCTGCAGGCTCTGTTGCTGCGTCCCCATCCCACTAAAGAGAGGTCACAGGAGACTGGATTAGTCATGTGGAGAAAAAGTCTATGGGATGCATGTGTGCTTGGGATTTCCAATGTCCCTTTAGAGAAAGAAGTAAAATCTGCCCTGGATTCTCTCCTCCAGAGTCTCCGGAAGGAGAACAAAAATGCTCTTTTGATACAAACATAATGCCCATTTAGAAAGTCACAAGGGTCTGATTCTGCGAGTTGGGTTGGAGCTGGGTTGTGTTCTGCTTTATTTCACACACTTGGTTAACCAGAAATATCTGGCTTCTTCCAGTTATCCCTGAGAGTGAATTGCAAACAGTTGGGGTGATACAGCCACAGGTATGAAGAGCAGCACAGAGCACATTTTCATAAACATGCCCTCTGAGCTGAATTTGAAGATGACTGAAAGTTGGGGTGCCCAGAGCCAGAATGACAGAGTTTGGAAGGCAGGAACTGCAGGGTCATCCTGAACCATGTTAGGTGCCCCTGCTACATCCATCTGGGTAACCTTGGTAACCACCTCCGTGCCTCAGTTTACCCATCTGTGACCTGGTGATGATCTCTATAAGGACTTTTATGGTTGTTCGGAAGCATAACGGAGGAAACATTTTAATGGGATTAGTTCAGTGTTAAGGCACTCAGCAAGTATCAAATTGAATTCTAGCTATTTTTATTATCATTATTAATTCTGAAAATTGCTCTCTGACATGCCTCCTGCCTGCTTTGTGCAAACAATGAGGCTTTCTTCAGTTACTGCCGGGCTAGTTTCCTCCTGCAAGAAGAACTATTTTCCACTGGAAAAAATATTTTTAAGGAAATTATATTCAATTCCAGTACATTTACATAATAATATGCATATCTAAAACCTGGCTAAGCCAGGCTGCCCCTAGCTGTGGGAAATGAGGAGGCCATATTTAAGAATACAAATTACTCCAGGAATATGTTTCTGTGCCCTGGACTATTCCCAAGGAAGGCATGTGGGTCCTGATTAAGTGGTAATAAGGCCTGAAGCTAGATGAAGTGAGAAATAAAATCCAGAACCCCAGACAGTGGTCAAAACCCAAAGATAAGAGTTAGGGAAAGATGAACCTGAGATGGATCCTGGGGGTTTCACAAAGGAGAGCCTAGGTCCTGGGGAAATCTCTAGAACCATCCATCACACTTTCACTGCTTCATTCGACAAACACTGACTGAATGTCAGGCACAGCTCTAGAGGTGTCAGGATAGTCCAGCAAACAGGTCAGGCCAAGGTCTTGCTCTCCGGATGTTTGCACCCCAGCAGAGAGAACAAACAGGACAAGCAGACAATAAATAAGGTTCTTTCGGCCAGGCATGCGCAATGAGAGGAAGATGGCTCCAGCCTTGCTTCTCTCTCTCTCTCAGGGCCATGAGGAGTTGCTCATGGAGAAGCAGCTTAAAGGCGTTTGAGAAGCCTGTACTCTGCTCTCCTCTTTGTGGTCTTGTGTGGTCTTAGAAAACTCCGCACCCCCTTTGCTGGAATCTTTTTCTTTTCAGAATGTGAGAATCCTGTGTGATTCCAAGTTCCCAGCATGGACCCTCTGTAAGACAGGTGGCCCAGCCTTCACCGGATCCAGCTCAGGAACAGCCAACAGCCCCCGCGCTCACTGCCAAGTTCCCCTCCTGTGCCCACGGGAGCTGTTCTTCTTTGGATGTGGTTTGAATGTCCTCCAAGGGTCTACTAGGACTGGAGGCTCGGAGCTCAGAGTGGCAATATTGCAGGTGGTAGAACCCTTGAGAGGAGCTGCCCAGTGAGAGATCCCTAGGTCACTGGGGGCTGAGCACTCAAGAAGGAGCCCTCAAGTCTTTATCATAAAAGGAGCAAGCCTGGCCCCACCCAGCTGTCTGCTTCTTGGTTTGAGACATAATCTTCTTGCTCTCTATGCCTTCCCGCTGTTGCCTGTCTACTGGAAGTGATTCAGCCGAGGATTGGCACCCAGCACCAAGCGTGCAATGTGCCATTTGGACTTTGAACCTCCAGACTGTGAGCTAAATAAACCTCTTTTCTGCCTAAGTAGCCTGCTTCAAGTATTCTGTCATGGTAATGGAAACTCACTAATGCAGAAGGCATCACCAATCAATGGTGATGTGGCCTGCGACTCTCCAACCCCAGGCAGACCCTATCAGTCAATCAACGTGGCACAGCTGGACCAGCCTCTGGTCTCCACCCAGGATTCCTTGCTCACTGGTGTGATGAAGTGTAGCTACTGAACAGCACAACCGAGGGAGAGGGTGCACTGTGCTGCAGTGGGTCACATCCAAGCTCTCCTTCCAACAGTCACATCAGCCTCCCGTGGACAGCTTGCCCACGGGGGCAGGTGGGACTCCCCTGAGCTGGGTTGCTCAGGGACACGCAGGACCAGACTCAGTGGCCTTGCCCTTTCCTCCACATCACCGTCTGCCCCCAACTTCATCTCAGGCATATTTCCCATGGGCTTTCGGGGCTTTTGAGTTACACCAGCCTGAGGTTCAATCCTGACTCTCACCTCTCCAAGACTTTGATTCTTCACAGGCAAATGGGTTGAGTGGACGGGGTGAGCGTCAAGGAGCAAGTGCCTCCGCAGCCTGGCGCAAAGTTCTCCATGAATGTCAGCCATTATCATTATCGTTATCATAACCCTAACCCTGACCCCTACCCTAACCCTAACCCTAACTCTAGGCGGCAGATCTGACATACTCCAAAATCCAAACCTTTCTGAGCACCTGAAATGATGCTACACTGTGAAATTTTTGTTACAGGCACAAAATTAACAAAAATATTCTATAAACTTACCTTCTGGCTATATGTATATGGTGCATATGAACTCCAATGAATTTTGGTTTTAGACTTGGGCTCCAAGGTGTATGTGCAGGTAGATGTGTGTGTGTGTGTGTGTGTGTGTGTCTCACACACTGAGTCCCACCAGATCAGGTCTTTGTCTGTAGAGTTCTGAGTTCATTGGCCATGTCTCATGCCTAGCCTGTTGCTGTAGGAAGGAAAAGGTCCTGTCACATCCTTGCCCAACAGCTCCAGCCTGTGTGCCTTAAGATTGTGTGTGTGTGTGTGTGTGTGTATAGAGAGAGAGAGAGAGGGAAATTCACACACACACACACACACACACACACAATGTGAATATCCCCAAATCTGAGAAAATCCAGAATCTAAAACTCCTCTGGTCCCAAGAATTTTGGATGAAGTGTACTTAACTTGCATTATTGTTGCTATCTATTTGAATAAGAATAATCCCACCTGCCTTAATATGCTGGCACCTAGTAGATATTCAATAACTGTTATTTTTGTCTTTCTGCTGCCATCTCCAGTCCTAAGTAGGCAAAGATAGGACCAAGGGGGTGTCCGTTTAAGAAAGCTGGAGAGGGGACAGAGGCCAGGGTCAGCGCCGCGTGGTGGGTGCTGTGTTCCAGGAGGGTGCGGCTCCCATGGGGCCAGCGATGTTCGCCCTGTGTGAGCCCCTCTGCCATGGGCTCCGTCAGCTGTAGAGGAGCTTTAGCTGGTGCGACTCCTGGGACGAAAATGCCTATTGCCTACTAAATAATGCACATCGTTTGCCCTTTCAGACTGAGGTTTAGAGGAAGGTTTATGTGATTTTGCATTTTTTTTTCCAACAGAGAAAAAGAACCAAGAGGGAGGTTGGCATCAGGGGTACTTGTGTCTAGTTAAAACCACACACACACACACACACACACACACTCACTCACGCATTCAATAAATGAGAAAATTATTTAAATAAGCAATCCCGAGGACAAAAAAAAATATATGGGAGCCAATTTTATTCATAAAACAACTGATTTACAGCATCCTAGCTAAGAGCAGCTTTTAACTCGAGCCTCTGAGATCCTATTTATTATTCAGCAAAATATTCAAGATTAATAAAGGTATCTTTAATACTAATATAGCAGCAAGAGCTAATATATGTAAAATAATTATTATGAAAAGTATTATCAATATTTGGGGGAAATAATGTACATGCATAATGAATGAATTTTGCCCCTGGGTTTCGGCTTATATCTTGGCCTGATTTTGCATGGAGAAATTCTGCATTATAATGAAAGGCAAAATGATCACACATTATAACTGCGAGGGTTTTTTTTTTTTATCATTGCTCAGAAGGATCCTAAAACTGTCACCTAAACAGGAAAAAAAAATATATATATTTCATACAAGTGTGCATATGGCAACATTGATCATTTCTCTGAGTGGTGGAAAATACCCAAGCCCCCCACTGCTTTCAAAATGACAAGGCTTGGCCCCGAAGACGTATGTAACAAATATCTGATTGACAAATATCACACAAAAAAAATACTACCGCATTTTAGGCAAAGAAAAGGTGGCTTGGACTTCCTTTGTGCATAAACCTTCCTGAGGCTGAAATCCTCTGGTATTTCTCAAAGGACATATACAAAGTAAATCAAATAAAGAACTGTTTTTATTGTCATGAGCCACTGAAGAACATTCCAGATTTAAAGAAGAGTCCTCCCTTACCTCCATCACTACTCTAAATTTCTGATGGGGAGGGGGGAAGCAAATTCTCTTTAGCCAACATAGGAACCCTGGTCCTTATACCCAACCCTGTAAAAAATATAAGAAAAACTCTTGTAGAGCATAGAATCAAAAAGTAGAATATGAAAGATCTCAGCAGTGCTCATAGGGTCCCTCGTTTTGTAGATCAGGAGACTGAAGCTTTACGATGGCAAACTTGTTCAAAGCTCAATGTGGGATCATTTCCTTATTTCCAAGGTAGGGAACTTGCTAGCACTCTACCCTTCACCCCACCCATCAAGTTTTCCAGGGAAACCCAAACATAGACACAGAGTCCTCTGATGATGTCAGCTATCTCCACAGAAAATCTCCTCCAAGGCCAAGGGAGAGCCTGGGGTCCAAGGTGAAGTTCCACTTCGCCACTCTCCACTCGGACCCCAGCATAAACAACCAATCGACTTTGTACCTGAGAAGTGCACAGTATGAGTCCCATCAGCTCCACAGCCTCGGTACTTGTAGGGACATTTCAGGAGTGAAAGTTCCCAACCTCAGTGATCCTTATGATGAGGGAGGCATGTTCAATGTCATCCAAAGAAAACACAAGTTTCCAAACATTTGCTAGCTCTGGAATTTATGTGAGAGAACTCATGTTTGAGAGGTCTTTATATATATATATTAAATGACTGCACCATAAATCTCACAAACTGTATAAATCAGACTTCACTCCAGCCCCATGAGTGAGGCTGGGACTGATTTATGGCCAGGCATGAGAGAGGAACAGTGGGTTTTATTTGTTTTACCACCTGACATTTACACACAGAGCGGCCTAGGGGAGCTGGCCTGTAGGGTCCAGGGGATAGCCCAGCGGACTACGATAAATCCACCTGTGAGTGGCAATCCACCTAAGAACTGGACCTTGACCACAAAGACATGCTATGCGTCTGGTGGCAGCAGAGATGGTGTTGGGAGGGAAGTCCAACGGGAGAATGGCTGTGTCTTCCTTAGCTCTGCTAAACACTGCTAATTATTAATTAATAGAGAGAATCCTCTTTGGACCTTGCGGGTATTTGAAGATTTGAGATTAGTATGCGATATTTTAAGGGATATCTTATAAATTTTGAAATCGTGAAACTTTTCTTTCGAGAGGCCCCAGTTGTTAATGGCCTCCTGGTGAATCTCATTACTGCCACAACAGTCGTTGGTTAAACAAATATTTAAAGAGCACGTCTTCTGTGACAAGCTTCTCATGGAACTTACCATCCAGTAGAGGGGACGGAAAATAAACAGATGATGGATCAGATGACAGCAAGTGCCAAGAGGAAAGGTAAGTCAAGTGACAAGGGTACTCTGTTAGATAGGGTAGTCAGCGAATGTCTCTTTGACAAAGTGACACTCATCTAGAGATCTAAAGGGAGCAAGAGAACGAGTCGTGCAGGATAGGGAACAGCCCGTAGAGAGGCTGGAGGGGCAACATGGTGGACACCTTTGAGGAACACCTTTGGAGTCGGTGGGCGGAGTGGATGAGTGACAGAAAAGAATATATGAGATCAGAGAGGCAGCTGGGGGCCCGAGTCTGCAGAGCCTGGTAGGCCCCAGGGAGGATCTGGGCTTTAACCCTAAGTAAAATGCTCAAGTTCAAGGCCAGCCTCAGCAACTTAGCAAGGCCCTAAGCAACTTAGCCAAACCCTGTCTCAAAATAAAAAAAAAAAAAATAAGAAGGGCTGGGGCTGGGGCTCAGTGGTGAAGCCTCCCCTGGGTTCCCTCCACAAGCTGGAACCTTCTGAGACGTGTCAAGGATTCTGTAGTCCCGTTTCTTTTTTTTTTTTTTTAATTTATTTATTTGTTCTAATTAGGTATACGTGACCGCAGAAGGCATTTCGACTCATTGTTCACCAACGGAGCCCAACTTTTCATTTCTCTGGTTGTACATGATGTAGCGTCGACCCGAATGCGCAGTCCTATGTGGACCTGGGGTGATGATGTCCACCTCAAAGTCCCATTTCTTATATGAGCCGTTCACTGGGATGGGGACGCAGCCTATAATTGTGGCATTCTTTCCGTTGATTTACCTCACACCAGTTGGTTTCCCAGTAGTTCCAGATCCTGGGGACAGGTGGCTGGAAACCTGTTCACCAATGTGTAAAGCAAAATAGTACCAGAGACCTCACTGGACTTCATGAAAGGCAAACTAGACTTCATAGGAAGAAGAGAGAGCAAGCCCACCAGAGAGAGAGAGAGGAGAGAGAGACAGGACAGACAGAGTGTGGAGGGGGTGGGGGATGCTTTGCTGTGTCCTTTCCAGCAAATTGTTTGCTGGCCCCGGGAACCGATTGGGAACAACACTTAGGAGTGATTACTAAGGGGGGTTGGGGGGCAGGAGGAAGACAGTGAAGAATGAAGCCAAATGGGAGGGAATGGACAAATTAATGATTAAGGAAGACTTTTTTCTTCTAGGAGTCCTGTCCAGCCTGGCCTCCCAGATTTGAGCAATCTTTCACTGTCACGAGAGCCTGGGAGATTGATTCAATTAAGATTAGCAGAGTCGGAAAAACGGAGTGGGTCCGCTGGGCTGCGTTTTGTCTTGGCTCTCATCTCGTGGTGCCGGTGGCCTGAACACAGGTGGGGTCCCGCTGCGCTGGGTGGCAGGGAGGGCCACGCAGGCTTCCAGAGCGGGGCTCGTTGAGCCAGGCGCCGGGCTGAAGAGGTGGCCCTTCTCTGTTATTTTCTTCTGAGGTCCCTTTCATGTGTCCTTCTTGGGGATGATTTTTCTTATAATTAGCTACTCCTTCCGAAAGAATACTAAGGAGGTGGAGAAACTCTGATATATGGGGGTCAGCGCCCCGTACAGTTCCTTGAAGCAAATATATGTAATTGGAGGTCTCATTAATTCTGAGGCGATGCCCAGGTGCCCACTGTGATCCATCAGCAGGGTGGTAGGATCTCCAGGAGCTGGGAGCCTGTCTAAGACAAAGAGGCCCGAGCCACCCCGGCATCTGCTGGCAATGAATCTCACAAGGCCTGAGGTCCCCAGGTGAAGAGAAGGGAGGAATAAATCAGTCCCACCCCGTCCCACGGCGGCACAGGAGACCAGAGTGAAGTAGCACCGTGCCGGGTGCCTGATGGGACTTAGTATTCGAGGAGCCACCTGTCTATGCCTCCCATGGATGTGCCCTGAGAATTGCCACCACCTCTGAATTGATATTCAGGCCCTGTTGCTGGATAAGTTTAATGAAAGTGGTACTTTTCCGCGAGGTCCCTGGTGGCATTAGTTCACATTACAAAATCATTATACATAATTTGACACTATTGTGCACCGTTAGCTTAGAAAAAAAAGCTTGTTTTACAGCTCTGGGGACAGAGGTCCCTC
Source organism: Marmota marmota marmota (assembly GCF_001458135.2). Taxonomy (NCBI): domain Eukaryota; kingdom Metazoa; phylum Chordata; class Mammalia; order Rodentia; family Sciuridae; genus Marmota; species Marmota marmota. The sequence continues at coordinate 23,586,547 of NW_026000221.1, forward strand.
CAGATAAGGTTGGGCTTTCGAGAGAGGGAGCGGAGAGAGAAGTACCTCCCTCTGGTTAGTAATGAGGGCTTTGATGTTCAAGGCAGCAACTCCCTTTAGACTCAGACAGAAGAATATAACCAAGTTACTCTTTCAAAAAGCAACCACAGACCCTGTGCTGAGCCCTGATACTCTGAAAAGCAAACATCTAATCTGCATGCTAATGATTTCTGCCAACATCACCAACCTCTAATGGATGTTTTGTTCTAAAATTTCCTGCTCCTGGTGGCTGGGCATAACTTGCCACCTGTTGTTCCCTGCCATTCCATGCTGTCCCATGCAGTCCATGTAGCTGTTATTTCTGTGGCCTGAACAAAGGAAGCCTTATCAGTTGCTAAAAAATTAAAAAACTCGCATGCCAGTTGGTGAGTACCCTAGACCTCTGTGTTCTTCTGCACATTGACTCACACCCTAAATTTTTCCAGTCTCTGCAGATGCCCTTGAGACCCATAGCTAAAAAAAAAAAAAAGAAAAGAAAGCCAATATCTGGCATTCCAGAGGCTGGCAAGATAGTGTGGACCAAACTGTGGGCTCCTAAAAATCCTTATGCTGCAATCCTAATTGCCCAAATTGATTCTATGTGGATATAGGGACTTCAAAAGGTAATCAAGGTTAAATAAGGTCATGGGATCATAAGTTAGTCCTATTGGGACAATGATAGAACTGTGCTCTGATAAAGAAGAAGAGACACCAGGGATCTCACTCTCTCTGCACCCACACACACAGAAAGGGCAGAGCAAGGAAATGCCATCTGCAGACTGGGAGAGAGGCCTCACCAGAAACCAACCCTGGATCTTGACTTTGGACTTCGAGCCTCCAGAACTGTAAGAAAGTCAATTCCTGTTATTCAAGCCAGTCTGTGTGATGGCAGCCTAAGCAGACTAAGACACTGGCTGTCCCAAAGGGTCATTTCCATATCTCACACCAGTTGGCAAAAACCAGTCATCCTTGGTATCCACAGGGGACTGATTCTGGGACCCCTGTGGGTACCATGATTCCCAGATGCTCAAGGTCCTTATAGAAAATGGCATAGCATTTTATATAACTGACATACAATCCTTCTGTGTACTTTAAATCATCTCTAGATGACTAATAATGCCTAATTCAATGTGCATGTTATATAAATAGTTGTTACACTGTATCATTTAGGGAATAAAGTATTGCAAGGGAAAAGATCTGTGCATGCTCAGAACAGTATGATTTTTAAAAAATATGTTCAAGTTTGTTGGATGCACTGATGTGGAACCCATGGCTACAGAGGACTGGCTGTTCTTTTATTATCTCCCTGCTGGCATGCTTTCCTAGAAAAAGAACTCTCTTGCTTCCTGGGACTAACTCCCAATGATGCCTGGTGCAGAGTTGAAATAATCCCCAGTGATCTACCTGTGTGAGCTTGGGGTCTCCAGTATTGTCCTTGACTCTTCTCTCTTCTTTGGTCCCTTTGGTCACCAGTCTTGAGCCCAACTCCTCCTGGTGCCTAGCTCCCGTCTCTTCCCTCCACTTAAATGGGTATCCCCTTGACTCAGAGAGTGATAGCTGTCAGCTTGACCTCCCTGGCAGCCTAAAGACCAGCCTTCCTGCCCCACGCCTTCTCCCTCCCATCCACCCACCTCTGCAGGGCACGTGTCTTTCCCAGAGCTCTGAACATTTCTCTGTCCTACTTGAATCTTCTCCGTGTATGAGACCTGACCACTCAGGGTGTAACTTCTGCCTTCCGGCTTTCTCGCCTGCCACTCCTTACGCCTAAAACCGCCCTTCTGAGCCTTTCCTTGGTCAGCTCTGCAGAGCCTCTCTGTGGGGGAGTCACTTGGACAAGTCTGACAGAAGGTCGTTCTGACATCCTCTCAGCGCAGGGGACTGAACCCCCCCCCCCACCATGTGGCGCCTCAGCTCTGAGAGCATGTCCCTCCTAGGCTGGATCTGAAATCTACCTCCTTAGCAACTCTCCTCACTCTTCCTTTCTCTTCTTCCCCTCCTTGCTCCCAAATCCCCCCTCCAGCCACCCAGAGTTCCTTTGTGCCATGGAAGCTGAGAAAAGAATATTCTTAATCACTGCCATACACATGGTGACCAACACATGGTAGTGACCAACACATGGCAGGCTTCGAGTGTTGAGTAAGTGAAGGAAGGAATATTTAAAAGAGCCTGTTAGAGGCGGCCTCAGAAGGCTCAGCTTCCTCTTTATACGGTTGAACAAGCTTGAACTCAGTCAGGGACAGGGGATGGCCCAGGGTCATACAGCAAGAGTGGACAGGACAGCCCAGAATCTAGATCTTCACCTCTTTGAAAGAACTAAGAGCAAACTGGAAAACACCATCCATTTTCAGATGGTGAGTAGGAAATTGATGGGTCCTTTCCCCAAAGGACTCACTGGGACAATGCAGACTTCAGCCAGTGTCCATGCCGGGTTCCATTCCCGAGTATTCGAGAGAGTAGGATGCAAGATTGATGAGATTTTAAACAGTGCCGTGTTCTGGGCATTTGTGGGTTGGAGTGGAGTGCAGGAAATCCTGCTTGTCTCACAGAAGGAGACAAATGTGCTTGGAAAATTCCCGGAGGGGAGGAGGGCATGGCCGGGAATCTCCATCCACACAGGCAGGAGAATGAGGGTCCAGGATGGTTCTGTTGTGTTCCAGAAGTTTCCTAAGGACAAGTCATTGTGGAGTGTAGTGGGCATTTCAAATGTTAGAGAGGGTGCAGGCTCTCACCCAGCAGAGAATAGCTTTACCCCAAACCCCCTCCTCACTCTGGAGGCCCCACCCACTCCAACAAAGAGGAGGAAAGGTTGTTCTCAGAATCCCAAAGGAAATCACCCACACTCCCTAACCAAGAGAGGGAAGGAGGGAGATTCCCGGAGACCAAGAGAGATGGATTTTTTTAAACTGAATTAAAACAAAAATGACAGCCAAATGCATTACAATTCTTATTACACATATATACCACAATTTTTCATATCTCTGTTTGTTTATAAAGTATGTTGACACCCAATTTTGTCTTCATACATGTACTTTGGATAATGATGTCCATCACATTCCACCATCCTTGCTGATCCCCTGCCCCCTCCCTTTCCCTCCCACCCCTCTTCCCTATCTAGAACTCATCTAATCCTCCCATGCTCCCCATCCCTACCCCACTATGAGTCATCCTCCTTATATTAGAGAAAACATTTGGTATTCATTTTGTGGGGATTGGCTAACTTCACTTAGCATTATCTTCTCCAACGCCATCCATTTACCTGAAAATGCCATGATTTTATTCTTTTTGTTGCTGAGTAATATTCCATTGTGTATATATACATATTTTTTATCCATTCATCCACTGAAGGGCATCTAGGTTGGCTCCACAGTTTAGCTATTGTGCATTGTGCTGCTATAAACATTGATGTGGCTGTGTCCCTGTAGTATGCTGTTTTTAAGTCCTTTGGGTATAGAGCAAGGAGAGGGATAGCTGGGTCAAATGGTGGCTCCATTCCCAGATTTCCAAGGAATCTCCATACTGCTTTCCATACTGGTGGTACCAATTTGTAGTCCCACCAGCACTGTATGAGTGTGCCTTTTTCCCCACATCCTCGCAAACACTTATTGTTGTTTGTCTTTGTAATAGCTGCCATTCTGACTGGAGTGAGAATGGTATCTTAGTTTTGATTTGCTTTTCTCTAATTGCTAGAGATGATGAGCATTTTTTCACATATTTGTTGATTAGTTGTATATCCTCTTCTGAGAAGTGTCTGTTCAGGTTCTTGGCCCGCTTGTTGACTGGTTTTTTTTTTTTAATTTGTTTGTTTGTTTTTATTTTGGTGCTTAGCTTTTTGAGTTCTTTATATACCCTAGAGATTAGTGCTATCTCTGATGTGTGAGGGGTAAAAATTTTCTCCTGGGATGTAGGCTCTCTGTTCACCTCACAGTTTTTTTTTGCTGAGAAGAAACTTTTTAGTTTGATTCCATCCCGTTTATTGATTCTTGGTTTTAATTCTTGCACTATAGAAGTCTTATTAAGGAAGTTGGGGCCTAATCCCACATGATAAAGATAGTAACAAAAACAGCATGGTATTGACTCTAAAACAGACTGGTAGACCAATGGTACAGAATAGAGGACACAGAGACTAACCAACAAAATTCCAACTATCTTATATTAGACAAAGATGCCAAAAATATGCACTGGAGAAAAGATAGCCTCTTCAACAAATGGTGCTGGGAAAACTGGAAATCCATATGCAACAAAATAAAATTAAACCCCTACCTCTCACCATGCACAAAACTTAACTCAAAATGGATCAAGGATCTAGGGATTAAACCAGAGACTCTGTGTCTAATAGAAGAAAAAGTAGGCCCTAATCTTCATCAAGAGAGATGGATTCTGAGGCAGATGGACAGAGAGTCAAAACGACCCCAAAGAGACAGTGAGACAGAGTCTCAATGGCTTTCAACACCACAGAAGAGAAAGAATTCATTCCAGGAGTCTCTTGAGCAAAGGAAAGACAGCAAAGGCGCACACACCACTTCTCTTTTTCTTCCTCTTTTCCTTCCTTTCTTTCTCTTTTTTTTTTTTTCCAGAGACCAGACTTCACAAGGACCTTAGCAGAGGAGAACCGCTTAGCTCCACAAAGTAATGGATTTAGCCCCGATAACCAAGCACAGGGAGGTATCTGCTGAGAGTTTGCAACCCAAGCTCGGCTCCAGGTGTTTCTCATGCATTTTTCCCCACAGAACGTTCATATCCCTGGACGGTGAGCACTGTGATCGCCCCGCCCCCACCCCACAGGTGAGGACACAGAGGTTCAGAGTGGTTGTCTTCTGCCAGAGTCTCAGAACGAGTCCCATGTGGAGCCCAGAAGCCTCACAGAGGTCCCTCTCCTGGTCTCCAGGACTGTTCCTAGCCCCAGGCAGAGCTTGGAGCTGCAGCCTTGGGAACCCCCAGCCATCTCAGCATGGGCCACCTCCCACCCACTGGCACCTACACCGACCATTTAGGCTGCATTTTCTCTCCAGGCTCTCAGCTGACTCCCCCAGCAGGGCTCGGGGGATAATGCAGACTTCAGCCAATGTCCATGTCCATACCTACAAGAGGACACCCTCCTGGCTGCCCCTGAGCCAGGCCATGTGGGGGATCTTGTCACTTCCTTCCTGAGCTCTCCATAGGCAAAGGAGAGAGAATAGATAGTCCAGAGTCACCTGGGAGTAGTGCCCAGAGCCCAGAGGCATGCAAAGCAAGCTCCCAACTTCCATAAAGGCTCATTTAAAAAAAAAAAATCTGAAAACTTCACAGAGGCTTTGCATTCTAGTGCAGAATATATCAAAGAAAATAATATTTTTAGTTACTTGCCTTGGAATGAAATAGATGACCTCCAGAGATGACCTGTGTGTATTCCTCTGGCTTTATCCCAAGCCAGAAAAGGAGCCCAGTTTGAAAAGTTCAGGACTCGTCCAGTTCCTGCTCACCCTTACCAGATTACAGCTAAGAAGACTGAGACACAGAGAGATAAAGTGATTTGCTCAAGGCTGCCCAGCAGAGCAGGATCTAGGACTCACCTCTGCTGAAGCCTCATTCAGGATCCCTACTCTCCATCCAGCCCTGCGGTTGACAGTGGGGCTGGAGCACTAGGCACGGAGAGCTGCACAAGATGGGGTACATCAAGATGCAATAGATGTGTTTGGAAACCCTTGGGGTCAAGAAGTGCCATCTACACATGAATTCTTTGTGCTTCCGTTTGCCATATTGTAAAACAGGAAATGGGATAGTTTGCACTTCATGGTTCCGCATGAGGATCGTGAGATACTGCATGCTCCTGGCACATGTTACTGACTCAATAAAACGTCACGTTAATGATACCATCACTTTTACCAAAGAGAGAGGACTCTCCCCACCTTGTCCACGGTTCCTTTCCAAGACAAGTGATCTGGGTGTGTGTTCTAAGGACGCTCCTTACAGCTATGGTAATGTCAACCCGCCTCCCTGACTGGGCGGGAGGTGGAGCAGGTGGAAAGGGTGTATATAGACACAGATGCGTGACTCCGTCCAGCACACCTACGTGTCCTCAGAGGACTTTCACCTTCTATGGAGAGACTGCACCCCACAGCCTGCGCTTCACAAAGCCTTCCTGGTCGCTGCTCCAAGTGAATCTCTTCCAAGTATGGAGGAATCAGCACGGGAGGACAGCACAGGGGACGTCACTTGTTTCCAGTGTCAATGGGGAGAAACTTCTTAATCCAGGCCACACTGACTGTTCCCCTCCTGGCTCAGCTCTGGGCCCCTCTCCTTGAAGGCGGCCAGGCGGGCGCTCCCAGAGCTCTCTGGCTCCATTCACAATCCCCTTTTCAAAGCTGTGGCAGTTTTGTGGCCTTTAATGGCCTTTAATGACCTCCTATTGTGCCCTGATTGCCAATCAGGGCACACGTAATGACCAAGCAGCATCACTTACGCCTTATTTCGATGACAATGGCCAGAGCGGCCAGCTCACTGTTTTGACATGAGTGGGGTCACAGGGAAAGTTTTCAGGCCGGTGACTTAAAGAGCCCTGGACTCCTCAGTTGCTGGGGCCCGACAAAGGATGAACTCTGAACTTTTCCTTTGACGGATGGAGGTCATTAAAACCGTGGTGGGGGCCCCTTCAAAGGCAGGTGTAGACCGGGCTGTCCCTCAAAGCACCTAATAAAGAGAGAACAGGCGATTGTGGGGGATTCAGAGGAGGGGAACTTCTGGGAGATTCACTCAAGTGCTTCAAAGGAAACAATGAGCTGCTGCGGCCGATTGACGGGGCCCAGAAGTGCTGTGGCCATCCCTCTACCACCCATTGAATGGGTGGCTGCGCCAATTGTTCCCAAACAGGGGGCCACCACAATAAAAAATGCTTTGGGTCCTTTCATAGGTACCCTGGGCTCGCTTCATGGCCTTAGACGAGCAAGAGAAATCTAGAGAAAGCATCAGCCACCGACTTTTGCCTTTTAAATTCCATCCATTTTAATAAAGTGCCGGGAGACCTCCAAGCAGCTTAAAATATTAAAGGTTTCTTTTAAACATCTGGAAGATAACATCTAATTACTCGATAGCGCTCTAGGTTATTAATATGTAATCATATGAATCCCACCAAAAACAAACAGCAAATAAAAGCCCTCCTCCAAGAAGCACCATCTCTGCAGAACAGAGGCCCGTGCAAAGGAGCCCCCGATGGGGCTTCCAGACATCACCCGCCCCCCACCAACCCCCAGCTCCAGCCCCATTCCCACCACAGCACAGCCAGCTGGGGCCACATGCTGCCCCTGGAGGGGGCAGATTCAGAAGGGCTGACCTCCTGGCAGTCGGCAGGACCAGTCAGCTAAATAGATTGGCTGCAAATGACTCGAGTCATCGAAGTTCAACCATGAAGGGAGAGGAAAGCTTGGGGGATTTCACCTCCCTCTTCTCTTGTTTTCAAAAGGTGTTTTTGCTTTTCACAAAAGGGTCAGGAATTTTGATCCCAAAGGTCTGGGCGGGAATATAAATGGATTTGGATAAGCTGGAAGCCGGGCCTTGGGGGAGTGGCGGGCTGAATGCATCATTAGGAGCTGGGGCTGGCAGGACACACGCACATGCGCACGGGATTCGGAATTCGGCGCCCCTCTCCCGCCAGGGCGATGGTTATTAAGGGTAACGCGATCGGATGAGAAGGCGGTGAACGGGCGACCACAAAGCGCAGAGGAAGCAGCTGTGCAGACAAACAGATGAAGGTCCCACCTCCCTCTGAGGTGCCCACCAGGCAGACCCACATCCTTCCCATCCTCCAAGGACAGATCCGTTGCGGGTTCTCGGCCAGCTAGTGGAAAAGGTGATGACACAGACCCCAGAAAGGGACCTTGGAGCCCTCCCACTCCTGGCCACCGAGGAAATCCAGACAGAGGAGCAGCGGCTTGTCCCTGAGCCCATATAAAGGAAAGACGCACAGGCTTTAGCAATAATAAGGACTTTCCCCAAGGAACGTGGTCCGACTCATGCCAGTGATTCACTACAGAACCATAAGTGTCTTTTGCACATGCACAAGCAGGGTGCTAAGTGTGGGGCTTTATGAAAAGCAAACCTTCTCTGTACCCTCTGCAGGATCATAATGAAGTCCATCAAACCAACCAGCAGCAGTCAGATTAACAGGAGGAAAACCCATTTCAATTACATGCACACGAAAAAGAGTCCCACGAACTAGGAGACCCTCAAATAATCAGCCAACGGGAGCAAATACAGTACTCCCCCTCCAACTTCCACATATCCACGGGGAGGTGTTCCAAAATTTCCAGTCAATGCCTGAAGCAGCAACTGTTTTCTTTTTTTTTTTTTTTTCCTAGATATATGCACCTATAGTAAAGCTTAACTTATAAATTAGGCACAGGAAAACATTAAAAACAATAACCAATAATAAAGTGGGGCAATTATAACAATTGATTATAATAAAAATTAGTTAAAATTTTCTCATTATTTGCCAGGCATCGTGGCTCACACATGTAATCCCAGTGGCTCAGGAGGCTGAGGCTGGAGGATCACAAGTTCAAAGCCAGCCTAAGCCATTTATGGAGGCCTTAAGCAACTCAGTGAGACCCTGTCTCTAAATAAAATATAAAAAAAAGGTTGTGGGTGTTGTGGATGCTCAGTGGTTAAGCATCGCTGGGTTGAATTCCCAGTACCAAAAGAATTTTTTGTTAATTGTTCATTTCTGGAATTTTCCATTTAATATTTTTAGGTGATGATTGACTTCTGAGAACTGAAACTGCTTGAAAGCAATGCCATAGATAAGGAGGGACAACTGGGATTCTCCTAAGCTATGGGAAATGGGGCCTGAGGTCTGGGGTTGGGGGGTAGCCACAAGCAAATATGCCTCATGAACGAGGCTGTTCAGTGACCCTAAGAAGTGACCCCCAAGCAGTCCTCTTCCTGGTCCGGATGCCTTCCTAAGGTCAATTTCCTTTGAGGCTGTCAATGTCTCCTACGAGGCAGCTTTTCAGAGCTACTGCCGTGTCTAGAGCTTTTTAAAATAACCACCTCAAAATATGCCAGAGAAGAGTATTTTGGGGTGGCACATTCTGATATCCTGCAGTCATATTCTGGGATGTTATATCCGGAGCCCCAGCAGGTGAACAAGACAGACACAGCCCCGCGACTTCATAGGGAAGGTGGAAATTAAACAGATAGTTACTCAAATAATGAATACTTTCAGTGATGCCACAGAGGGGTAAAAATGTCATAAAGTCCTAAAACAGAGAGATGGGCCCAGTCAGGTGGGTGGGAAAGACCAAGGCAGGGCCTGGTGTGGGATGCTGGGAGGGGTGCCCATCTAGGCAAAGGAAACTGGAAACTCGTGATAAGACGAATGGGCCCGGACTTTGCCAATGAGGACAAAATAAACAGCACTGAGTGACAGGGGACTTCTGCTCTCGCTGCCTCAGTTTCTCTGCTTAGTTTCAACCTCAGGGTCTGAACTCAATTTGAGTGGCAGGGACACACTGGGGGCAGGGAATGGAGGGTCAGGCTACTCTGCGCTGGTAAATTGGGGATTTTCCTGCCAAGCCAAAGTAAGAAGAAGGAGGTGGAAGGAAAGGCAGAGGAAGAGGAGGAAGAAGAGGAGAAGGAACTCGAAATGTCAATTATGTTGTTTGGCAGATTTGATCCTATCAGGACTTGGAGCAGAAATATCTGGAAGGTGGAGCTCTGTCCAAGTCCTGGGCCTTCTGAATATGTCCGAGGGCAAAACACTCACCCACGGCTTTTGGAATCATCCGATGCCACCACCTCAGGTCTGTGGAGGAGGGAACATTGCCATCAACCCTTGGCCCTTCATTCCTCAGTTTACAGTTACAGTTACCTATAACTCTTCCCCCTAACCCTCTACCTCGAAGCAAGTGAGCTTATCAAAAGGGAAATGCAAAATCAGCTAACTTGACTATTAGAAATTTCTAACATTTTCTCACCGTCTCCCACAGGTCATCGACCATGACACAAACATAGACTCATTTGGTCTTCACGACAACAGAGTGTGTATTATTATTTTTATTAATTATTATTATTATTTCATAGAGGAGGAAACTGAGGCTCACAGAAGCTATTTGTGCAATCACACTGCTTTGAGAGGATCTGCATATTTGCTCCCAGGTAATCTGGTTCCGAAATCCTTTCTTTTCAGAAAGGACATAAAAGAGATCACTTTTTCCAGATCACACTAAACCCTGATGTTGGACTGGGTCAAGATGGAGAGCGTGTCTTTACGGAGAGTTCCTGCGTCTGCAGTGCCTGTTTCTGAGCCATGGGGGTGCAGACAGCCTCTGGGTCACAGAACACTGCTGCTGGTCTTGGGAAGGGGCCACTGCATGGAGAGTACTCAGGGTGGCTTTGCTTTTTTTTTTTCCAGGAAACATCTCAGTTAAATATGCAAGCATGTTTAATTGCAGGGGCTCAGGCAACTTGTTTATCTCCCTTAAACACGGCCAGGGTGGCTCTCGTTTGTTATCTGGGGTGTGAAATGGAGGCTGACAACAATTAATACCTCCTCCCAGGCAGCTCGGCGGCGCTCTGACGGGAAGCTGTGTACTTCCGAGCAGGCGGCTGAGGAGGTGGCGGGCCTGGCTGTCACTCATGATCCGAGGGGGAGAAGAGTGACAGCAGCAGCTGACGGCCCCTCCTGCCGCCTCCGGAGAGGCCCCCATGATAAAGCATCCTGCTTTGTGGTGTAATCAACTTGCTATACATGCATTACCTCCTAATGAGCGCCGTGTTTAAACAAGTGTATAGAACACATCTGTCCGGGCCTTGGGACTCGAGGCTGTGTGACCAATTTCAGCATCTGAAAGTTAAATTAATGGTAAAGGGTTTAATTGTGAGTAAACAATACCGCATTAAGGAACAGTAAACACAGCAGTGGGGACCCACGACCAGCTCTGGCATCACAGATGTGGCATCTCCATGTGACCGTTAATAGTCCTCCCCGCCTGGACTTTTCTGACAGTGTCTGCAAGCCCATTTGTCATCTAAATGGACCATCCCCTTCTCAAACATAATTTTGGCCCATGGTCCATTCACAGGGCCGGCAGGGTCTGTGTTCCTTGAAAGATGGGCAAAAATTATGTTTGAGAAGGGGATGGTCCATTTAAGATGTGTATAAGAG
>NW_026000221.1:23597726-23621325 GCF_001458135.2 Marmota marmota marmota
AAAAAAAAAAAAAAAAAAAAAAAAAATCCCAAGGCCAGTAGGAAGGATCTGGAAAAGCTCCAGCTTCTACATTGAGACGTGGGGTGGGGGGGGAGCATGTCCCCCACCCCATATCCAGGCAACCGGCCTGGTCCTGAGGAGCGAGTCTGCCTGAGACACAGGCTTCGATGGTAACGATTCCAAAACCTGGTTTTAAAACACCCCGGGGTGTCTCCCACGAACAAAGGAAGCCTCAAAACCAAATTAAGTTCCCTTTAATTAAAGATCATAACATACGCCATGGAGCATTCTGTCACGGTAGGGGGAAGGAAGCGACTGTCACATAAAATAAATAGGGTTCTGCAACTCAAAAAAATTAAGAAGCTCACTGCGAGGGGCTCTGGACCTTTCTGTGTGTTAGCAGTTATCATCACGGTCCCCTGGGAAACAGCCTGGACATCGTCGAAGTAGGAAGGACGGGCCAGGACAGGAGAGAGGATGGGTTTCCCCCCAAGGTGCAGGCTGTAAGGAAAGTCGTTGGCTTCTGGGGAAGGAGATGGGTGGGCGTACATTCTCCCTGTCTTCCTCTCCATCATCCAGCGAGGGACCTGGTCACAGGGGCACAGGATTGGCATCTCTCTCGGTGTCTTTAAGGGTCCCCACCTGCAAAGGCCTGTAGCAGGAGTGTCAGTCACCTTTCTGTAACTATGCCTGTTGGGTGCAGAAGACTGGGCAAAGGAGGGTCGTATGTGGCCTGTTTCAGCCAAAAGCTGATTGAGGTCCGCTGGGACGGAGGCTCCCCTATGAACAGAGAAGCTCTCAAGGACCTAGATACGTTTCTCAAGGACCCCATGGAAAGGGGGTCAAGAAATGACCAAGATCAAGTATCAAAGGTCCCAGGCTTTTCTCTCTTGCTCCCTTTAACTGTAGAAATCTGTGGTTTTAAAGACCAATCATTTCATAGCCACACACCCAGTCTCCCCACTGACTTGGTCATTTTCACCTCCCTGAATCTCAATGTCCACACCTGTGAAATAGCGATACACCTGTGTCACTGAGAGGGTCAGATCCATTAGTGCACAGAGAAGTTGTCAAAACGATGTGTGGCACAGACTAAGCATTCAATGTGACAAGCTATGACAGGTGGCCCCTTTTGCCAAGACCTACTCAAACTGACACGTAGGACCAGCTCAAGGAATATTGGGGCCACCACTGTGTCTGGATAACCCCAAGGCACCAGATGGCCGAGTGAGGCCAGATTGTCTGTGCTGCTTGACCCACCCATGTGCTCACAGCAGCCCCAGACCCTGGGGACATCAGGGCTGGGTGTGAAATAGACCCAGCACCCTGCCTGTTGGGTGCAGAAGACCGTCTACACTGCTCAGAGTTCCAGGACTCTGCCCACGGAGGAAGTCAACTCCTGCATTACAAAACCAGCTCCCAGTCAAAACCAGCGCTCCAGCTCCACGTCAAGTTGTCTATACTGAATCTCTTAGAAACGTGCCCCAAAGTGGTTGCTCATTTTGTATGTGACAAATAGCAGGTGAGCTCATGTTGCTATTTCCAACAGCTCTCCTGCTAGTGACTTCATTTTAATAACCCTTAGTGGCTTTCTGTGTGTGGCCTGAGCAAATCCACGTGCTTCCCAAAGATTCCAGACTTTCAAAGCAGCAAAGGGTCTGCGGTGGCAGACTGGCCCTAAGATGGTGCCAAGGGGGTGGCCAGGTCTGTGACAATGACAAGGGCCAGGGTCAATGATGAAGCCTCTTCCTCCCCTCTTCTTCTAGGTTGTCCTATTGATGCCAGGAGGGCAGAGAGGGTCTAGCTCCTTTAAAAGAGGCACATGGAATTATTTCCTAGCTCCGCTACCCTGACTGAAGTTTTACCACCACCGAATGGTGTCGTCTTTTGGCTGTCACTTGGTTTGCAACTGTGCCTGGACCGACTTGCAGCTCCCCTGGCTTCACCTTGGACTTCCAAGTGCCTGAGATGGAGAAGAATCAGGCCGAGCATTCTCGACGGTCCCAGAGTCCTTCAGCGTTTCCAGGAACACCTCGGATCTGCACCCCGTCACCTGCCTGGGCCAGTTCTAGGTGAGTCATGGGAAGAGGGGGGAATTAGCCCATGTTGGCTTTTTAGCTGTCACTGGTAGACATGCAACAGGTGTTTGTGTCCCTTCCAAAGCAGAAGGAAACTTGGAAATTCTCTCCTTCAGTAATCTGTTTCAAAACATTTGTCTCTGCTGTGAAAATCTGACTTCAAATGAAATCTTTGGCAGGAGCCCAGAGCTGCTCTGCCCAGGCGTGGCTGCAGGACCTCAGCCCTCATCACCTGACCTCAATTTCTACCCTGGTGCTCACTGGGGCACATCTGCTGTGATTTCTCATCAGAAAACAGTCTGAAAAGTCACTGTGCCTCTTTGGACTCTATTGTCCAAATGAGAAGATTATGGTTCAGAGAAGTGTATAGATTTGCAGAAAGTAATCCAGCAACAGACAGATATCCCAAAACACACTTTCTGTGGTCCTGGGGGAAAACACAGGTCCATCCCAAATACCATCAGCCTCAATGTTCTCTGTGGTCCAGTCAAAGGACGGCCTGGTCCTGAGGCCTTGTCTGCTGAATGGACACAGTAGGTCTTTAAAAGAGAAACGCACTTGTCTTGCTTTTCTCCCCTTTTTTTCTCAGACACAGAACCCAGATCCAGCTGTTGTAAGTAGCCAGGAAAAACACAGCCCACCCAGGGCGTCCACTCTTTTAACAACACAGGGCGTCCTTCCTCCTCTGTGACTTGAGTTTGCCTTGAGAGCCCATTTTCACCATTTATTGATTTCAGTTTTCTGCAGGTCTATGAATGACAACTTGAATTAAGACAACACAGGCTGAGAAGCCACCAGGCAGTGCTAAGTGGGCGCCAGGGCTGTTAGCTAAATGTCCGCCAACTGTGCAGCTTCCAGGCCCCTTCCAGCCTCCTGAGGATCTGGGGCAGACAGACCCCTGCCTAGGTGCCTACAACAGGGTCCGCCTGCATCAGGACGGAGATCTGAGATGAGGGGTAAGCTGGGACTTTGCCAGCCCCCGAAGTCTCTGAATTGTCCTGAGGGTGAAAGGGCTGTGTATTTAAACAGTGGTTCCAGCCAGGCATGGTGGCCTGAGGCAGGAGGCTCACAAGTTCAAAGCCAGCCTCAGCAATTAGTGAGGCCCTGAGCAACTTAGGGAGACCCTGTCTCAAAATAAAATATTAAAAGGGCTGGGGATGGGGCTCAGTGGTTAAGTGCCCCTGGGTTCAATCCCTGGTACCAAAAACAAACAAACAAAAAAAACCCCAATGGTTCCAGAGGAGGCCAAAATGCTCTTTACCTGGCCTCCACTGCCAGGAAAACTGAGCCCAGTTGTTCTAGATCCTTGAGACTAACTCAGGCTTGCATAAAGAAGACTCACCGGGTCCGCCCATAAGTCTCTCAACTCTTCTCTCTTCCAAGGCTTCTGGCCTGGGACAAACCTTTGACAAAAAATGCTTTTTAGCAACACCTTAAAAGTTGCCTTAATGATGTATCTTATCCCTTAATCTGTACTGTAAATAAAAAAAAAAATTAACACAAACCTCTTAACCTAGAAATTCTACTTTTACAAATCCATCTTAAGAACATAATCAGGTAAGTGCATAATGTTTATATAAGGACACTCATCTCAGTATTGTTTATAATAGACCAAACCGGAAACGACTGGGAAACCTAGCAAGAGGGGATTGGCGAAGAGCTTACAGGAATTCAGCTCAGTTAGCTACGAGTCAACCAGTTTAACATGATGGTGCTGAATAGGTACTCAAGTGGGAAGATGTTTCTAATGTATGTCAACAGGCAAGTAAAAAACAATTAAAAGGTAGGGCTGGGGCTGGGGCTCAGTGGAAGAGCACTTGCCTGGAATGTGTGAGGCACTGGGTTCAATTCTCAGCACCACATAAAAATAAATAAATAAAAGTCCATCAACAACTAATATATATATATATAGTGTCCATCTTTTTTAAAAGTCTTTAAAAATGAGTATATATATATATATATAATCAGGAAAAAAATAATGATAATTCTCTTTCTGTGGCAGGGAGATAGATTGCATGAGCTACAAAGATGACCTTGAAGAGTATTCCAGGCTTTCAAGGTCACTCAAAGAGAACTCCTACCATGTCAAATTTGGATATATCTTCTCTCAAACAGCAGCACCACACCAGACCCTTCTTATTTCTCCTTATTTCCAAAACCTGGGGCCTTTAGGAAGTCCTTTTGCACTGCCACTCTGGGAAGAGGAGGTTGCAGAGAGTTTTTTCTTTTGACATAATGGAAAGAAAAAACAAAGACAGGAGTGGGGGAAGAGAATGAGGGAGCCCCCCCCCACCGCCCCCTGCAACATCAGAAAACAAAGCTCAATTGTTTTCACCAGGTATCCCAAGCCAGAGACCCATCAGACCAATAGAAAACCTCCCTCCTTTGAGAAACTCCTTGAGAAGACAATTCTAACCATCTCTAGGATCACAGACAAATCTGAGAATCTGATGGAAGCTCTAACCCCTCCCCCAGAAAAATACATGTAAACGCAATATTGCAGAAATTTCTGGGTGATGATGGGCCATCCATGGGCTGGTCCCAGCTGGAGACCAGCACCAGTCACTACTTAGAATAAGGGTTCTCCTCCACCCTTCCCACACCCTCATGTGCACCACCAAGGTCCAACTCCTCAGAGACAGGACTGGGACTCCCTGAAACAGGCCACACAGAGGTTCATAGGAGGGAGGTGGTGAAGACGGCATGACACCCTCGGTTCCAGATGAGGAGGGCGCCATCTTGTCACTCTGGGCTTCCTGGCAAGATTTTCTCAAAAGCAAGAACATCTATGTGTTTTGCAAGGGTGTTAAAGGGTGTAATTAAAGGGTACCACAAGTCAGACCTCACACACACACCTCCTCCCAGATTGGCGGCCCTGCCTGTCTGATCCTCTCCGCTGGTACAGGACTGGGGCTAACAACAAAAGGTGTTAATAGCCTGATGAGGAGGCCATGCTGATAGATGACCCATTATGGTGATCGCTCTTGTGCGGATGGCAACTAGGTTTGATCAATTAGATTTTAATGTAAAGTGGGGCCTGGGGGGAAAAACAGCAACCAGGAGAGGGAAGACCCTTTGTTACTAATGTGTCTGAAAAAAGCACTTAATTGAGGTCATAATAATATTAGCGGCTCTCATCATCAATAATTCAGCCTTATTTATTACTACCCGATAAAGTCCGTCAGGTGGGGAGTGCAGGGGGCTTTTGTTGAGGGTAGGATCCGTAGCTCCTCTCTCACCCCACCCCCCAGCTTTGGGGCCCCAGCATATCAAGACGTCTTCAATTCTCAAAATGCTTTCCAAGTACGCTCAGTAGAAACAGGGGGACTGAAGATACAAGTTTGCAAGAAATGTGTCATTAACCCTCTCTGATCCTTCGCCATTCAAAAAAAAAAAAGAAAAATTTTTAAATCATTTTTTTTTTCTGAAACAGTAACTCATTTTGCTTAAGCAATCTGTCAGGAGAAAAAAACGACTCTTCAACTTGCATAGATTTAGCACCCTTAAGAACAACGTAAATTGTGCCTCTTCGCGTGCTTTTGGTCACCTGCGGTTTGTTATCTTTTAAGGCAAAGAGAGAGAGAGCACGGCGAGCGCGGGTGCTAAATGAATGTATAATTGTACAATTAAAGATGCAAGCTCCAGTGTTAAAATTTAAAATGTATTAGTCTCATAAAACCGCCTCATTAGTCTCTGTGTCTTAAAGGACATACTTGTCCATAATGAGGCGCGTGCAGGAAACGGCGCAGGGGTGAGAGCGAGGGGACGGAGGGGACGTTGGAGCTGGCTGCCATTTCATTTTTCAGAAAGGGGGAGGAAAAACACTTAATAAAGATAATTGGGCTGGTTGTGCCTGTTCCCATCTGGAATGGAAACACAGACAGACCCCAGGGCAGACGATCGGTCATTAACCAGGAAAATAACCTATTTGGAAGGGATCCGTTTGTTTTATAAATGATGCTCCACTTTAGAACAGCTTAACCGCAATCAAAATAAAAGTTCCTCAAAAACCCCAGCCAGGGGATGGTGCTGAATTATCGATCCGGCTGCTGCCCACGATGGCTGGACTCCGCTTCTGCTCGGTTCGAAGGAAACGGCTTTTGAAATTTTTGCTTTTTTTTTTTTCTCCCAACACTAAATAGAATTTAAACTGCCCCTCGGTGATCAGTGGCTATTAACGTGTTGGTTAGGAAACACCCAAGTCAGGGGGTCAGGAGAGGTGGCCCAGGTGGAGGATGGAAGGGAGAGAGAGGAGGCCCTGAGCCGAGGGGAAGACAGAGGTCAGCTCTGAGCTCGGCTCAGTGGGAAACGCAGTGGCCCTGGCCTGCAAGGCATCCTAGGGACAAGGACTTAGAAGAATTAATACCCACCCCCCAGCCCCGGGCTGGCCTTCATGCTCACCGCCCCCCCCCCCCCAACACATGCAGCAGAGCATTTGGAAACGTCATTCATCAATTGCAGTTGGAATTGTATAGATTACAGCAAGGAGAAGCCCAGCGCCTTATCCCACCGCCCTTATGGTGAAGACTAGGGGGAGTAATTACTGTAATTAGAAATGAGGGCTCTGCGGCAAAGCTCCTCTGATCCACCTATTTCCAGTGAAGGATGCTTAGCTGCTTAGGAGGGCGTGTGAAAGTAGGATCTTCTGAGACAAAGGGAGATGGGCGGAGGCGACCTCAGGCCCCCACTAACCTGCCTTTGCAGGAAAATGTCGGATCCAGGCTCTGCAGGATCCAAGGGGTCATTTTGTCTCCCATGGGACACTAGGGCAATGTCAGGGGGTGTGTTGGTTGTCACAACTGGGGGAGATATATATGAGCAGAGGCCTGGGATGGGAAGCTCCACCTCCTATGGTGCATGGGACAGCCCCGCCTGGGCTCCACCACCTTCATCACACACATAGCAAAGAACCATGGGGCCCTAAATGTCATCGGTGCCCAGGTGGAGGAAGCTGGCCTTCTCAGATCATGCTCACTGAGTAAGAACCAGAGCCAGTTCACTCTGTCCCCAGAGTGGCCTCTCTGAACTCACAACCAAGTCCCCTCCTCCAAAAAAATGGCTTTCTATGGGGCCCATTTGACCCTCATCTGGGTGTCATTTGACCCAGGTGTCCTCCTTGGATCCTCACAAGGTAAATTCCAATGGAATTTTGGACAGGTGTCTAGACCCAAACTTAGCCTCCACTCCCACCTCCATAAAATGGACAGGCTGGTCATTCTTCTTTGCAGGGTTGCAAGGAGGTGAGAATGTGTTTAGTCCAGGACCAGACATATATTAAGTGCTCAAAAAAGAATCAAGATGTGGTGGGGGAGAGAAAGCAAAAGAGGTTTTCCAACTGGAATCAGGCACCATGCTCAGCAAAGATGGCAGCCACATCAAACCCCAAGAGGGGAGGAAACTGTCCATCACTGGCCAAGGGATGGCTGCCATTTCTAATCATTAAAAAAAAAAAAAAAGGACAAAGCTAATGCCATCATCTGCAAAGCTTAAGTGTCCCTCGAAGCCAAGCCCCCTTCACCTTTCCCCTCATTTCTCTACCTCAGTTCTAGAAAGAGGGGGGCAGGGCGCGGCCTTTCCAAATGTCTCCCTGCATGCTCCACTATTTCCTCCTGACAGCGTTTGACTGTGCTTATTATTTCCAGCAAAGCCCTTATCATTTTCAATGTGAATTTCAAATCACACTGATCCAGCCCTTCTTAGCTAAAGTCAGCTTTATCAACCACAAGAGATGTGGGATTTGAGAGAGATCTGAGTAAATTCACATTGTTTGGATAAACTCATTCTGGGAGCTCAACAAATCAAAGCCGAAATGGATATGTATTCCAAAGAGACTGAGAACTGCTGGGGGGGAAAAAAAAGTTACCATTAACATTTTTATTTCTTTAAAAAAAAAATACAAAACATAGCAATCCCTTTTTAATGAGCGTGTTCTCAACAGTCTTTTTGAACCTTTACCGGGGCTTCTTAGGACACACCAGGCAAAGTGGCAGGAGCTTGGAGATTGTTGACAAGCAAGTCGTTGAAGAAAATCACAACGCCTGCAGCCCCCACTCCCAGCCTTGGTCAGTGAGACCCGCCATCAAATATGGTAATGGGTGAATTTATGCATTATCCCATAATTTAAGGAACTCTGTGTATCATGTATATTTAAAACTATTTCTCTGTAGTTTTAATTATCTCAGTCTGCAGGGGCAAAAAGGAAAAAAATGCAAGTAGCTCCCTTGCCTGAGACCAAAATGAAAGCACTTTGCCTGCTGACAGCTAAGACGTCTGTCCTCGCTGGTTGAGATTTCCTATAAAATTTGCATTGGAAAGGCAGCTTTAAGTATACTTAAAATAAAAAAAAGGGGGCATTTGCATCTAATTTGCTACACTTGCAGTATTAGAGTTTTATCTGAATAAAGACACGTCAAATGGATTTATATAGTTAAAGCTGATAGCTAGGGAAGCCGACATCGAAAACACCAGCTAAATGCAACAAAGTTGGAGCAGCTGATGGTATTTACAAGTTGTTGTCCCCCCTCCAATGATGATTTTAAAACTGTAGCAAATTATCTGCTTTTTACACGAGTCTGGTAATTACAAGGTTTTAACGCAGGGCATCTTTATGGATAGATTGCTCTTCCTCCCCCCCGACCCCCAGCACACCCAAGCATGCCTATAAAATAGTGTGGTTATAAAAAATGTGTTATCCCAGTGAATCTCATCGACTCCGGACTCAGGTAGGTCTTGGTTAGAGTCCTGACTCAGTTACTTACTGGCTGTGTGATCGGCAGCTGGCACCTCCTTAATCTCAGTTTCAACATCTGTAAAATGGGCATCGTGGTAGCTGTTATGAAGTCAGGGATGTGGCCATCTGCCTTTTCCGGAAGGGGTCACCTTATTGTCCTGACTGAACAGTTAGCCTACTGATCCAACCTATGGAGGCTGTGAGTTCCAACACGGGTTGATCCAGGATCGGCACCCAGCAGCATCTGGTACATACCTAGTAAGAACTGCTCAGGAGAAGGAAGAGGATAATGAAATGTCACATTGCAAAGGTGTTTCCTATTCTGGAGGGGAAAACCTCCCCATTCTCCTCACTTGGGAGACCCCATCATCAAGTTCTGTCCCAGGAGAGTCTGGTTCTGGTACCATCTGGTCCCGGGGAATGCTGACTCCACAGCCCAAGCAAGTGGGGAGCTTGGGTGGGCCGTGGCTGCCCAGATCTGGAATGCCCTTCCCCGCACCCCCCCTCCCCCCGCAGATGGCTAGAGTACAGTAAATCCCCAGCTCTAGGCACAGCCTGGCACAGCTGGGGACAGATTCCTGCCTGCGTGCTTGGAGGGCCTCTGGGGACCACCTTGCTTTCCCCTCTCCCAGCTTGGAAGGAGTTAGCCACAGGAAGGGGGCACTACGCCCCCCAGTGTTGGCTTCTCTGCCTTGCTATTCCCCGGGAAGCCCATGGCTGCTGCCCTCAAAGTCAAATTCCCGAGGGCCGGACTGCCTTTGCTCCAAGGGAGCTGGACAGATAGGTCCTCCCATCTGGGAACCCCAAGCCCGCAGTGACATCCCTTAAGCTCCACCCAGGACCCTCATCTCCTCCCTGGTCTCAGAACTACCCTGGCTTTCAATCAACCCAGACTCGCATCCCGCCACCAGGGTGCGCTGCAGCAGGCCACTCCTGCCCAGAACCTCACTTCCTCATCTGTAAAATGGGAATAGCAAGAACTCCCTCTTCTCTGGATTGTTATGATGGCGCTTAGCACAGGGAGAGCAGGTGAGAGGTAGCAGCTAAGGGCAGATCACAAAGAAGACGGCAAGGCCACCAGTTACCAAGCCTCAGCTGTGCAGAGCTGGCTCCCACTGCCCGGCCACAGACCAACAGCCAACATCCTGACCTAGGTTTGCTGAGCCAGGTCCATCTGCACTACTTCAGGGGCAAGCCAGGGAGCCACTGCCCAGCTTAGATGTGTAACAGGAAGCAAAGGGCCTCTGCGCCACACCTGCTAGCCACCGCCTGCCATCTGGGAACACTGCACACTGGGTTTAGGTTTTAATGTCTTTAATAGAATAAAAAAAAAAACTTAAAATCCTTTGCCATTTCATAGAGCAAGATCCACAGGTCAAGAACGCAGGGCCGCCCAGCTGGAAACCCCATCACGCACAGGGGAGGAGTCTGCTATTTAAGAACAATAAGTGGTGTGATCCCAATTCCACGTCCTTTATCCCCCCCCCCCCCACCAGAAAACTAGAGTCTCTTATCCCCAAGCCACAAAATGGCATCTCAGAACAGAGCTTGGCTCTTTCCCAGGATGATGGGCAAACGCAAGCAGCCAGCAGAGCAGGTATCGAGGGTGGACAGGCAGCCAGCAGCACCTCATTCCACTTCCAGTGCTAGGGTGTCTCCTGTCTGTGCAGACGGGACACAAGAATCTGGGTGTATATGTGTGTCTGAAAGGTGACCCCAGAAGCACATGAGGAGGCGGGAAGCCAGGCATGGAGGATGTCGGGTCTTTGCAGGGGATATTTATGGGCAGGTTACCCATGTGGCCAGCTGGGGCTCAGTCTCACTGATCCTCTGAGCAACTGTTGACCAGCACACACGGTCCCACTGAAGATGAAGGACCAACGGTATTTCCCACCATCCCCTACCTCACTGGTTGAGGGCTTTCTTAGGACTTGAACTTTCTAGACCATTGCTCTATTCTTAGGCAGTGTCTGAGGTGCAAAGCCGTTGGCAAAAATGGGAGCTGACTGCACTTGACCCCAGGTGAACAGAGAGGATATGGTCAGGGCCCTGGTGGTACAGAGAGAAAGCAGCTCTCTGGAGAAGGTATTATGAATATCGCCATCTTGCAGGTGGAGAAACTGAGGCTCTGAGAGCCTCACCACCACATAAGTAGAGAGTATTAAAGCTGAGGGCTGAGCCTGGTCATGACTGACTCCAGAGCCCAGCTCCAACCATCAGGCAACACTGCCTGGCTTGGGTACCAGTCTCCATACACAGTGCAATGAAAAGATGTGAAATAAATGTGAACTCTGACAGCATCCAACAGAAGAAAAAGTCTCAAAGAACTGCTGCCTCAGTACTCTGAAGAAAGTGCAAGTCACCAGCAGAGGCTCAACGGGAGCTGGTTTCTCCGCTTCCAACCCTTTGAACCTCTTTTCTAACCAATATGCAAACTACCACCCCTGGGAGGAAAGGCAGTGGCTCTGAGAAGCAAGAGCCTGGCACACTCCTGCCCAGCAATTGGCACACATGCCAAAGAGATGAAGGCACCCAGCTACTGTGCTACCCCGTCCACCGGGTCTGGCACTCAAGAACTCAGATCCAAGGCCAGGAGAAAGTTGGAGAGGGCTGCATGCTGGGGTCCGCAGAACCAGACAAGGGTGGAGAAGGGGGCTGGGAGAGAGGGGCCAGTCACAAGATGCTCAGAAAAGGGAGGCAGGCCCTGGGAAGGTTCCCTGGGTGACTCCGGAAGCTGCCTACGGAGCTACACTCAAAGGCCCTCCCTTTGTAAGAGCCTAATGGCCTGGAATGCCCCATCTGCCAAGTTTGTGTCCCCTGGGATATTTCCTAAGTCTGAACTGGCTCATGGATGGTGTCTGAAGATGCTCAATTCAGCAAATGCCACTTTCCATGTGGCCATTTCTAACCCCCCCCCAATGCCAAAAATACTGTCTAACTCCGTGTCCAGCCTGGATGCTAGAACCAGAGGCTGGCAGTCACTTTACACTGCAGTCATCATCCTTGGCAACCAACCTGGGCCTCTCATTAACGTGATTGCTCTACTGGCCCAGAGATCTGGAGTAAAAGCAATGACGTCCTCCATGCTGACTTCAGCAAGTTCCAGTTCTAGACGTGGGCTCTAGGGTCACACAGACCTGGGTTCAAATTCTGCTTCTGCCATGTACCAGCAGGGCAACATATCTTCTGAGTCTCGGTTTCCTCATCTGTAAAATGGGGTTATTCCTGGTCACCGCTCTTAGGGGTTTGTTTCCAGAATTAAATGAGATATTGCACATAAAGAGTTTTCTTACTTGGTTCAGTCTTGTAGCAGAATAGAAGTTAGGCAAAGCCTTCCTGCTATTTAACACATCTACACACAAAAAAAATATTGGATAAAATAATTTTAGAAGGCTTTTTATAATGCATGGGTGATTTGGCAGGAAAGCAAGTGAAATCCTTGGAGGCCAGAAGCAATAAGAAAGCTCAAAAGCAGAAAATAAAGAATGAACTAGTGTTCACTTGGGGACAGCTGCTCACACCTGGCGGCTTAAGCCTTTGTTTTAAAGGTCTCTGAAATGTGGAGGGGTAAAGACGAGACTTGGGACCTAAGCAAGGTGGCTATTTAGATTGGGACCTCCTACGTAAAGCTGGAAATACGACCCCCTCAGTGAATGAATCAGGATTTTTTTTTTTTAAATCTCATATCTCAATAAAACTGTCACTGGAAAAAGAAACAAAAGCAAGTGGCCATGATATTGCAAAGGAGGAGAGACCATGGGATTTTTGCCACTTCTCTCTGAAAAACTAGTCAAAAGTCTAGCTTGAGTTTGGAGTCAGAATCCACTCACTATACTTCTGTACTTGGCACAAAAACTCTAAGATTACTACTTATAGAGGTTTCATGTTAGGAACTAATCAGGAGGCTGGAAGAAGCAAACGCAAATTTTCTCCAGAGTAATGCCCAGCAAACTAGACCCCAACAGATCCCGATAAATACATGGCCAAAGACCTTGACTTCGAAAGTCAAATATCACCAAATCACAAGGAAATGAGCCACCATGAGAATAAGACCTGCAGATCCTGGAATGAGCAGAACACAAAATATAAACCCAGCACATGTAGTATATTTTAAGAACTAAGCTGGGCACTTAGGCACATGCCCATAATCCCAGCGAGTCTAGGCTGAGGCAGGAGGATCGCAAGTTTGAGGCCAGCATGGGCAACTTAGAAAGACCCAATCTCAATTTTTTAAAAAATATTTTAAAGAACTGGGCATATAGCTCAGCAGTGCCCCTGGGATCTATCGCCAATATCAAAAAAAAAAAAGCAACCTAACTGAACATTTTAGAAGTAGATACTGTGAACAGTAAGTATTACTTGCAAAAATGTACTACTGGGTAATTGAAGGCCATACAGTATCTATGGGAGACTAGTGCCAGGAAGTCCAAGGATACCAGAATCTGGATATGCTCACGTCCCTAATATGAAATGACATTTTTTTTAGATTGGAGTTGGAATCCACAATCCCATCATCTCTACATTACTTACAATACCTTATACAATATAGATATTATGTAAATATTTGTTATACTGTGTTGTTTAGGGAACAATGACAAGAAGAAATTTTGTGTTCAGTTCAGATGAAATTTTTTAACATCTTTGCAATCTGAGATTGGCTGGGCCCATGGATGCAGAGAACCTGTGGATTCAGAGGGCTGATTGTGTTGTGTTGTTTCATTTATGTAAAGGTGAGAACAGGTTACACCGTGTATGAAGTCAGAAATCAGGGGACGGTTTCTATGGAGAAGAAGGATTGGGGAGGCTTGGGGGTCAGGACATATTGTGTATGTACCTTCACTTTGGGAAATGTCAGCAAGCTGCAAACCTGAAATCTCTGCACTTCTCTGTGTAAGTTCTACGTCAGTGTAAAAGAGTAAGTCCAGGTGTTAAATGCTGCCTTCGGCACAGAGAAGAGGAAATAACACCCCCAGAGGACAGGTCTGAAGAATTAGAGAAGGCCACACAGAGAAAAATAAAGGTGTAAAAATCCAAAGAGGTTGAAAAAAAATAGGAAAGATGAAGGAAAAAAATGTCTAACATACATCCAAATCAGAGTTCCAGAAACAGAGAATGAGAAATTAGAGGGGAGGAAGTATTCAATGAAAATGGTTGAGAATGTTCTAGAACCAACCGAAGTCATCCTCAGATTCAGGAATCCCAAGCTGAATGAATTAACAGTCACCCCTAGATGGATCTTAGGGAACAGCACCAAAGACAGAGGCAGGCTCTTAAAAGCACTTTGAAAAAAAAATAAATAAATATTACCTAATAAGGAAAAGCAACTATAAAAATAGCCAAAACCAATACACAGTCATGGAACATAAAGAGCACTTAATAAGTAGAAGCATTATTAGTGCTCAGAACCAATAATAGCAGCAGAAGCATTGAAATGTCAGCTCTGCCACCATCTTCTCATGGGGCCTAGAGTAAGTCACTTGACCTCAAGAAGCTTGGTCTCCTTGTCTTAAGAAGAGGATTTGGGTAAAGATGAAATCAGATCATGTAAGTAAAATATTTGATACAGTATCTGGTGCTCAGTTCCTGTTCAACTAGCGTTAGCTACAGAACTAACCCTCCTTTGGAGCAGAGCACCAAGCAGGTTCATCTCAGATGATGCCCTGGGACTGTCATTTTAAAGCTCAGTTCAGCTCTTCGCCACAAACAAACATTTATCTGGAAATTGCCACCCAAGGACAGACAGACAAAGAAATAAGAAGACAGAAAAGCTAATGGACACTGGTTCTGCAGTCTTCATCCCAGGCTGCTCCCACTTCTGGGAACAATGCCCCCTACACCCCTATACCCCAAATGCCACGTGATGAAGAAACACTAACGTATTGTCCTCCGTGCAAATACAAAGTGATGCACTATGATCACAGTGGCCCTCGGAGCCCTGGTGAGGTTGGCAGAGCAGGTCAGAGACCAGGAAGGCCACAAGACCCACCCTGAGATCCAGCCCCCACGAGAGTCAGCCAGAGCTTGGATCCAGCCTCTGGCTCATCCTGCCACATCATCCGGGGCCTTGTTTTGAACTCCTGCCAGGCTCCCAAATTCTTCCTCCAAATCTTGGACTGAGTGGCTGTTTCTCCTCTTCCAGGTGTCATCTCAAGTGTCTCCTTCATAGAGAAGTCTTCCTTAGCAACCACCTTGATTCAATTCTCTGCAGCACTGAACCTTTCTCACTTCTGAAAGAGCATCTCCAACTCTTCCTAATGACGTGCTGGCTGCTGCCATATATTTAATGTCTCCATTCAGCAGTATGTCACCAGTGCCCAGTGGAGCACCTGCTACTTCCCCACACCATTCTGAAAGTGTCAAATGAATAAATCTAACTCGAGGGAACTCCCAAAGTTGAGTCAATGGTTATGATATCGCTTAGCAGAGGTCAAAAACTAGGTTCTCCAGTTCTTCTCCCAGCCCTTCCCTACGGCCCCCAACAGTGTTTTACTGGACAAAAAGCAATGAATGAATAAAAAGGAACAGCTCAGGAGCGCGATTCGGAGCCATTCCTGTAGCACCTAGGCACTCAGAATTGGAATCGGTCTACCCCAGAAGCCATCTCTCCCCTGCAAGGGATCTTTTGACACAAATTTGTTGGGCATATATGACAGATTAGGAGCTCAGCTCTGGGGAGGTGGGAGAAACAGCCACTGTCTCTCCTGGGGACACACCTAAAAGAAGATGTGACAATGAGCCGCAGTGTGGGCCATACACAGAGGAAGCCCACAGGGCACTGGGGAGAAAGTCCACCCACCCCCGTGCCCTCCGGATGATGCCATTGAAGAAGTTTCTCTCTGCTTCCTGCCTGTACATGCTGGCGCCAGGACTTGGCTACGTCCCGTTCCATCTCGGGGAGCCAAGGAGGGCGCAGGAGGGAGGAGACAGGGAAAGGAGGTGGAAATGCATTAAAACAAAAAAACCAGAGAGAGAATGCCACACTGTAGGGTTGGTCACACATTTGTCATTAAGTCAAAGCCGAATCCCAGTGTTTGTGTGAGGTGGAATTATCTCATTCTTTTAGCCTGCGAGTCTCTGTGATCCACCAGTCAAGTATGTGATTGGATTTCGGCTCAACAAAACCTTAAATTACACACCTATTGTGCCTGAGCTAAGCCTGGTTCACAGCGGTGGAGGAGGCTTCTCCCGGCTCCCCTGGCCGCCTTCGATCCACGCCTGCTCTCATCTGCGGCTTGATGAATGAGTAATAGGATTAGAGGGCCTCATCCCAGGCCACACTGGGACCGGGACCATCACGCGTTGGGTGCAGGGACAAAGACTGGGTGACGGACAGGGGCTGCGTAGCAGAGATGCGCCTCTTCCCCCCCACTGTGCCCCTGACATAAAGGGACAGCCCAAAAGCCATAGAGAGGACATTGCCAAGTCCTGGGTGGAGACCCGCTTGCCTATGTTGAGGGTCTATCATGGTCAGCAACTGGAGGGCAGCTCCCCAGGAGCTCTCTCTCACCCAGTGCTCCTGAGAGGAAGGAAGGGACATCTCTGGGGTCTCCCCGTTCAATAGCTATTTTCAACTTCTGGAAAACTGTAGTGGGAGACAACCCAATCCCATTTTCAAAAAAACGTTCTAGTGGGATGAACTTCCCCCTCCAGCTCCCAGGTAGGTCATGTGACCAAGCCACACCAATCAGAGCCTCCGACATTCACAGGAGAACTGCTCCCCCCCCACACCCTCACCCCCGAGTCACAGAGAACCAGGCTGGAGAAAGGACCAGAGGAGGTGTGGTGGGGAAGGGGGATGCCATCGCCTGGACGGGGGCATCTGGGGAGCCCTGGATGTCCCCTCTTCCTACTGCTGACTCTGCCTCTAAGGTCCGTCTCTTGGATTTCTAGGAAATAAAAGCCAATGCACTCCAATGGCACAAGGTGGCTTGCTATGGGTTTTCCACCCAAATGAGTTCCCATTCATTTTACAAACGAAGAATCCAGGGTCACCGAGGCCTGGCCAAGGTCAAAAGGCCAATAAGTGGCAGAGCTGGGATTCAAGGCCAGGCCTCCTTATCCAGCACACCATGCCCCTTCCCTCCAGGTCACTGTGCATCCATGCCATGGGACTCAGACACTGATCCCATGGGGAAAGGGAACAGCTGGCGCACTCAGAAAGGCCAAGACGCATTTTCCCCTTTCTGTCAAAACCTCTGTCTAGTGTAGGTCACATTCTTTCCCTCCTCAGAGGCCGGAGTAGGGAGAGGTTTGGAATCATGAAAGTATCCAGGGGTTTGGAGATGGGTAGACCTGAGTTCAAATTCTGATTCACCCAATTAATCCAGCTGTGTGACCTGGGACAAGTATCTTATCCTTTCTGACCACCAATTTTCTCATCTAGAAATAAGCATACCTTTCCCATTAGGGCAATCATGAGGAGTAATCAGAAAATGCAAGTGTGTCAATTATAATTTTGGACTGGAAGGAACAGAAAAATTCTGTTTACTGCAACTTAAACCAAGGGATATATTTTTCTCAGATAACAAGATGCCAGGGGTGGACAGTTGCAGGATGATCAGTGGCTCTGCCATTGATTTGGCCTTCCCCTCATGGTCGCAAGGTGGCTACAGTAGCACTCATCACAGAACCCTTCACATAAAGGATTTCCATTCCCACATCTCTCTCTCGCTTTCAAAAAGAGCTCCAAGCACACTTCCACCTGAATCTCATTGGCCAGAACTGGATCACATGGCCACATTTAGCTGCAAGGGATTCTGGGAAGGCAGGCCAAGCATACTATTTTTTTCCCCCGTTCCTCTAAAAATGGGACTTTGGAGAAAGATGACCTCCAGGGAGACAGTAGCTACCAAACAATATAAAGTATTATGGGCAGAATCTGGCCCAGGTAAAATATTCAGTGACTGCAAGCATTATTATTATCAGACTACATGTTCTTCCAATCATACACAGGGTGGCTTTTTCCTGAAGATTTCTTCTCCTTGGTGCAGAACTTCAAGGATGCTCACAGCCCTGAGGCTTCTAGCTCAGCAACTACTCTGCACCCATATAGTCATGCCAGGAGCAGCCAGCTCATTCTCCCCTGGGAGGATGCTCCACAATTGAATGGCTGCTCTCATCCCCACCAAGAACACAACAATCACAGAGGTGTCTGCAGAGAAAGATCCAAGAAGACAACAGCAGAGATCTGAAACTGAGCGCTGCCAGGGAAGGCAGACTTGGAAAACCAAGTGCAACAGGAGACCAGCCCTGTGGTTGCTAAAGCTTTGGTGAATCTGACACTTTCAGGGTTGTTTAAGCCACAATTTGTAGCCGGCTGCTTCCATCCTGCAAGCCCTGGTCCTTCTGTCTCTATTGCTCAACAGCCTCTTCCCCCTCATTTAAAAGAAAGAGGATGGTAGCATCTTCCCTGACCCAGAAAAAGACACAGGAGTTAGAGGACATGGCAGTGGGTGGAGTATTCGTATCCAGGAATATTTAGGACCGTGGCTGGCCCCCTAATCTGCCCGTGCGCACCAGGTTCCCAGTGACTTGGACAATCATTCATTCAACAAACGATTTTCAGTGCCTACTAGTGTCCAGATAGTGCTAGGGGCTGAGGTACCAGCCAGCACTGAACCCCACATGAGGCTCCTAAACAACTTTCCTAAACTTCGCATGTGATGTTGTCACCAAACCTCTTGGGGATGATCCCAGGAACTTTGCCAACATCCCATTTCCTCCCTGTTTTAGTCACCTCCAGTGCTGTGACTAAAGGACCTGACCAGAACAATTTTAAAGGAGGAAAAGTTTATTTGGGGGCTCACAGTTTCACAGCTCTTAGTCCATAGAAGGCCCCACTCCATTCCTGGGGGCTCGAGGTGAGGCTGAACATCATGGCGGAAGAGTGTGTGGGAGAGAAGTGGTTCATGTCATGATCAGGAAGCAGAGCAGGACTCTACTCGCCAGATACAAATATATACCCAAAGCCACGCCCCCATTCCCATCTCCTCCAGCCACACCCTGACACTTTATTACAGCCCAGTTGATCCCTATTGCAGTTAAAGCACTGGTTGGGTTAAGACTCTCACAACTCAATCATTTCTCCTCTGAACCTTCTTGTATTGTCTCACACGTGAGCTTTTGGGGGACACTTCACATCCAAACCATAGCACTCCCCCTCGGCCCCCACTCACATTGTCCTAATTCACACATCACCTTCTGCCCATCTCCAGCCGCCACCTCAGCCCTACAGAAAAAGACGGACAGTAACACATGTTGTCAAAGACATGGGAAAATGGGAACCTTGTGCATTTAGGGCCACAAAGGAAATGGGTGCAACTTCTTTGAAATCTGAAAGTGCCTCAAAAAGTGAATCACTGAATTTTACCACGTGACCCAGCAATTCTACTCCTAGGGAAAGACCCGGGAAAACTGAAAACACACGTCCTCACAGAGACCTTTACGTGAAATGCTAATAGCAACATTGTTGGTAATAGTCAAAGGGTGGAAACTATCCAAATGTCTACCCAGTGATGGAAAAATTAAAACAGGTTCTGTCTATACACAGAGTATCATTCATCCACAGGAAGGAATGGAGCCCTGAGGCCTGCTGCAGTGGAGGTACACTTTGAAAATACTATGCTAAGTGAAAGAAGCCGTGTATTATATGATTCCCCTTAGATGAAAGGACCACAGTGGGTCCCTCCTTTGAGCCAGAAAGTAGCTTAGTGGGCTGGCGGGGCTGAGAGACGGGGAGACAGAGCAGCTGCTGATGGGCACGGGATTTCTTTGGGGGGTCGTGAAAATTCTTTTGGGAAGAATGGAATCAGACAGTGATGAGGGTCATGCAATCTTGTAAATCCACTAAAACATGTATCATTTAAAGGGGTGGATCTTATGTCACGTGAAGAAGATCTCAAAAACCAAAAAGAAAAAATTTAAAACCCTCCCGGGCCCTGAGTGCCATTCAAAAAAAAAGTGAACATGGAGCTGCCGGCACCAGCATCTGCTTCCTGGCTCCCGGCACCAGCCCTGACTCCCAACTCCGTGGGCCGCCGGGAGCTGCCTGCGAAGTGCCCGCCACCCTGACAGCTAAGGCGGGAGGAGCCCCCCTGCCCAGGCCAGCTACTGGCTGCCAATGTCTTCCCCTCACTCAACCCTGCCCTGGGTTCACTGCCTGACAAGGGAGACATGTTGGACACTAGGCATGTCCTTGAGAAGGACACTAGAGCAGAGGCTTCAGCGGCATCCTGTCACCGGCCAGCTCTGCCCGACTGTGTGATCCCCAGGGAGAGAGAAGAGCCCTGCACACGCACCAGTGCCAGCCGAGGTGACTTTTGTCGTGACCCTCGCCCCCATCAGAGCCATCACACCTGCGTGGAAGAGTCATCAGGGGTTATCTTAGTTCCTTTACTAAAAATCATGCTAGTGAATCATCACTGTAGTTAAAGAAGCAACCAGGCGGAATTTTCTTCCCTGCAGAAAGGCTGAGATAGATACGCCAGGGAATCCTCAGCCTGGTCCCCTCTCTAGGAAGTCACTTGACAAAGACCTCTCCTCTTCGGAAGTCATCTCTATCCTCAAAGACAAAACACTTTAAAGTTTGTCTATGTATGTATTTATTGAACCCAGCGCCTTGAGCAGGCTTAGCACCCTCCCCACCCCTCAGCTGTACCCCCAGCCCCACTAACATTTTTAAGCAGCATATTCTCCCATCATCTTCGATGCAAGATCTTTATTTTTTTATTCTTCAGATCTTGTGGGAGCTAAAAAAATATAAAAAGACTCAGTTCCCACTTGCCTAAGGCTAAAGGCTCTATACTCCCTGAAGATACTTCTACTGATTCTTTCTCACACCTCCCTGGTCCCTCAGGCTTGCAGGAGATCTCCCTACACTCCCAAGGCTGTGAATACTCAGTGTCATGGAGGAGGGTTAAGGTAGGGAGAGTAATCCTGATTGTCTAGTTTCCCTGGGGACAATGGGATTCTAGAGTCTAATAGGGCCTAGGCTTGAGGCAGGTGGCCGCCATATTGATCTGAGTTGGTTCTGAACTTAGGATATGGGTATTGTTAAGAAGACCCAACAGGGATCCATGGAGGCCCTCAAGCCCAAGGCAGCTGTTGCATATGGGACTCAGTCAAGCAGGAGGAAAGGTACACCATATGGGAGAAGGTCTCCAGCTCCAGGTGAAGGAAGAGATCGCCCTTGGACTTGGCCATGCTCCCAGGCTACCATGGAACATCCAACCCAGAAAGATGGCCAACCACTGCTGGCATCTTCAGTGTCCAGAGCAAAGGCCCAGGTGGAGGGACAAGGAGTCCAGAGTCCTTACTCCACCATGAGCTCCTGTAGGACTTGGGCCTGGGAAATGAATCTCTCATCATCAAATGGCCTCATCTGTAGGACAGGCTCCTTATAATCGTGACACACTCCCCTCACAGGGTAGGGGTGAAGATCAAGAAATATCACAAATGAGAAGCGAGTTGCTCTTCCAGAACGGCACAGAAACCAAACAGAAGGATATCAAGGAGGGAAAAGGCATCTGTCAAAAAGTTTCTCCAAGATAAGAAAATCCATGGTGTGAACTCAGTCCCTTGAAGTGTGGCCATCCCTTGGATTTACTTTATTTTCTGGATGCTTCAGAACAAACTTCCAGAAGATAAGACAAACACATACCCAGTCATCCAGATGAGTGATGGTGATTTTGAGTCGTTCTTTCCTCAAACATTTAGTAAGCACCTGCCATATGCCAGTCCTGAAGCAGATGTTGGGCTACAAATACGAGTTACACACACACAATCCCAGGTCCCAGGGAACTCCCCTTCCAGCAGGACAAATAAACAAACATTCCAAAAAAAGAGAGAGAGAGAACAATTATAGGACAGTGGAGGAGGCCCTGGGATTGTATTTGGGGCTTAGGGAAGATACATACACATGCCAGGGGACACGAGTGAGGAGGGGCCTCTGAGAGACGCATGAGCCCCGTGTTGTGAAGGGAACTGAAGTTTTGAGTCACACAAGCCCAGGATTGCAGAGCAACTTTTCTGGTTGGGTGATTTGGAGCAAATGGCAATGTCCCCTGTCCTGGGTTTACCCATCTGAGCTATAGAGAAAATAACTGTCTACCTTCCAGGCTGAGTGGGAGAATTAATAAGTAGTGTGTACCAATGAGTGTTTAAGACGATGACTGATCCACAGAAAGTGCTCAGTTAATGGCTCCTGAGAAATAATGCTAATACTGTTCCTTGCAAAATGAGTACAACATATTCACCTCGGGGCGGGGAGGAAGAAAGTGGTGACTCAGCGAATTGGGACTTGCTTAAGAAGACTCCTTCCTGGTCCCCACCACACGGGTCCAGTTCTCTCTCACACACAAATCTACAGGGTGCCGTGGGAGAGAAGTGGATTTAAGTCCAGGCAGGTTCTGTCCCGGCTGTCTTTGCTTGTGCCCATTAGGTCCCACCCCAGAGCCTCTCCAGTCCGTTCTCAGAGCAGGTGGCCTGGAAGCCATGTAATGTGGTCCAGCAAGTGAAGTCCAAAGAATGTGACCAGATCAGCAAGGGACGCCTCGGGGATGGCAGGAGGCAGGCATCCCTCACACACGGAGAAAATGCTGCTTCCCCCACGACGTTCGTGGAATGGGAGGCTGTTTGGCTGGTAAGTAACTTCCCTGAAGAAATTCTTCCAGGGTATTTCACCACCACCAGCTGGTATTTCTTGGCAGATGAAGCAAGATAATAATCATGTTGAAATGGCACCCATGGCCTTGTAGGAACAGGGCATGACTTGTCACCTCCTGGGGCCTGCAAGCCTCTGCCTCCACTTCCCCTTATCTCCTCCCCAGCCACCCTGGGGCAACTCGCCCGGGGCAGTACCTGCAGCTGGACTCCAGCAGGGTGGGGGGCCACAGGGGCTCTGAGCCAGTCCCCATCCAACCCCGGGACACCAGGACCAAGGACCACCAGCTGCCCAGCTGCCCCCAAACCACCACACCCCATCTCTCTTCCAGGAACTCCTCCCACTCGCAATTCCACCCAGGTGTATTCAGGCACATTTCAAAAATCTGCTTAATAAATTACCACCTCCTCGACATGACCTGACAATAGCTACAGATAATCCCGGGCTATTAGAAGCCTTGTTTACAACGAGTATAATTCTAGGTTGTGCAAAGCCTAACAAGTTAGGAAAGGTGTCAACCTTCCCTCTTTGAATGACATAACTTGTACGCACAAATTATATGTAATTGATCCAAAGATGTTACAGACATTTGAAAAACAAAGGGTAGGCTGCACCCTGCACCCTCCTCCACTGCTCCTTCTGGGAATTTGCCCTGGAGGAAATTATAGAGAATGTAGGGGGGGGGGAAAATTAGCATAGATCTGTTCAAAGTGGTGTTGTTTATAATAATAAAAACTTTAGAAACAACTCACCTGCGCAAGCAACCAACCGGGATTAGTTAAACAAACCTTGGAACCGGCTCTGGATGATGAGATTCTAAGAAGCCATTTAAAATAATAGTATGTGGGAGGCTAGAACTTGCCATGGGAAAAATGTTAATCACCTATTTTTAAGTGAGGGAAGAAAAGGAGGATAAGAAGCAATAGTTTACAGTTAATTTCGTTAAAATAATCTGTATGAATTTATTTACTTAAACAGTGCTTGGGAGAGAGTGTGCTCTGCAGGCGGGCAGATGAGTCTGAGGTTGAATCTTAGGAGTTATGTGATGTGGGGTGAGTTATGTAACCTTGTTCAACCTTTCAGTTTCCTTATCCACAAAAAAAAAAAAAAAAAAAAAAAAAAAAAAAAAAA
>NW_026000221.1:23621336-23637547 GCF_001458135.2 Marmota marmota marmota
TTTTTTTTTTTTTTTTTTTTTTTTTTTTTTTGTCTATTTCTAGAAGGTACCATTAATGCAGATAACAAAAAAAAAAAATCTTTTTTTCAACTTACAAAATGGCTCGGGGTAGTAGGAAGGAAGTGGTGAATCAGAGGTGAGGCAGCCAGGTGACCTCAGCAGATGGGCTAGGAGTTCATTCTACCACCCAGGGGCAGCTGGGCAAAAGGGCAGCCCCCAGCCCCGCTCCTATCGATCCACATCAGAAACAGGGGAGATGGTTCCAGATATTGCAAAAAGAGTCCTCCTGGCCTGGCTCCTCCCCTCCCTGTGCTCACCCATCTCACCTTTCACCAGAATTTAGGTATCAGGAGTCCTGGGTGGGGTAAGGAGGGGCTGGGAGGGGAAGAGCTATTACTAAAAAAGTGGAGGAGGCCACGGATGGGGGGGGGGGCGGTGCTGAATCATGATCCTGAGGCTTAGGGTGAGGAGCACTGGGCTATGTCCCAGTGAAAGGGAACTCCTGGGAACCAGCATAGGTGGGAATGTTCTAGAAGACCCAGATACTGCCGGCCCTTGCCTTGTCTAAGAGACCCGTGAGGTTGATGTCATGGTCTCCTGGCTCCACGGGTCTGGCCTCCTTGGGAAAGTGCACAAAGTCTCCTGGCACAGGCCGCCGTTTCTCAATCTGCCTCACCCAGAGGCAGGCAGGTGCTTGGGGCTCTGCTGGGCCTCTTTAATTAGACTCCATCTTCTAGGTCACAGAAGGGGTGTGCGGCAGTGGCCAAGGGCAGGGGAAGGACCAGGGGCCATGACATCCCAAACCCGTCTCCACCTAGAGCAGGGTGGGTGCCATGGCAGGAGCAGGCCCCTCCTGCACAGGGACAGGGAAACAGAAGCCAGGGATCAGGCCCATCAGTGCTGTGGTGGCAGACGGCTTGATCCTCAGGCAGAGGAACCAGGAGGACAGGGAGAGCCCTGAGAAGGTGGCGCTCCTGCCTGGCACTCGATGAAGAAGGCTAAGAAAGGAGGTAGGCTTTCTGCCACCCCACCCCTGGCCTGAGCCTCTTCACCTCCCCAAACAGGAAGTTATCAGCAGCCGCAGGAGATCCAAGGGCATTGCCCACCCACTGCCATCTTAGGGACGCCTACATGGTGGAGGGAACAGAGTGTGGCCAAAGAAGGCAATGGTGGCCCCTTCCAGAAAGATCCAGGAAGCCTGCTTTTCCTCCACTCCGGAAGGAGTAAGGCAGACGCAGCGTGGGGGTCCCTCCACCCTCCAGGTCTCCAGCTTTGGTGGCATGAGGGAACAATGCAGATGGGAAGGGGCCCTCCTGCCTCCCGGGGCTTGGGGTGGGGTGGCGAGGACTCTGAAGCCACACCTGAGGACAGACAGCTCTGGTCACAGGTCAGCATAACAGGGCTATTTCTCAGGAATGTCCACCATCAGGCCCATAAAACCATCTCCCTCCATGCTACAGATGAAAAATGAACCACATCCTGCTAACTAGGATGATGCTAATCAGAAACTGGAAAATAACAAGGGTTGGCAAGGAAGGAGAGACGTTGGATCCCTCGCACACCGCACTTTGGAAAACAGCTTGGCCGTTCTTCAGCCTGGGAAACAGAATCACCTCAGGACCCAGCCATCGGACTCCTAGGGCCATGTCTCCAAGAACTGAAGGCAGATACTCAAGCAAGTTCATGTCTACGCAGGTCCACCCCACCTCTGTTCAGAAAAGACCCAGGGTGGGAACACCCCAGAGGCCCATCAATAAGTGGAAAGATTTATTTAAATGAAGTACATCCATATGGTAGGATATCATTCACCACCAAAAGGTGAATTTCTCCTGTATCTTGCGACATGGGTGAATCTTGAAAACACTACGTTAAATGAAAGAAGTCAGACACAAAAGGTCACATGTCGTATACATGCACTTATGTGAAATATCCAGAATAGGTAAATCCACAGAAACAGAAGAGAGATGACCAGGTGGGGCTAGGAACTGACTGCTCAGTGGATACTGGGTTTTCTTTGGGAGTAATAAAAATGTTTTGGAACTAGACAGAGGTGATGGTTACACAACCTTGTGAATATACTAAATGACACAGGATTGTAAAGTACCGAATGGTTAACTTTATGTAAATTTCCCCTCCATAAAAAAGAGATGGATCAGAGCCAAGAAATGTCGTCTTGCTCTGCCATGTGTTTCGCCCACATTATCTCATGATTTCATCTCTAGAACAGGGCCGGGAGGC
The DNA here is from genome assembly GCF_001458135.2 of Marmota marmota marmota. NCBI lineage: Eukaryota > Metazoa > Chordata > Mammalia > Rodentia > Sciuridae > Marmota > Marmota marmota. The sequence continues at coordinate 23,623,575 of NW_026000221.1, forward strand.
AGAGATTTATTACCCCATTTTACTGATAAGAAAACTGAGAATCAGAGAGGTGATATAATGTGCCCAAGGCCTCATAGCTCAGGCGGGGCTTGAGGCAGAGCAGAGAATTCCCTCACTCCACAGAGGCTGTCTCAGAATTTCCCAGAAATTCTTCCGAGTTGAGTAAGATGACCCAGCGGGGTGCTGAGGATGTGCTGGGAGCTGAGGGAACAAGGGGCCTGGGTAATTCCATGCAGTTTTGAGTTGTAGGAATTCGGAGAATGATTGCAAGGACCTCGGGGAAAGATGCCTCATGTTGAGCCCATCTGAGAATTGCAAGGTGCCGGGGCTGAGCAGCTGGGAGCTAAGCATCTGAGGCAGCAGATGATCTTTGATCCTCCAAATCAATTCTAACTTTACTTCATCGTGGAAACAGGACTCAGAACAAAGGCCTCAGAAGGAAATAAAAGCAGCACTGGCTTTCATGTGACGGCCACTGAGTTTCCAGTCTTTGAAAGACGGATCTTCTCTTTCTCCTTCATAACTAAGATTTACTGAGCATTTACTACGCACCACGCATTGTCCCAAGCACTTGAACTACAAGAACCCTTGGGTATAGGATGGTGCCATGGTGATTGCCTTGACATCACCAAACCCATTCACTCTCCTCGCCCTCCACCCTGTGTTCAGTCTAACCCGGGCTGGGCAGTCCCATCTTCCTTGATATCTACAGGATCATGTATTAGCATGGAACTTCCTTCCAACCACCAAGGGACATCTGTTGGGTCTTCTGAGAAACCCTGGCACTGAAGAAAGGGCTCCAGGAAGAATAAAAATGGCCCTCCTCTCCCCTGGCTGTTGTTGTATCTGGATGTGATGCTGGAGGCTGTGGCCAGCCTCCTCCTACAGTGTGAGGTGGGAGAGACAACATGGAGGGACACCCAAGCACCAACCACACCAGGCTCGCACCTTCCCATTATAGAAAGCGACCTTGTCCTTGGACCTGGTATATGCTATTACTTGTGGCCAAAATGATCCTAACTGACACAGCTAGATCCTGCAAATAAGACCTTTTAAGGTCCAGAGAGGTTTAGTAACTGGCCTAAGATCCCACAGCTGGGGTGAGACTGGGGTCTGAGCCCAGAGACTGGCCCTACAATCCCACCTGGCACCGTGTCAGTCAGTCCCCACTCTGTGGAATTGCTGCCACCGCAAACAAAGTGCCTGGCACCGTGGGGATTAAAAAATCAAAATGCTCCATAAGAAGGAACTAGAAATAATCGACACCAAGGATCTGGGATAGAGCTGAGGGAAGGGGGATGCCCCGTGAACACAGCAGCTATTTCCCCACATTTCTCAGCTTGATTTGGTGTCCTTTTACCCCAAAGGCTCAGAGTCTAGACATCTCCACACCCCCACCAACTTCGGTCCCTCAAGAGCACAGGTTTCCAAGTTCTAGGCCCACCCAGCCCCCCTATTCCAGGCAGCCCTCCATGATTTACCCACTGGCCCCCTTTCCCATCCCAGTAGCCTTCGTCACAGCTGGTCCTTAGTGGGGACAACACGCTTTCCTTGAGGTCTTGCCATAGGGTGGGGACAACACACTTTCCTTGAGGTCTTGCCATAGGCTTCCTCTCAACACCTAGAACGCCCTGAGAGGCGCATCTGCTCTCAGTCTCTGTCAGATCACCTGATTTTGTGGCTTTACACGTGACACTTGCTGCCAGGGCGATTCTTGTTTTTTGAACTGTTTCTTTTATTATTTTCCATCATTAATCTAGAATGAATGGGGGACACATGAGTGTGACTCACTGTCAAATCCCCCAGCACCCAGCACCATGGCATACAGCAGGTGCTCAGTACACATTTGCTCAAGGGACACAACTCCATCCCCAGGCCAAGGGGTGCTCTTAGCTGATGTTCGAGAAATGACACCATCTGAGGGGAGTGGCAATTGAACGGATCCTATCTCAACACTCCGAGGACCTTGAAGTTGTTCAGTATGCTAGATTCAGGTTCACGGCAAAAGGTGCAGACTTGGTGCTTGTGCCTTTGAGAAGCTCTGCCAGCTTCTCAAAAAGTGATCTTGAGTGAGTCATTTAACCTGGCTCCCAGTGGCCTCAGTTGCCCTGACCGTCAAATGGGGATAATGGCTTCCAGAGTATTCTTGTGAAGAATAAGTGAGAAAATACACTGGCATTCAGCACGATGTTGGGCATACAGCAAACACTGACTAAAGAAATTGCCTTTTTTCATTTGCTGTATCAAAGTGTAGGAGAGAGTGTGGGAGGGAGGGAGCAACCGTATTTTAGCCACAGTCTCTGTGCCTAGATGTTACTGTGAACATATCCTCTGTCATGGGGAAGAAGAAGACAGGGAGGTCTGAGTAGACCCCAGCTCTGCTGAGTCCTCTGATTGCTTAGGCAACCCTGGTGCCCACAAAGCAGCCCTTCCCCGACTTAGCCCAGGAGGAACCTCTGGTACACGAGGGTGAAAAGGAGACCCGCTCTACTTAGAGAATATCTATGTCCCCAAAACTCTTATGGTGGTGGCAGCTGCTACAGGGAAAAGCTTCCTGTCGGGATGAGTTGGGTCTTAATAGCTGCTAATTGGTCATAAGGTGGGGGAAGGGTATTAACGAGCAAACCATTTGGCTGTGAGTGAATGGACCATAACCCAGAAGGATTTTATCGGTCTGTCTGCTTTTTAAGAGTTTTCATTAAAGGAGTGTCTTGGCTCTAAAATGGTCCACTGGGGACCAGGGCTTTGAGATAATGGTGAATGTTGAGGATGGCAGTGTTCAAGCCCCAGCAGCCCACCCTGCCCCATCCTCTTGTCCTGCTGAGCTGGGGAGGGGGCATCCTAAGGCCAGGAAGACCTCCCCTGCCAGTCATGGCCCAGACGCTTCCTACCCTGCCCACCGCCCTCTCCAGGAGGAATTGTCCCCACAACAGAGGACACCACCCTCCTTCAAGCCTTGTTTGGGGTTTGACCCAAAATGCTCAGACAATGAGGGTGTTTTCTTTGGCTGAGGATTATCAGATCTAGCATGCATGGATGATCAGTTTTCTATAACTGGGTCTACTTTTAATAAACTTCATGCAACACAAAAATATAGAAAAAAGGAAATAAATTGTACTCTCATAATCTTACTCCTCAAAAATAACCTCCATTAACATTTTGATATATAGCCTTCCATATGGATGGATGGATGGATGGATGGATGGATGGATGGATGGACAAATCTTACTTTTTATTTTAAGGGTTTAAGAGGTTCATGTAATTAATATTCAAGCACATACTATGCAGCTTAAAAAATAAAACATCACAGATCCATTGATTCCTGTGTTTTCTCTATTTCCCCCTTGTGTCCTCCCGTCCCCCAAGTCACCTTTGCTCAGAAGTTCTCATTTCTACATCCTCGTTGTACTTCTACTGTATCTGTGCAGTGATTCCTCCTTACCCCATTTTGCTTATCATAATTTCAGTTATCCTCAGTTAATCCTGGCCCAAAAATATATTAAATGGAAAAGTCCAGAAATCATTCTTAAGTTGTAAGTGGTGCCTCTCTCTGAAGCAGAATGGGCCACTCAACCTCATCCTCTCTAGGACATTAATCATCCCTTTGTCCAATGAATCCACCCTGTATATGTTACCAGCCCTTCAGTCACTTAGTAGATGTCTTGGTTATCAGATCAACAATCACAGTATTAGTGCTTGTGTTCAAATAACCCTCACTTTACTTAATAATGACCCAAAATTGCACAAGTGGAGACACTAGGAATTTGTAGATGCCAAGGAGAAATTGTAAAATGCTTCCTTTAAGGGGCTGGGGTGTGGCTCAGTGGTAAAGCACTTGCCTCGCATGTGTAAGGGTTTGATCCTCAGCACCACATAAAAATAAATAAATAAAGATATTTAAAAAATGCTTCCTTTAAGGGAAAAGTTCAGATTCCTAACTCAGTGGGGAAAGAGTATATATAGGGTTCAGCACCACCCATGGTTTCAAGCGGCCACTGAGGATCCTCCTTCAGGGGAGGAGAGGTGGTTACTGTATCTATAAACAATATGCAACAATGTATCACATAATGTTACCCTTTATAGAAACTACCCCCCACCCTATGTGATTTTTCTGGGACTGGCTTTTTTTCCTCTTCTACTCTGTTTCCAGATTTGCCATGTTGTTAACATTCTAGCACTATTTTATTCACTTTAACACAGTATCATATTTTATTGTCTATGCCACAATGTATTTATCCATTCTCTTGTTGGAAAATATTGTTGTGGTTTTGAATTGTTTACAAACACTGCTGCAGGGAATATTCTTGAACCCATCTCCATGGGGAGATATATATATATATATATATATATATATATATATATATATTCTTTAAGGGAAAATGTCAGATTCCTGACTCAATAGGGGAATTTTATACACACACACAAACACACACGAGTTTCTCTGGAGCATAGAACTGGAGATGGAACATCTGTCCTGGTGTGAGTCTCCAACTATACTAAACATTGACAAATTGCTCTCCAAAATGGCTATTTGTGTCCCTACCATCAAACATAAATTAGTGCAACCACTTCAGAGAACAATTTGGCAATATCTATAAGTGCATGAGAGTTCCTGTTGCTGCACATCCTTGTTAACATGGTGTTGTCAGACATTTAAATTTGTGCTGATCTATTAGGTGTGAACTGATATTTCGTGGTGGTTTTAATTGTGTTCCCATAGTTAATGAGATGAGCACCTTATTATATTTACTGGCCTTTCCAGTTTTCTGTTGCGTAATTTGCTTATTCTTGCTCTAATTTCAATAGACTAGATAGACAGAGATAGAAGTAGAAATTGTTCTTAAAACAATTTATAAAATATTATCAACAATTTTAGATATATAATAAATATATGTAGTCCATATTCTATATTATATGTTTCAATATGCTTTATTTTAACTTACTATAGTTTGTAGATACCAGGCTAGTACTACTTTTGCATTTGTCTTAAAATTGTGTGTGTGTGTGTATACACACATACATGCATATATATATACACACACAAACACACACACATACATATGACATATATCATGAATACATATCATATGTGAGTGTGTATGTGTGTGTATGATGTCATTTTCTTACCATTCTGTTTTGATGGACATTTTACTCTAATGATCTATTAAATTATTCTCATTTTCTCATTATAAATAATAGTGAATGTTTGTAGCATGTATTTAGTACAATCATAACTGTTTCTACAGAAGATGATCAATTCTCATTCAGTTGTAAGTGGTGATATATAACAAAAAATAGAAAGCAATAAAAATACAATCAGATGAATTCAACATTAAATCTCCCCCAAATAAAATTCCTTCTCCTTTTTTAACAATCCAGTGTAACCTGAGAATAAGCACTTGGGAAGTTGTGTGTGTGGTTAGATCCGTTCAAGTCATGGCTCAGCAATTCCACTCCTGGAATTGAATGAATCCAGCAAAACTAACATCACATATCCATAAAAAGACATGCCTGAGGATGGTCAAACAGCTTTATCCATAAGTCGCTTGAAACAGCGCCGATGGACATGGACAATAATGTGGAGGGATCTCAGACACAATGGTGAATGAAAGAAGCCAGACCCAACAGAAGACACACACCATCATCCCATTTGTATGAAGCTCAGGAATGGTAAAAACCATCTATGGTGTCAGGAATCAGGATAATAGTTAGCTGTAGGGACCCAGTAGAACTTTCCGGAATGTCAGAAACATCTTCTCTCTATATCTGGGTCATAGATGTGTTTGCTAAATTCATTGATTTTTTTACCCTTAAGAGATGAATACTTTATATGAGTCATGCTCATATAAAATGGAGGCGGGGGTCAATGGATACAAAATTCCAGTTAGGAGGAACAAGTTCAAGAGAACCCCTGTCCCAGGTGCAACATGTAACTACAATTGGTAACAATGCATTACATACTTGAAAATTTCTTATTGTGTTCTCACCCCACTGTGCATGAAAAGAGAAGTATGTGAGGTAATGGAGATACTAGTTAGCTTGATGTAGTCATTCCACAATTGAAACATCTTGCCATATACCATAAACAGATACAACTTCCATTTATCAATTTAAAGATAAAATTTTTTAAAGCATAAGTGCATTTTTTTTCCTTAAAGAAACAACGATGTTTTAACTTTATGATTATTTGGGTTCTGCCTAGGTGAAAGGCAGAACCTGATTTTATTGAGATCCTGATGATCATAAACTACTGGGTTACTCATTTCATAAATGGTATCCCGCTTCATAATCATAACCATCCCTGTGGGGGAGGGAGGTACAACTGGGAAGCATGCTAAGTTTGGGTGACTCCTTAAGGTGCCAGAACTACTCAGACTCTATTCATAACCTTTCAGCTATAACCATCCTAGTTGACATTTATGAGGCACACTATGTGTCAGACATTACTCCAAATGCTCAACATGTATTATCTTATGTCATCTGCAAAACGATCCCGAACAAGGGGTGTTCAGAGGCACCACTATTTATCTCCATTTTACAGATGAGGAAACTGTGGCAGTAAGTCACTTCCCCCAAGGTCACACAGAGGAACCTGTGTGGCATAAGCCTCAGTTCTGATTCTTCTTTCCCCAAGACAATGTCTAAAATGGACTTCCTGCAAGCCAACACTGCGGGTGCAAGGCTGCATACTGAATTCGCTGTATTCCAGGGACTCCTGGTGTTTGTTGACTTTTTCCCCATACTCTTGCATCTGTTTAGAGTTGAAAGACAGGGCCAGGCAGCCCTGAAGCCTGAACATCCCAACATCAATTAGCAGCCAAATCTTCCCAAGGCAGAGGGACTCGGGCAGGGGAGTTGGGAGGCAGGAGTCCTACTGTTTCTCTGGTCCTCAGAGGCAGACCTCACCCTCCCACACCCCAGGGAGGCCAGTACTGATAATAAGCTGCAGCAAAAGGCATGCGGCTACATGCACTTTGCAGAATTGGGTGTCACCTTAGGACCTCATTTTAATGGAAATGCAGCTATCTGGAGATAAACTTTGTGGGGGGTGGGGGTATGAAGAAACAGCAGACCAACCAGTTACCCCGGTAGGCAAGAGAGAAAGAAGCAGGAGGGGACAGTAAAGGAGGAAAGACACCTGACCCAGCACCAGTTTACTATCCAGCAGAGGCCCCAGCAGTGCCAGGAGCCAGCCTATGACCCAGCCGGCCCTGCTCTGCATGCACGGCTGCTCCTCAGCTACAGGGTTCCATCTCAGGCCACGCTCAGCCTGCTGCCAGCTGATTAAACCATTTCCACAGAGGGGGGGAAGCCCCACGGATGAGCCTCCCAGCCCTCCCAGCAATGGCAGAGTGAGCCTCCAGATACGGGCCTCTTCCCCCCCTTTCAGCAAGTAGGTAGATCCCCCAGGGACCCTGGAGGGAAGAAATCAGGCTAAGAGGGAAAGAAACCAGGCCTCCAGGCAACTACTAGGCCCCTTGTCTGGTGAACAACCACAGAAATGAGCTCAGTCACAGGAGCCTACTCTGCACCAGGCCCTTAACACGCCAGCCTTTGACTATCCCACAAGGGATTCATGTTAGCCTCATTTGACAGAAAGGGAAACTGAGGCTCCAAGTGGGTTAAGTAATCACTTACTTCAGATTTTGGCCTGGGTGACTCCAGAGTCCCTCCTTATTCAGCTCACAGCCTCCCTCTGCGGAGAGGAAAGGAGAAAGAGCAGAAGAAACAAGCCCATTGGATGTAGTAAGTGCTCATTGAAATGAGCTGATGCTATTTATCAGTTAGAATTCAGACTACTCCCGATGATTTCCCATAAAAAGGAAAATCTGAGTCCACTGTTGCCTGGGTCTCTCTTAGCCTGCACCAATGACAGGAGAAACATTTGTTCAAAGGAAAAAACACTCAGCCAAGAAGGGCACAATGAGGGGAAAGTCAGAGCCCTGAGAGGCCATTTGCCAACGTGCTGTAGTGATGGGGAGTCAGGCTAAAGCCCACGGAGGCTGAGAATCCTGAAAGGTGGAGGAAATGAGGTTTGCAGGGCATCAGCAGGATTTGAGAAAGGGAGCTGTTTACCATGACTGGGAGAGTTAATTACTCAGCCTGGTGTCAAGAATGGGCCCTGGGGATTCAGGTGCTGGGGATCTAAAAAAAAAAAAAAAAAATACAGCATTGTGGATGGCTTAGATCTGGACATGCCCACTCAAGCCCTCTCCTGGGAGGGGCTGTCATTCAGCAGTTACAACAGAAGAGGGTCACCCCAAGTGCTGAGGCTCAGCCCCAAGCCACAGGGGGCTGTTCATGCTGGCATCCTGGAGTCCTAGCAAGCACTCTGCTCCAGTCCCCAGGGGCCAGCACCTGCAGAAAAACACCAGACTCCCTGGAGGGGAAATCCAGCTGTCAAATTCCTACAGTGTGAAGAAGGAAACCACTTCCGGGATATTATTGGAAAGAACTCTGAGAACACCAAAGGAAAGCAGTCTTCCCCGAACACAAGTGGCAGAAAACCTGGATGCTGAAGGCAGAACTGATCATATGCAGCACTTCCAAGTAATTACTCACACACAGCAAGGTCGTTTACAGCCATGCAATCTCGCCTATCTGTTCACACGGTCATGTTCAGGTAGGAGCATCAGGACTCTGCACTCTGATGGTACCAGTTGTGCAATCTAAGGGTGACACCTGGCCTCTCTGAACTTCAGCTTCTGCTTTACCTCCTCAGTGACTTGTGACAGTAAAGTGCCCAAGCAAAACATTCAAGGAGTGGGGCTGGGGATGTGGCTCAAGCGGTGACGCGCTCGCCTGGCATGCGCGGGGCGCTGGGTTTGATCCTCAGCACCACATGAAATAAAATAAAGATGCTGTGTCCACCGAAAACTGAAAAATAAATTTAAAAAAATTCAAGGAGTTATACAAGATTCACTCCATATGGTAGATTGATGGCCCAAATGGCCCAAATTTCTTACTTTTCCTGCACTCATCAAGAGGTGGAGTTCATTTCCCCACACACCTTGAATCTGAGCTGGCTGCGGGACTTGCTTTGGCCGATAGTGACAGTGCTCCTTTTTTTGTATGTGTTGTATTTGGCTGGCTCCCTTGCACCTCTGAATTTCCGTGAGAGCGTGCCTGGGCTAGCCTGCTGGAGGATGAGGCATGTGGAGCGGTGCTGAGTCCCCCTGCCCCCTGGCACTGGTGAGAAAGCCCATCCAAGATGCTGGCCGTGGACCAGAGGGAGGAGCTCAGAGCCACAAACCACCCAGCCAATACAAAATTAGGAGCACAAATAAATGTTCACTCTCACAGGTTGAATAACCCCATGCAAAAAAAGCAAATGCTCTGATATCTGAAATTTTCCAAGCACCAACATGACACCACAAGCAAAAAAAAAAAAAAAAAAAATTCCACATCTGATCTCCTATGATAAGTCACAGTCAAAATGCAGGTGCACTACAAATATTGTATAGAATTACCTCCAGGCTATTTGTATATGATACATTTGAAATATTAATGAATTTCATGTTTGAACGTGGGTTTCATCCCCAAGATGTCACATTACATGTATATGAAAAATATTCTGAAATCTTAAAAAAAAAAAAACAACCTTGAAATCTGAAGCACTTCTGGCCTCAAGCATTTCAGATAAAGGATATTCATATATATATATATGACACTGAGGTTTCCTTGGTCGCTATGCATTGTGTTCAACTGCTCTACCCCTCCATGTGCAATCAGTCACTAAATCGAAACACATTTGTTAAGAGGCCAACATTGGAGCCAGACCTCCTGGTTTCAAACCTACTTCCTCTCCCATCCAGCTACTTGACATTGGACAAGTTCTTTAACCTTCTGGTGCCTCAAGACTTCATCTGCGTTTCCTTATCTAAAAATAGCAGTTGATGGTAGAAGAACCTATAAGAAGTCCTTGTGATGATTAATGAGTAAATAGTACAAAACGCTAAGGTGGCACAGGCCACAGAGTTAAGGCTGCATAAGTATTTGTCATTAATGTGCTGTCTGCTAAATATATCATGAATCATTTTCTCTCTTTTTCATCTGCTGCCTAACAAATATCATTCTGATCCAGGATATTTTTGGGGTGGTTTTCTGCAGCCATCTTACAACCATTAAGCTGCTCTCCATAATGGAAGCAAAGGGATCTTCCCAAAAGGTAGACCCCAAGGCTATCATGCTGATTAAATCCTTCAGTGGTGCCCGCTGTCCACCATACAGTTGAAACTCCCCCAGTGATTATAAGGCCCTGCTAAAAACAGCCCCTATTTAATTATCAGGCCTCGTATTCCAGTGCCCCACACCGGTTGTCACAAATAATGAGTTATCATAGTCACCACACCAAGCACTTATTCTTTGTCAGGCCAAAGCTACGCATCATACTTTCATTGTACCACTGAATTCTTGTGACCCCCTTGCAACATGGGTACTGCAATCCCCATTTTACAGATTAGGAAACTGAGATACAACTTGTCCAGGGTCGTCCAGCTAATAGCCACTACTTTTGCTTCTACTATGAGCCAGGCGGCTTTGCAGGCACAGTACCCCAGATGTTAGAAACACTCAGGCTGAGGTCCTACTTGGGTGTCACTCCCCAAGGAATGAGAGGGAAAGGGCACCTCCTTGCTATGGTTAGGAGTTTTCATTCCAAGAAGTGCAAGAAGTTGGCAGATCAGTCAATCATCACAAAGAGTAGTAACAGCCCAGCTTACAGTGGTCACACCCTGCTGACCCCAACATCTCCACCCAAGCCCCAAGCTGTCCTGTGACCGATTTTTGGCTGTACCTTGAGGCCTAGTACCTAATAGGTGTTGGGTGCTACTGTTAACTAGTTAATTAAAGCAATGCTCCAATACCACTTACTGGACTCCGGGCAACTAACTTCCTGAAGCCTAATAGCCTGGAAGATCATGGAGGCCTTGGAAAATTACGAGGCGCAACTCCTCAGCTGAGCCTGAAGACCACCCCGGAGGGCACAAGATATTGACAGGCAGCAGTATATTTTTTCTTTGATCTGCAGTTCTCCGTCACACATTTAGACTCACCTGGGGAAGATCTGAGAACTTGAGATACCCACACCTGGCCCTCCGGGGCCTCTGGTTTAATTGGCCTGGAGGCGGAGTCCGGATGATTGGAGTGCAGGCCAGGTTTGGGAACCCTGCTCCAGTAGATTCTGAATTGTCATCAGAACCTTGGAAGCTAGTGTCCAGGAGTCCCTTAGGAAGCCTGGCCTTCTGCTACCGTGATGCTTGAGCTCTGCCCCGGAGCTCAGAGCAGTCATGGGGTGACCTCAGAACAAGGTGACCACCTCAGAAGCTTCAGGCTGAATGAACCCCAGAGAACTTTCCTCAGCCTTCTCATGGGCCATGATAGGAATTCCTGGCGGGGGCAATGGGAGGGATCAGGCAAAGCTTTGATCGCAGAATCAGGAGAAAAGTGGAGGAACCCTGTGCTGAGGGAGCCGACCCAGACTCCAGGCTTTAGCTGCCAGCCTCCATCTGGGGCCCAGGCACCCACACCCCACCTGCAGGCCTTCCAGATTCAGCGTCACGATTCTGCTGTATCCATGCACGATGATTTCTCTATTTCTCCTTGCTTAGATCACTTTCTTCCTATAGTTGCTGTTTGAAAATGGAAAGCCAGTGTCCTTTGTCCTACATAGAAGGTATCTTAAGAGTAGATTTGAGGGACTGGGAGGGTAGCTTTGTGGTAGAGCATTTGCCTAACATGCATAAGGTCCTGGGTTCAAATCTAGCACTGAAAAAAAAAATCAAATATGATGTTTAAGATAATGTTATTGAAGTGGAGTTAGATGTCTCTCAAAGCTTTGGTGGGAAGCCTGTTCTGTCTTTTGTTTTTGTTTTTATTGTGGTAGACTATATCTGGCATAAAATGGACCTTTTTAACCATCTTTAAGTGTTCCATTTGGTGGCAATCATGATGCTGGAAAATTATCACCACCCTCCATCTCTAGAACTTTCTTTACTTTTTGTTGTTGTTGTTGTTTTGAGTATTGGGGATTGAACTCAGGGGCACTCGACCACCGAGCCACATCCCCAGCCCTATTTTGTATTTTATTTAGAGACAGGGTCTCACTGAGTTGCTTAGCGCCTCGCTAAGTTGCTGAGGCTGGCTTTGAACTCCAGATCCTCCTGCCTCAGCCTCCTGAGGCACTGGGATTACAGATGTGCGCTACCGTGCCCAGCTAGAACTTTGTTTTTCCAAAATGAAATTCCATACCCCTGAAATAATAACTCCCCATTCCATCTTTCTCCCAATTTCTGTGCCTACGATTTCTTTATCTCCAAAGGAGGTTAAAAAGAGTTGGAGAGGTGTTAAGAGCAAATTAGCACCACACTGAGACTTTCGTTTTGATTTGGTTCTGATCAAAAGCGGGTGAAAAGGTAATTCAGTTCACTCCTTGGGATTCAACATGGTGATGTGACTCAATACCTCCCCCCATGCATGGCCCAAAGTCTCGGTATTTGTCCCACAAGTTGCAAACGCTGCCCAAGTGACACCCAGGCTTCTCTTCTAAGTTGCAGGCTTGCAGCAAGCACATGATAAAATCCAAATCTCGAGACCCCCCACTGGTGCCCAGGATTCCATCAATGCTCCCAGCAATGCTGAGACACAAATGATTCCCATTTGACCCAAGAGGAAACGATAGCTCAGCAAAACAGTCATTTACCCAAAGTGACACAATGAGCCCACACCAGGGCTTGTGGATCCAGCCACAAACCCCTTTTCTCTCCACCCCACCACACTGACTTCCTTCCCTAAAACAGGTTCCAGGAGAGGAAAAGCCAGGGAATGTGAGGAATGACAGGAACCGCGAGCAAAGAGGCTGCTTGGTGGCTCTCTGAGCACCGCCTGCACTCAGCAAGCAGACTCCTAACAAGTTAATCAAAATAAATCAACATGGCGCATGCCTAGGTAACACTCCTCCTGGTGCATAAATGGCACTGTGACTCTCTGGCCATGGGACCACCAGGCTGGCTTTTTAATGAATGCACACAAGATGCTGGCTGCTGAGGATGTGCCCCTCTGCGCCTCCCTGGGGGCCCACCCTGCTCTTTCCCAGGCCTTCACACCAGCAAATGGCTGTGCATACTCCCTCTGCATTTGGGCATTTCTGCCCCTGCAGGATTCTGATGCAAATGGATTTGACACATACACAGAGCATCGCCCTCCCAGCTGAGCTCTCCTGTTTGCTGATGGGTTTCCAGCATCCTCCCTGGACTGCTTACCTTCATCTTTTGTGTTTATTTAAATAACAGCCAGGTAGAGACCTTAGTTAAATATCTTCCCCGAGACGCCAAGATGGGAAGCGTTTCCCTCCACTCCACTCCTCCACCCAACAGATGATTCTGTGTTTGCAGTGCCTTCCAGATCAGTTCTCTGGCTGGTCTCCATTTATTTGTGAGGCTGGGATGGATCCATATGCATAAAGCCTGCACATTAGTAGGAGCCTCATGCATTTCCAGGCTAAGGGATGCAGCCAGGTACCTGGCCTGACCCTTCAGCTGCCTGCATTTGCTTTATTACCAAAGCCCTCCCCAGCATGAGACAGATTGCCTGCACTGGCCTCAGAAACAGCACACCGCTAATACAGTCCTCTCTCGGTAACCTCAGGGTTGGTTCCAGAACCCCCATGGATGCCAAAATCTATGAATGCACAAACATCTTATATAAAATGGTATGGTGTTTGCATATAACCTATGTTGATCCTCCTGTATCCATTGAATCATCTCTAGATTACTAATAAACACCTAAGACAATGTAAATGCTTTGTAAATAGTTTTACCCAGTATTGCATAGGGAATAATGACAAGAAAAGCCTTTCCTTGTCACTTTTATGGATGTAAATTTGTTTCATACACACTCACACACACACAAACATATATATACACATATAATATATTATATATATATATATATATATATATATATATATATATATA
>NW_026000221.1:23637691-23663747 GCF_001458135.2 Marmota marmota marmota
ATATATATATATATATATATATATATATATATTATATATATGTATAATATATATATATAGTGGGAGGGGAGTACCGAGGAATTGAGCTGAGAGGCGCTTAACCACTGAGCCACATCCCCAGCCCTTTTTATTTTTTATTTTGAAGCAGGGTCTTGTTAAGCTGCTTAGAGCCTCACTAAGTAGCTGAGGCTGGCTTTGAACTTGTGGTCCTCCTGCCCCAACCTCCTTTAAAATATTTTTGATCCTTGGTTAGTTGAATCCACAAATGCACAATCCACATACGTACAGGGTCAAAATCCACCTCCAAAAAGGAATCTGATTTTTTTTTTTTTTTTGTACTGGGGATTGAACTTGGGGACATTAGACCACTGAGCCACATCCCTAGCCCTATGTTGTATTTTATTTAGAGACAGGATCTCACTGAGTTGCTTAGTGACTCACTTTTGCTGAGGCTGGCTTTGAACTCACCATCCTCCTGCCTCAGCCTCTTCAGCCACTAGGATTACAGGCGTGCCCCACGGTGCCCGGCAAGAGCAGGGATTCTAAAGTCTGAGAGATTTGACTTTCCTCAGTTACCTTGTAGAAGCGTGAAAATTAGAAGAGACTCCATGCACTTCCTCAGCATGATCCTGACACTCATCAATCACCAGGCACAATGGTAGCCTCTGCTGGAAACCTCCTCACTACCTGTCCCACCCTCCCTGCCTTGCCAAGAGCTCTCTGATTTTGTTCAGGGTGGCCCTGTGCCCAGTGCCCAGGCCTTCACAGCAAGCTGGTGCCAGCTGCTGAGGAGTTGCTGTCCCAGCCTCCTTTGCAGTCAGACTTGGCCACTTGACTTTGATTTGACCAATCTAACTCGGGCAAGGGGAGAAGGTGCTGAAGCTCCCTCCCCCTCAGCCATCTCCTCTGCCTAGAGCAGGGCAGCCATTTGGTGACCATTTTGCAGCAGTCTGAGAATGAAAGGCCAGAGTGCCCAGAAGGACAGAAGAGGACACGGAAGGAATCCTCGGTGGCAGGGTTAAGCTCCTCACCAGAGCCACAGTGGTCCTTCTTCAGACTCCCCACGACGGATCCGATGGATTCCCTGTATCGCTGCAGCCTCTTGGCCGGGCCTGAAACTTTATTCGACTCTCTGTCGGCAGTGACATTCCCAGCCTCTGTCCCTTCAGCCTAGTGCAGCCAAAAGAACCATAGCAAAGTGGAATTCCAAAAGAAGTCAATCCACATTTTTTCACGTAATTCTTTTCATGACTCAGTCATGCAGTGGCTCCCGGGCAACAGCCCCACACCCAGTGCAAACCCCAGCCTGGGCTGTGACAAGAGTCACAAGTGGATACCTGAGCAGATGAGAAACTGCTGGGCTTCTGTGAGGGAGGCTGGCCACCTGCCCACCCCTGTCTGCCCCTCAGGCCTCTGGTCCAAAGACCATGGCAAGCCACATACCCCACTCTCTTCCTTCAGTTGTGAAAAATGGGGATCATGTCACCTAATAAACCAAGTTGTTGACCTGACTCCGGAGTCGGTTGGACAACTACCTGTACACAAATCAGGTGCCATACTTAACCTCTGGGTTCACAGCCCCCAGTATTTAGCACCTGCTGACCTTCTGAGCCCCATATTTGGCCCTTCACAGCCGCCACTCTGAACCCCAGTCTTCCTGAATGTCCTTTGGCCGCTCAGACTGATGTGATATCTTCCCATGCCTCACAGATGCCCCCCCCCTGCCTGGAACACGCACTGCCCTGCCCCTCCCCTGGCTAGATCCTGCTCCATCGGCAGCCCTGGATGATAAATTGCTTCCTCTAAGAAGCTCTGCCAGACACCTCTCTCTCTCTCTCTCTCTCTCTCTCTCTCTCTCTCTCTCACACACACACACACACACACACACACACACTGAGGTCCCTTTACCTGCTTGACAGCTGCCTCCCCACTGGTCTGTGAGCTGTAGAAAGGTAGAGCCTTTCTAGATCTCCCAGGCTCACCATTATACCCCTAGCATCTAGCACAGGGGCTGGTTGTAGGACTGTCATGAACTAGGCACAGGCCTAATCCAGAAGAGGCACTTCATATAGATGCATTTATTAAAGGATGAACACTTACAGAAAGAGTTTAGCACAACTCCAGCCTCTTGACAGGCCCAGGATAAATTCACATCTGCTAAGAGGAACACAAAGTCCAGTGGTTAGGAGTGTCCCTCCCATGGAGCAATCCTGCCTGGGTCGGAATTCCAGCCTGATGACTTAGTAACTGTGTGACCCTGGGGCAAATCACTTTACCTCTCAGAACCCCAGTTTCCTCATCTGCAAACAAGAATCCAAATAATAATGACCTGCTAGAGTTGCTGTGGAAATTAAACAAGGTGATTAAAAAAAAATAAAGTACCTGGTACAAGATAAGTACTCTCTAATTATTATTGTCATCAAAACTATTATTAAGCCAGAGATAATCCAAAAGGAGGCCCGGAGCAGGTCCTCCCACAGGGGACTGGGCCGTCCAGGTTTCCTCCAGCACCCACATCCTGCCACCTGTATTGATGCTCACTCTGGGCACCCCCCTCCCCATTCAGCAATGCCACCCATCCAAGGATTGTCCTCCGACCGCTCCTCCAGCCCTCCTTCCGGTCCACCAGCGGTCACAGACGCACTCGCCTGATTGATAAAGTCCCTATCTGGTCATTTACGATCTGGCTGCCGAAGAGGTAACTCCTGCCAACTCAAAAAGCAATTAATCTGCAAACAAGCTGGGCAACAGCAGGCCTGGGCATTGCAGTCTCGGGCCGAGGCCACTCCAGAGAGCAGATAAGACTGCAGTCGCCTATTTATTGTACATTTTAATTAAGTGCTTGTTAACGACAGTTATTTTAACAGTCATAAAATTACTGTTGTAATGCATTTTGTTGGAGGGAGAATGGAAGAGCTTCAGGATTTTATGAAAGCAACCACAGATTGCCTTCACTTTAAATCAAAGAATAAATTCTGAAGAGGAGGGTCGGTGCTGCGGTCCAGGCCCAGACGCTAATGGTTATTTAATGCGCTCATCAGTGTTTGTAAGTCCCGAGCATACGGCGCGGACACAACAGCCTCCAGACCCTCTTTAACACTTATTTGAGATGACAGGAAAAATGAAACCGTTTGTGATTTCAATGGAAAAGCAATCATTGGTACATTATATTCGCCTTGCCCTATCATGCTAATGCATGGTAAAAATGTCACCAAATGTATTTAAGGGCCTGATGGACTGTTAACGTTGGATTCCTGGTACTGGACTGATTAATAAAAATCTTCAATTTGTATGTAAATGCAGCGAGGCCTCATATCATCCGCATACCTGCACCCAGAGAAAATAATAAACTGAAGTTTAATGCAGCAATTATCAGCATTTATGGAACTCTTAAAGCAGTGGCAGCCCTAGGAAGCAGGCATGGAGGGAAACGCAGGGGAGGAGTGGAGATGGTCCTTGTGGGATGTGTGGGCTTTTCCCAAGGGCCAGCATCTGGCAAAGAGGGTCACAACACGCCGTGGTACCCTGTGCTCATCCAGGGAGAGAGCCAAGCGCGGTGACTCGGGGTGGTGATTTGGAGCTGTTGCCAGCGAGATGATCCAAGAGGCAGCCTCTCTCTGCTAATAACCCCTCCTTGGAACAGTGGGGCACCCGCTGACTTTCCCTGCTCTGATTTGGAGGAACCCCACTGCATGGTCTCACCACCTGCAGAGACTCGATATCTTAGTACAAATGGCAATAGTGACAAACCACTTACTGCTTTGCTAAGTGTCAGCCCAAAGCGAAGTAGTTTACATATTAATCCTTGTAATGTGTGCGCCAGAGACTGGCTCATGGTTCACCAGACCCATGTCCTTTTCCTCCTGGACACGCAGCTAAACTACATTTCCCAGACTCCTTTGCAGGTAAGTGCAGTCCTGTGCATTAGTTCAGTTGACGGACAGTTTGGTGAGCATTTTTTCATGCTTTAACAAAGATAACAATTTTTATCATAAAAACAGAATCATGCTATAATAATATTCTGTTACTTCCTCCCATTAAATGTATATTTTGTCAAAAAAAAATTATCCAGATAGCTCTACTCTACCCATTTTAGTCGATGCCCTGTGTATCAGTAGGAAAATATAGAAAACTAAATGTAACCAAAGCCCCAGAAACAACATGTGGTGAGTTTGTTACAGACATTCTTTACACCTGGGGGTTGGCATGCCTGTGGGATAAGGTCTCAGAAATGGAATCCTGGGCTCAAGGAGAACCCACACTTAGAATACTAATAGATATATCCAGTGTGCTCCAAAATAATTGTGCCAATTTGTGCCCATGATGTTTTCTGTCACTGGCTGTAGAGTAGGAGCCTGGGATGGTTGTAGGACTGTCATGAACCAGAGAGAGGAGTAAGTGAGGACAGCTTCCACCACCAAAATAGGTGTCTGCCACCTATCCTTACTATTAAGATTGTAGGCTCCTACCCTGCTGAAGCCCCAGTAGAAGTTCATTCTCCTTCCTGGAGAGAGGGGAACGGAGGGCTACCATGTCTAGAGGTCACAGGGTTTATGTGTTTGGGGCCCATTGGGAGGGAAAAGTGTCATAGAGAGCATGACTTCAAAGGAATCACTTATCTCTCTGGGTTCACTTTCTTCACCAGAAAACTTCTTCATGCAGAGGAGATTGAGTTAGGTTAGGGCTTAGTAGTGGAAAAGCCCTGGATCTCAGTGGCTTACCCCACTGGTAAGACATCCCACTCAAGTGACATCTACAGGGGAGGTAGCTCTTCTGCAGGAGGTGGGTTGAACGTCTTCCCACCAAGCTAACAAAGGGAAATGGGCAGTAGGGTGGCCCAAGGGGGTTTGTAAGGGACACATTATTCCTGTCCCCCTTCCATTGGCCAGCTCTCAGCCACATGGTGTGGCGGTCATGCAAATGTCCCTCTCGGATCCCCTGCTGTGGGGAGCCCCATTTGCTGGCAACCCCAGCTGTTCTACCTCTGGATTTACCCTCACACTTACATGGAGGGAGGCCATGCTTCTCCTGGACCAGGAATGACCCAATAGGAATGACCAAACATGGCGGACGCATTAAGCAAGGCCCACTTTGGCAGGACCCAGGACCTCTAATGGGCCATGCTGGCTCCGAGACTTCCTTGTGGCCTAGCAGGCACTTTCTGGGAAGGGTGACACAATCTGAGATTCCTCCCCAGGGCTCCCTTCTCCTGCTTGGCTCCTGTGGGGGTCGTGGCCTACAGGCTCTCTCCCTGCGCTCTCTCGCTTCCTCCCTCGGCTAAACTGTGCGCGTCTAGTATCCGATCCCATCTTCCCGTCTGCTTCTCAGTCGGCAGTCATCATTTCCAACTCTGTGAGTGTCTGTGATGTGAGAATCACTTACGATCAGCACAGATCACTTCTACAAACAAAACAAAAATTTAAAAGGATTTTTTAAAAGTCTCCTGGAATCACACCAGGATCCCAAGAAGCACAGTGAAGGGCTGGAGTGGTGGACAGAGAGTAGGGGGCCCAGAGAAGGTAAAGAACAGGTTTGTTGCCACGGTGGGCAACTGGGGGCCCATCTCACTGGGACCTCAAGAGAGCTTAAGAGCCCTATTCGAGTGGCCGGGCCAAGGGAGGGGACAAAGGATGCGTTTCTTTACCACCCCTAGTTCATGGGGGTCAGGAGTGGCTCCTGGGGGTGTCTTCATGGCCCAGCAATGGGGTACATTCCTCCCTCCAGAAGTCCTCATGTGGGTGCTGAAGATGGAAGCCACTGCCCACAGAACTGTCCAAGGAAGCTATAAGTGACTCTGGAGTAGACACTGGGACATTGGGACACCAATAGCCTAACATGCTTCTCCTGAATTCTACTGTCCCACTCAGGACTAAGCTAGGGGCTTAGAAAACATAAGATGAATGCAACTCAATACACACACACTCACACACACACACACACACATCACACACGTCACACATAAACACACAGAGTCATCCCTGTCCCTGGGAGATTAGTTCCAGGACCCCCACAGATGCCAACACGCACCAAGGCTCAAGTCCCTCATGTAGAATGCTTCTTCAGAACCTCTGCCCACCTTCTCGTTCTTCAGATCTTCTCTACATGATTTATAAAACCTAATGCAACGTAAATGCTATGTAAATAGTTATTGCACTGTGTTGTTTGGGGAATCATAAGTAAAAAAAAAAATCCATACATAGGAAGTACAGACACATTTTTTTCCCCCAAATATTGGGAATCGCTGGATGTTAAGCTCAGGAACACAGAGGGTCGGCTGTCATAGACACCTCCTCTACACTAGGAACTCTCCTCCTCTCCCTCAAATAAGGGAGGGATTTTTTAAATTCTTTTTCTCAATTCTCAATATCATTCAAAAACAAAGGCTATAACAAGACAATTAGCTGGCTATGGCCTTTCCTGTGGGTTTTATCCAGCAGGTGGGTGAGTGTGTGCATGGGGTCTGGACGGAGCAGGAGCACCCAAAATCAGAGGGCAAAGTCAAGGCCTGGACACGTGAATTTCCAGGTCACCAAAGGAGGCATCTGGGGACTCTCAGGCCCTATCGAATCCTCTCGTGGGTTAAGTGCTGGTTGTGTGTGGAATCGCACCCCTGAAGCTCCTATCCTTTCAGAGCTTCGTGCCTCTAGAAGTCCACATGGGGCACCTGTTGTCCCCTCTCCTACTCCAGCCACAGCCACAGGGTCGGTTCCACGTGGGCTGTGACCAGCTTCTCACAGCTGCGTACGGTGACTCCACCATATTCGTCTGGCTTCCTATCCTGGTTTTCCTGACACTGTGGAGCTTCTGTAGCCTACAGGAACCCGTTCACCAGGCATGGGCACCCCACAACTGTGAGAGGGCTGAGGCCTGTGGGGCAGCCTTCACCTACAGAGGGGGAAGCTATGGGGTTAGTGCTGAGGTACACGCTGGCCTTCACCCTCAGCTGCTTCTCCCTTAGTCTCACCTGCCCATCCCCCCACACCCCAGTTCCATCCTGTCCACCGGCTCCCCAGGATTCCCCCAAATAAACTCCCCACATGTCCACCTTTGCCTTCCTATCTGCTTTGGGGGGAGACTAAGGTTTTAATCCAAAATAATCAGTTCCCAAAGGCCTACAAGTTTGAACTGGGTTTTCAAGTAAGAAACAGAAATAGGTTGGCAGAGAGAAATGGGATCGGGAGCCCCGGAAAGACAGGGAGAAAAATGAAGCAAAGAGAGAAGGAGAGAGGGGAAGGAAAAAAAAAAAAAAAAGCTCAATTTTCCCGTTAGCTCCCTGCTCACTTCTCGGTCAAGTTCAAATTGCCTTCACTTTCTCCAATCAAGGCCGCTCCGGAGGAAGCGATTTCTGCCAGTGCAGCATCTCCACGGCGCACGCAGGCGAGATCTCAAGACTTTCCCCAAAACACTTCTGATAGACATCAGCGAATTGGCTAGAAGGAAAAAAATTCTATCCACAAGTCGCTGCAGAGTCTCTGCCGCTGGCTCAAGGGTCCCATTCGTGTTGGAGACCCTAATGCAAACAAGGCCAGGACATTTACTTGGAGGTGTGGGACAAAGGAGGACCAAGTCAGGTCTCCCCAGCCCCCAACGTGTACCAACTGGGCAGCAGAAATCACGCAGAGTTTCCCTTCTCCTACCAACACACAGATGGTAACAAAATCAGGCTTTTCCCACACTTTTCAGAATCAATTCTTTTGAAAGGTGCCCACGCTGCCTGAGTCTCCTGCTCCGGCTGGTTCCCTTCTCCTTGTCATTGTCCTCCAGGGTGAGCAAGGACAGGTCTTAGCCATGCACCCCACCCCCAGCAGGAGGGCCAGGCTCAAGGCTGTGGGTTGCTGCATGACCAGCACACCATCAGGGCCCCATGGAGAGATGGAGCTGCTGACCAGGGCCACCAGTGTCCCCAGAAGAGCAACAAAGGGACACAAGAGAAGTGGGGTTCTCTCACCTCTCTTTCCCAGGGGCAGAAGGAGAAAGCTATTTTTTCAGGATATTTTATTGATGGTAGAATACACAGCGCATCAAATGTCCCCATCGTGGGCGTTTTTAAAGCGTACAGTTCAGCTTTAAGTATTCACGGCACGGAGCCCCCAACCATCTCCAGAACTCAGCATCTTGCAAAACTAAAATGCTGTAGCTCAAGTTCAAATTGCCTTCGCTCGGGCTGGGGATGTGGCTCAAGCGGTAGCGCGCTCGCCTGGCATGCGTGCTGCCCGGGTTCGATCCTCAGCACCACGTACAAAGAAAGATGTTGTGTCTGCCGATAATTAAAAAATAAACATTAAAATTCCTCTCTCTTAAAAAAACAAAAACAAAAAAAAAAACCAAATTGCCTTCGCTGTCTCCACATTGCATATTCTCCAGTCCTACCCAGGGAACAAGTCACTATTCCCCTCCCCTCCCCCAACTCCCTGGCCACCACTCCCAACTTTCTGTACCTCTATGACTTGGGTCACTCTAAACACCTCCTACAATTGGAATCCTACAGTCTGTGCCCTTTTGTGCCTAGCTTATGCCACCAGGCACAATGTCCTTAAGGTTCATCTGTATGGTAACATGTGTCGGAACGTCCTTCTGTCTTTCAAGGCTGAATGGTATCCCCTGGCATGAATATACCCCTTATTTATTTATTTATTTATTTATTCATTCATCTCTTGATGGCTTCCACCATTTGGCTCTTGCAAATTAGGCTCCTAGGAACACAGGTGTGTAATTATGTGTTCAAGACTCTGCTTTCAATTTGGAGGGGACACACAAGGTGGGAACATTCTGGTAACATCAAATAGCCCCACAGCAAGCCTGGTGGGAGGAGTCAGGATGGCAGTTACGGGCAGGTTCTGCAGCCACACAGGACTGATTGCAAACCCTGATCCTACCTCTTACTCTATGTAGAAGAAACTAATTTAATATTTGTTGGCCCTTGCCATAGGTGAAAGAGTTTTCTAAGTCCCTCTACAATAGCATTAGCTTATTTAATCCTCAAAGCAAGTCTACTCACTAGTATCAACCTTATTGCACAGAGGAAGTGGAACAGTTTACCTGGATTCAAGTAAGTGATAAAGCTCAGATTTGAAGGCAGACAGCCTCCTTCCAAAGCCTGTATGATGATAACGATCATGGCCATGATAATGATGCTACAAATAAATAAGAAAGAAGAGGAGGAAACAAATCCTAATCGACTGGTTTCAATTATTTTTCCCTTTTTGACTCCTACGGAAACTGAATTTCCAAATAGCTCCACAATGTGTTTGAAGTTACACGGTAAAAGGGGGACCCAGGCTCCTTCTTTCAGCCAAGTGCCTCCTTTGTCTGCTCATCGGATCATCGATCTCTGCATGAATCCCTCTGTGAAGAATGAGGAAGGACTTGTAGGCAAAGGGCTCTCGTGTTCTCCCGTCCCACCAGTGTGTTCTTTGGCCAGAGCAGAAATTCCAAGGACATCTGGCAGAGAGGCCATAAAGTGTGACATGTGGGGAGGAGGAAGAGGAAACGCCACGCGGGCTGGAGATGAGGAACAGATCTGGGGGCATGAGATCCTGAGCCTCCAGGGCAGCCACAGGATGTGGGAGAAAGAAGAAGAACCTGGGGTCTGGGGAAATATCACTCTAGCGTTCAAATCCGACGCACATGAGAAGTTTTGAGAGTCACGAATAAAGACGAGATGTCTTTTAAAATTATAAAGTTTTTATTTGGGACTTTCTGCACAACACTGAGATAAGACTGGACCATATCAGGCCCTCTGCTTATATTTGGGTTAAGCCAGTTGAAGAGCAAGACTTGGGGGGTGTACTTCCTGTGTTCCAGGCAGTCGGTTTATGGCAATAGCTGGGACACAGGTGTCCCTCCTCCTGGGGCAACCCCCTCCAAGGCCAAGGAGCTGGCTGAAGTCAGGGAATAGGAATGGAGATGCTTCAGTACCTGAGAGTATTACCATTTCTTTCTATTTCTCCTTTCAAGAACCACATGAGGAAAATCCCAGGCAGATCCAACCCTTCCTTGCATACTGGGGTCTGTTCTCTGGGCCTCTTCTCCGCTGGTCTTGGCTCCCAGTGGCCTGGCCTCTCTGGCTCTGGGCCCTCCCCGAGAGCCCCCAGCATTCTCCTTCTCTGCTGCCCCAGTCCCAACACAGAGGGTAGCATCAGTCCCTTGTCCCTCAGGGGGCTGAAGAGGTTCTCTCCCCGCAGTCCAGCCTTCCCTGGCCCAGGTGAGACCTCTGGGCCCCCAGGCGACTGCCCACAGAAAACTCTGATGTCTCTGGTCCCTCCTGGGCTGCAGAGCCACCAAACGGCTGCTGGTTGCCTCCAAATTCCACGATCTCCCTCCTCTCTTTGCAGGTGTGCTCCAGTCTTTCCTAACTGTCTTTAAATTTCCTAAGAGCACATGTTGTTTTCCTCCAAATTAAAAAGATTTACTTATACATGACACAAAAATTGGGAAGTATAGAAAAGGACAACGAAAATGAACACCCACAGGCTCTCCCAGGGACCATCAGCATTCGCTACCATCTTGGGAGCATAACAAGGCACACGTTCCCCAGGGTACAGGTGCAGACACCGCAGCCCACAGGCCCAGGTAGGAAGGGGGGAGCCAGGAGCCAGGTGTGCCCAGCTGCAAAGCCCTTGCTCTGAACATCTCCACCCCCTCAGCCTTTTCCTGTCCTGCAGGGATCCAACCACTGGCACACCTGGAGCAGGTACGGCAAGTCAGACTGGCACCGCCAACAGGGAGAGCTGTCCATCAGGACAGCAGCCGGGTCCATGCCCTCTGCCCATGGGAACCAACGCCCACTCTGGGTGACCATTTACCAGAGAGGTGTGAAGGACTCTCCCTCAGCCTCAGCCCACAGAACACAGCCTCTCCCAAGCCTCCTGACAACGTGAAGGAAGACTCACGTGAGCTTCCACCAGCCTTGGCTTCCGTGGGAGGCAGAGAGCGAGTCCAGGGGAAAGACACTGGGGACGTTCAAACACAGGCCGCCATGGGCTCTGCTTTCTCCTCTGGCAGGAATCTAGAAAACTTGCCAGGCACACACCATGTAGTGGCCTCCCGGCCACTTCAGGTCACAATCAAATGACTTTTTACAGGCCCCAGGAACACACCCTTCCACAGAAGCATTCTGATGGCTGGGCGCCATGTCCAGGCTGTTCTGAATACTGCCAGGTCCCCACCCCCAAGTCTCCCAAGGACAAGCAGGTGTTCCTGGAGGACCCAGAGTGACCCCTCCCTCCCTCCAACAACAACTTTACATCAATGACCTCATTTGCAAAACCCTGAGGGGGGCATGTAGGTGAGTGTGTGTGTGTGTGTGTGTGTGTGTGTGTACACGTGCGTGCGTGCTCAAGACAGACACAGATACTCCTTGGCTGACATTGAGGCTCCATCCCAAAAAATCCATCCTAAGTTGAAAGTTATCTTAGTCCAAAACACAGAAGCTGCCATGCTCCCAGCTTAGCCTTGGTCACCCCACACAGGCTCAGCCCCACACATCAGCCTGGAGTTAGGCGAAGTCACCAAACACAAAGCCTGTTGTAAAATAAAGTATTGCATATCTCAGATAATGTATGGACTCTTGTAATGAATGCAAAAAACGGAATGATTGCATGTGTACCTTTGCACACCATCATAGAGTTGAAAACTTCCAAGGGAAAACTATAGATCTGGGAGTGTACACACACACACACACACACACACACACACGGGTGCAGGGATTTATTGCAGGGGGAGAAGTGATCTCTGGAAATATAAGGGAAGCAGTGGGGAAACTGAGTCAGAGAAGGGAGCAAAGTCAGAGGGCCATCAAGGAGCATGTCATCCATAGAGCCACTGGGGCTGGCTCCATCCCGCCTGGCCCTCAGAGGAACCAGGCAGAACTCAGCAGAGGACCATCGCAAAGAGAGATGGGAAAGCTGGGGTGTGTATCCAAACAGTCTTGTTGTCCACTGACTAGCAAACTAGTTATAAATATAAACATGAATGGGAGTAAGGACATTCTGTCTGACATAAATGCATCTCATGATATTCTCTGAGTGCTTGCTGGACTCGTCATTTATTGGCAACAAATGCTTAAAATGAGCACAGTCTTATAGACCTTTATTCTGGCATTTCTTCACACACTGGAGAGCTCATGAGACCAGAAGTGGGATTCTTCTCAGGCTCTAAGAGTTCCTGTTTGCAGTGACCCTGGGGTCCTGGGGATGTTCCCGGGCCATCGGGAACTCTAGGGTGCTGGGACCATCCTGGTGGATGAGCCCAGGACGAGGATTTTGTGGAGTCTCAGGTCCCCAGCAGAAGCTCTCTGGGCCTCAGCGGGACCGCCCTGCTGATCATCAAAGCACAACAGGGATGACCTGAGGTCATAGCCTGATGACCCGACCCAGGTCACCAGCCCATCCGGGTCCCCAAAGCTACTCCAGCCAGGCCCTGTGCCGGACACTAAACTCCCCTCCTCTGGGGCCTCGAGGGACAAGGGCCTAGCTCTTGGACACCCTCTCCTTCCTTCTGGCCTGCACAGGGGAGAAAGCCCTGTCATCATTAATCACCCAGGAGGCTCTGGGGATGGGGACGACGGGCTTTCTAAACCACAGAAAGCCCACATCAAAAGCCACTGCTCCCTTCGTATCCTGATTTACTCGGCAACGCCTCAGATCCGGGTTCAGAACCCAGAAAACAGAGGGCAGCGGAGGGGCAGGGGAGGGCTGGAGAGCAACAGAGGACACCACCCTTGTGGAGCCCCCTGGGGCTGTTTGGGGGCTGTTCTTCATCCCCCACCCCGGAAGGGACAGGGGGTTCCTCCATATTCTCCAGGAACCTCAACAACCCACAGGACCAATGACAGGATCCAAAGGGCACGCGGGCCTCTTGGTTCAAAAATTATGACAACTCTCTCTGCATTAACGTGAGAGCATTAAAGCAAGCACACAGGTCACGAGGCCAGCCTGTGCCATGGGTATGCCAAAGCCAACGGATGAGGACCTCGAGCTGGCGTCCCCTGTCTGTCCCCAGTGCCACCTTCCTTCCCCAGGGCTCATTTTCTCATCACAATGTTTTAGTCCTTCATTAACATGCTCTGAAAATAATTTTAGACCTTGTTAGTGTCCTTGTGGACATCTCTGTCCCCCCAAGTGACCATGTGCTCAGACTGTGGCAGGTACCTTGCTTGTCACTGTCTCCCCAGCACCCAGCTGTGACTGGCCACCCACAGCATGCTCCATCAGTGTTTGGTGAGTGAGTGGACGGGTGAACGAGCCACTTGATCACACGTGGTGGATCCAGAGGCCTCTGAGAGGCCCGTGCCTGCCCACGCCATCCCTGGTACGTTATTTCCACTCAATGACCAGTAAAAGAAAAGGAAGCCACCCGCAAATTGCCCAGATTTTCATTTTATTCTCCAAAATCACTACTCGATGTCTAGGGGAAAAAAGTGGCAAACTATTGGGCAGTATCTACCAATGCAGAGCACAGGCATCCCGGTGACCCAGCAGTCTCAATAGGGCTCACCCAACAGGACATGCAGTGGTGAACTAAAGGGCACACCCAGGATGCGCCCAGAAGCACTGCTCATGCAAACTGCCCAGATGCCCATCAGCAGTTGAATAGATGAGTGCACTGTGCAGGGACGGCCACGTGGTGATGAGAAAATCTACAACCGTGTGCATCAATACAGGTGGATCACACAAATATCATGTTGAGCAAAAGACACCAGAAACAAAAGATGTACGCTGCCCGGCTCCATCTGCACTAAGCAAAACAAAAAACAAAAACAAAACAAAACAACAAAAAAAAAGTATATATGTCTTTTGCAAAATATATATTGCATATATATATATATATATATATATATATATATATATATATATACACACACACACACACACAAGGCTAGTCTACATTGGCAGAAGGTGAACCATCCTTGGGTTATCTATGCAAGGTGGCTATCCTTGGGGGTGATGGAGTGACTGGAAAGACACCCAGAGACTTCTGAGGGACCTGAGTCTGCACAATGGTTATCTTCCCTTGGTAAAAAGATGTGTAACCTACACTCTGAATGCTCGCATCTTATTATGGGTAGCGATCTTCAAGGAGAAGTCAGAAATCCTACTGAAGAAGGAAGAACCCTGAATGCCCAGCACGGCATGAGTTGCATACATCAGCTGAGCACAGTGATTCAGAGGAGGAGGACTCTAGGCTGGATTCCTGAGTATCAGTCTTGATGCTGCCCCTTGATAGCAGTGTGACTGCAGGGAAGTTATTCAACCTCTCTGTGCCTCGGTTTTCTTCATCTCTAAAGGAGGGGACAACAGTACTCATCTCATAAGGTTGTTTTGAGGTTTAAATGAGGTAATACTTGTAAAGGGCTCCAAACCACACCTGATACCTAATAACCATCCTGTACCTATTAACTTTTATGGATGGAAATATATTAGAGGAAATGGTACATCTATTCATAAGAATAATGGGAAAATGTCTTTAAGATGTGTTAAATGTGTACTTGTGTGCCTACCCACTGAATTTTACTTTTATTGTTTGTTTGTTTGTTTGTTTGTTTGTTTTGGGTACTGGAAAATGAGCCCAAGGGTACTCCACTACTGAGCTACATCCCCAGCCTTCTTTGGATTTTTATTTTGAGACAGGGTCTCCCTAAGTTGCCTGGGCTAACCTTGAACTTGCGACCCTCCTGCCTCAGCCTCCCAAGTCACTGGCATTGTGTGCCTGCTTCACCATTCCTGACTTTGGCACTTGACACATATCAAGTCATCGAGTTCTCCTATGGCATTTTTAAAGTGGGGAAACAGAGGCACAGAGAAGCCAAGTCACTTCCTGAAGGCTACCCGAGAAGAAGAAGCAGAGCTGGGATCTGAGCTCATCCTCCTTGTCAACAGGCTGGTTACACGGGCTCCCTGCAGCCCACACCCATGTCTTTAATGCAGCATGGAACATGCAGGTGAGAAATCTAAAGATGCTCACTGCCCTGGTGAGCCCCCAAAGCCACCCTCTCAACTGAGAGTTGGGTCTAATGACAGAAAGGCACCAGGTTTCCTACAGTGGTGAGAAGGAGGTGAGCCCATGGGTGTGGGAAGACAAAAGGAAAGGTCACCCAATTAAGATTCCATTTTCATGAGAAATTTAGCAAATGCAGATGGCGTGGGGTGGCGTGAAAATTGCAACAGCCTGGTTTTGTTGGTTGTTTCTTTTGTTTTGTTTTGTTTCTTCTTCTTCTTTCCTCAAAGCCACAAGGAACCAAGGAAAGGGAGGGAGGTGAGAACCCCCACATTTCCCAGCATGCCAACCTGTGCCCTGCAGAGCAACTTGACTTGTCTATTGCTTCTAAACAGCTGGAGAAATGTCAAACTGTCATCAGTGATTAAAGGGGGATTTTCCAAAGGTTTCAAAAATATTTCAGAATTCAAGACCTTATTCCTCTTGCAGAAAATAAATCCAGGCAGCATTGCCTTAGCCAAAGGCATCACGGGACCCTCTTTCCCTACTGGTTTTCTTCTCTGGGTGTTGATAGTGGAAGACAGGCTTGGTCTTTGCGGTGGTTTTCTTTGCCGCCTTAAGCAGGTTATCTTGGCTGCCTCTACCCAACCAAGAAGCACAGGGAGTGTGTGCCTAGGCCCATGCTCCACAGGATGCACAGAGATCTGTGAGGTAATTACGGTGGGTCCATCGATCATGTAGCAGGCATGCAGGGCTCCTGGGGATTGCTGTATCCATCTCTGTGTGCAAGACCAGGTACAGCATCTGCTGGGGCCAGTGCAAACTGAAAATGGGTTGTCCTTTTGCAAAACTTAAAAATTTCAGGATGGCCAGGCGCAGTGGCGCACACCTGTCATCCCAGCAGCTTGGGAGGCTGAGGCAGGAGGCTCTCGAGTTCAAAGCCAGCCTCAGCAAAAGTGAGGCACTAAGCAACTCAGCAAGACCCTGTCTCTAAATAAAATGCAAAATAGAGCTGGGGATGTGGTTCAGTGGTTAAGTGCCTCTAAGTTCAATCGCTGGCACCCCACCCCGACCCCCGCAAAAAAAAAAAAAAAATTCAGGAAGGCCACCGCTGAGCATTCTGCTCAGGACCTTCCCAAGCATGAGATACTGTGAGCCGGTCACATGTCCATGAAGCCAGCCCTGTCTGCATGCATAAGATCTACTCTAGAGTCTGGAACCTAGTTAGTGCTTGACCAGCATATACTAAATGTCCATCTTGCCATTATCATGATCCCCTCTGAGAAGAGGCTTTTGGTTCCTGGACTGTGACTGTATTTTCCAACATTAGTGGAACAGTCACTAGGTACGACATTATTTTTGACATGTTAGCTCCTCTGCATTAAGATGCTATGAGGTAGAGAGTTGTCTCATAGGAGGCAACTGAGGCACAGAGAACTAAGTCACCTACTGGAGGTCACACAGTTGCTAAGAAGTTGTGCTGCATTTTGACCCAGGGGATCTGGCTCCAAATCATTCTACGGAGTTAGGATTAGAAACACTTAGACAGTCAGATAGCCCCTTCCTTTAGGCTGGGACCCACATCTTATTTCTCTTTGTGTCCTCTTCCTTGGCACGCCCGAAAAGGAGCAAACATTCAGGGGACACCCTTCATGCAAATAGCATTGCTGAGCTCCTCTCTGCACCAGGCCAGAAATCTGTCCTGGAAAAGACAGTGATTTCCCCTCGGCCTCCATGTTCCCAGCTAAATGGAGGGGTGACTGGCAGCAGGAGGATTGAAGGGTTTGTTCTGGGTGACATGCAAATATTTAATCAGTGACATGACCCGGGAACTGAGCAATGAGAGTGGACCCCAGACACTTAGGTGGCCCCTGCTACAACACACTTAACCCTTTGGTGGCTGGATATGGGGCCAGTAAAGAAAATGGGATACTTGGGGCCAGTAAAGAAGGTGGGAAAGATGGGACAGGTGGGCAGAATAGATAAATGTCCCCTTCTCGTCTCCCCATTATTTTGGAGTTCTCCATTGCATTCCTGAGAATGCTTGGCAAATTTCAGGCTCTAAGTGCCCATTCAAATCCACAAACACTGGGTATTCCTACGGCATGCTGCAGGTCACGAGAATGTGGAGAGAGGACAGTGAGTAAGGGAATGAGCACAGCTTTAGGAAACATGATTCAGTCCATGCCTGGAACATAGTAGGTGCTCATTTAATACCTCCTAAATTGAGTTAATATGAAATTAGACATGTAAGATCGGGGGGCCCATTGTTCCCGAGGTGAAAGTTGTGTTCATGGTCCATCCTTAGGTCACAATTATTCTCAAACCTGTCAGCTTAAAACATGGAGAGCCAACCTTTTCCTTTAAAGGTCAGTTGGTAAGTATTTTAGGCCTGTGGGCTGTGTCATCTTCCTCTGCAGGTACTCAACAGTCACTGCTGCGATAAGACAAAAGCTGCCATAGCTAATATGTACATGAATGGGTAATACCAGGTTCCAATAAAACTTTATTTACAAAACCCAGTGATTGGAAGTTTGCTAACCCTGCCTTTGAACAACGTGCATTATTTCATAGTTTCTGTGGGTCAGGACTCTACGTGTAGCTCAGTTGGGTGCCTCTGGCTCAGTGGTTTCTCAGGGGTTGTCATCCAGTGGTCAACAAGGGCCACAGTCACCAGAAGACTGAGGTGGGACTACAGAATCTGCTCCCGAGCTCACCCGGTGGTTGAAATCACGGAAATAATCCCAGGGATGGAAGCGGAAGCCACCCCAGGATGTGCCATTGGGTTGGCCCTGGGACAGGCACTAGACTCTGCCAGGACCTCCTAAGGAGCTTGGGGCACGCGTTTCAGAAGGGTCTGGCCTGGAATGGAGCAGGAAACATTGAGCCATTTGGTCCCTCTCCTTGGCCAAGGGTGTCACGTGCTGGAAGGGGTCACATGTGTGAGATCCCTGCTGACGTTCCAGAGAGACAAGAGGTGTGCCATGGTGGCTGCTGGCGAGGTCCTGCCCACACCTGCTGGACCAGGGGCTGCACAGGAGGTGGAGCTGAAAGGTCTGAAGTGGCACAAGAGGGGTCCCCAGAGTGCTCCTCCCCACGGGAAGCCACCCAGCCCTGCCCTGTGGACTTCAAGCATGGCCCCATGATGGCTTTGAGCAGAAGTAGCCAGGGTCCCCTCAAGCAGAGCCTTGAGAGCCACTGAGGGCTTCAGCATGCCCTCATGTGGCTGCCGCAGGACGTCCAGCAACAGTCCCCAAGGGAGTGGTCTTTTCAACCTGGATCCCGGGGCAAAGAGAACGTGTGTCAGAGCCACAGCCAGCAACCTGTGAAGTGGGGGGTGACCGTCGGCCATGAGGACGTGAGGGTGGTTTGCTGCCGTGGCCACGCCCGGCCTCACCTGATGGATTGATTCAATAACTGAACCTAAAAAGAAAGTTGAAATCACACCAGACAGCCAAAAGGGCTGGGCGTAGGCCCCAGGATGGTGTTTTGTGACCTCTGTCTTTGAAACGCAAAAATCCTATCTCCTGTCCGTCAGGTTGCCAGGGCGGCTGTCTCAAGTGAACTCATAGTGGGTGGCTCAACCCAACAGAAATATATTCTCTCGTGGTTCTGGCACTAGAATCTGAAATCAAGGTATCCACAAGGCCACGCTGTCCCTGAAGGTGACAGAGGAGACATCTTCCAGCCCTTGCTAGCTCCTGGTGGCTGCCACCACCCTCGGCAGCCCTTGGCTTACAGCTGCACCTCCCCAGTCTCTCCCTGTCTTCAGCTGGCTGTCCTGCCCATGTCCCCAGCTTTTTCTCATAAGGACACTAGTCATATTGGATGAAGATCCTACTCAAGTATGAGGTGGAACTCCATCAAAAGTCTGACCTCAGCCAGTCACAACTGCAGTGGCCCAATTGCCAAAGGCGTGTACATTCCCAGGTTCTGGGGAGGTTCTGGATTTGAAGACACTGCCCAAGCCTGCATACTCAGACTTACTGGTTGTGTTGGTTCGTAGAACCTAATGGCCCTGCTTCATTTTCTGTTTAGAACTGATCACTCCACCAGAAGTCAGATGTATTAGAGCAAAGCTCCGTCTAGCTCACCGTTCAACGCCAGCCCCTCGCACAGCTTGAGGCACTAGGGTGTCCTCCCATAAAAATTTCTTGCAAAGAGAAAGAAAGAGAAGAGAAGAAACAGACTTTCTGCTTTGACATGTTTAAGATGGTGCAGAGGAACTGAGAAGGGGCTGGGGCTAAGGACGGGGAATCCAGAGAGTGGGACCTTTGAGCTCATAGTTGCTGCAAGGCCACCCTTTCTATTCTCTCTCCAGAGGCTTGAGAAGAGGCCCTGTTGGGACAGAGCTCCTCATTTCCCAGGTGCCCCTACAAGTCTACCTTCAACCTTGCTCCACCCCAGAAAAGCAGCCACCAGTGAACTAGGAGGGGGCCAAGAGGAAAGGCAGGAGAGGAAGCTGAAGGCCCAAACTTGGTCAGGTTCTGCACCATGTCCTTCCCACAGGAGGGGGGAGCTCTGTGTACCCACGAGGGTGTCCCATTCCTGCAACTGGGCCTGAGAATCAGGGCTGACAAACCCAGTCCACACTGAGAGGAGTGGACCCAAGTGGAGACTGGATTGTGTCCAGGTGAATGGGCAGCTGCTGCCATGAACTTCAGAGGACTGCTCTCAGAAAAGAGTCTTCTATGTGCAAATGAATGCTGAGATCTAAATATTTAAATAGGTTTTAAAATAGAATTCAAGCAATTCAATCAATAAGTAGGCAGAGGGGGGTGGGCAGGGGGAGCCACTATGGAAGCCAAAAAAGAGGGTGTTCCCAGAGGTAACCCTTGATTGACAGCCTCTTGTGTAATGCAATTCCTGATTGTCTTGAAGAATCTGAAATTTACAGTGTGGATCAGATCAAGGCAGGACACTAATCCATAAGCTCATGCACATGAACTGAACCCCCCCAAAAAAGCAGATCAGAGGCAGCTAGGCCTCAGCCAACCAAAACAACTTCTTGCCTTCCTCCGGTCCGTTCTCTGGGAGAGAAAATAGATCCTTGACCCTAGTGATATTTTTTTGCCCAGCTCCTCTTCACACATTTACTTAAGTGTAAAGATTGAGGAGAAGGGGAATCCAGGTGTCCTGGCTTCCCTTTCCTTCAATCAAACCAGGGGCCATTCTTCCAATAATCCTTCTTCCCAAATCCCCAAAGGACCCTGATCTTCCTCCCAAAGGAATCAAGATTAAGAATACCAGACAGAGTTCCAATCTGGGCTTTGTCCAGCTCCCACAGCTGCACTGGTCCAATCCCTAAGACTAGGGCTAGGTCATACCCCAACTTTGCACAAAATTATGCAAATTAGAGAAAGGTATTTTTCCACCAGTGTAGCTCTAAACCAAGACACACAATTTAGTAATCCCAGAAAGGCTGACTTTAGACCCTCTTAGCCCCTCTGCTGGGTGCCCTTGTTCATTGAATATCCTATAAAACCGCACATAGCCACCCTGTATAGTCTCTCCCTTGCAAGCCTATTGCAAGAATTAATTGTGATACTGTTTTAAAATGCTTAACACAATTATGTGGTAAATAATAATAATAACTCAGTATGTTATGCTTTAATCTTAATTTATTTACACAATCTTCAACAGAATAATACAGGCAAATCCCAAAGCAGGGCTGCTCTTGGGAACCCCAATATGACTTGAGATAGTGAGGGCAGAGAATTAAATGAATACTGAAGGGTAAGAAGTATCCTCTTTTCAATGTTCTCGTTTCTTCCTAGAAAGATTCACTATTTTACACCTCAGCACTTGCTAATGATACATACATGCTCTTGAACCCCTAGAAGTCTTTCCCAAGCAAGTCTGGGCAAAATGTATGAATAGTGCTTGATTTTTAGCTCTTTATCTTCTACAATTTCCTTTTCTGGTGACTAACAGCTCCTTTTATTATTTTAATTTTTTTTTACAGTCATACCAATATTAGTATCAACTCTTCATCCAAAAAATACATATTTGAGTTTTTAAAATGACCTGATTTAAGGAAAAATGTTAAGTCAATAGAGTAGAGGTGGTAGCAAAAATTTGAAGTTGGGGAAACTTGACCTCAGGCAATTCCAGGCAAGGTCAGACCTTTACGGTTTTTCTTTGGAACCGGGAACTCTGACTCCCCTGACAGGGAGCAGGAAGGAACACGGGGTTAGAGCAAACGCTTCCTGTCCAGGGTCCTCTGCGCGACAGTGTCTAGAATCAGGCTCTTAGCTTCGGATTTTCTCAGCAACTCACGTCGGTTCCCTTGGTCTCAGCTCAGTTTGCGCCTTGGCTCTGATAAACCTTCACTTTGGGAGGTGCACCTGGGTCAAGGGTCCCGAGTTCGGCCAACCTCAGGGAAGGACCTCTGCTCTTGGAGACCCAGTCTGGCTCTGTTGGGGAGAAGCCCAGAATGGAACCGGCTCCCGACCCCAGAAGGGTCCTGGGAGCACCATCCCTGGTCAAGCCACGCCAAGCGCCCTCTAAGAAGAGGAACGAGCGGAGCACCTACAGGTTGAGGCTGTGTTTGATCCCGCGATGTGTCACCCGGAATTGCAAACAATTTATTGCCAATAGACGACGTTGTCAGGCGCTAATTTCCCGGTGGCGCTCCATCACAGGCCTCTAAACGCCAGGGGAGGGGCTCAGAGGCCGCTGGGCGGAGAGCGCGGAGGAGCCACGCCGAGCCAGGCGGGGGTTCCCATAACGAGGCTTTAATGAGGGGAGCAGGGCCCGCCTTTGTGGCCAAGCCGGCGAAGGCCGGGCCCCGCGCTCGGCGAGGTCACTTCCTCCCCAGGGCCCCGAGCGCCAGGGACAGCTGCCGCCGCCAGGGCCGGTACCCACAGCGGGGCTCTTTGGGGTCCGCACCACCCTCGCCCACTCCAAACTGCGGCAGGAAAAGCAGCGCCACGCAACAATGCAAACGTGCTCATTACCATACCCTCAATATGCAGGAAGAAAATGCGCGATTCTCACCGAGCCCCGTCACCCGGCTCTGGCCTCGGTATCCAATAAGGCGACATATTCATCTCCCGAGAAGATGAGGAGGGGGCGCCAGGGAGGCA
Organism: Marmota marmota marmota; assembly: GCF_001458135.2. Taxonomy (NCBI): domain Eukaryota; kingdom Metazoa; phylum Chordata; class Mammalia; order Rodentia; family Sciuridae; genus Marmota; species Marmota marmota. The sequence goes on from NW_026000221.1 coordinate 23,659,717, forward strand.
GCCGCTGGGAGGAGGAGAAAGGAGGGGACAGATCCTGGAGAGGGAGAGAAGAAGGGACAGACACCGAGAGGAGAACCCGACAGGGACCGAGAAATTGAGGAAGGAACTGGGGGAGGGTTAGGATGAAAGATGGAGAAAAGAAAGATGGTCAAACGCAGGTGGGGGGGGGGGGACACCATCACCAGGAGAGGGAAGCCGGGACAAAAGAGGAGAGAGCCGGAGCCGGATGGAGAGAGGCCAACTAAGTGGCCCTGAGAAAAAGTATAAAACCGAACAAATTAGGGAGCCGAAGAAAGACCAAAAGAATGACCTAGAAATCAAATATTCAGACAGTGCGAGAGACGGAGGAAAACAAAGGAAGGGAGGGAAGCGAAACTGCAGGTGGGAAAAAAGTCGATCCTGAAGAGGGAAAGAAAAATAAAATTATTCACGCTAAGGTCCGGGGTTTTCGATCTAGGCCATCGGCCATCGTCTGGGGCGCTGCACATCGCGGGCCTCGCCGAGACCCAGGGGAGTGGGCCGGTCGGGTGGCTAGGGGGCGGAGCAGAGCCGCAGGAGACCCGGTGGCCGGCCTCCCTCCTCTCCTTGGGCGGCCTGGCCGCTGGGGAGAGCGTAGGCCTGGCCCGGGGCCCACCCGGCGCTTCGCGACCCGCTGCCGCTGCGGCCATTCCGGTGGGCGGCCTCTCCCGTGCAAGAGAGCGAAGTTGGCAAAGTTTCCCCCAAAGTTTCCCGGTCACTTCTCCAGACACCGGGAAGGCCTCCGAGGCCCTGGCAGCTGGTAGGGAGCGGCAGCATTTTCCGGGGTGGCTCTGGATCCCCTGACCCGCGCCTCCTGGGATGCTCCGAGTCCGGATTCCTGGCCAAATACGAATTCCTCCCGGTGCGATGCCAGTCCACGCACTGGGTCCGTGTGGCTGCTAATAGCGGAGAGAGAGAATGCGAAAGAGAGAGAGAGGGAGAGAGAGAGGGAAGGAAAAAAATATCCTCAGCTCAATTTAAGTCTCATGGAAAGGGCTTACAACTGTAATTAAATCATTAAATTCTTGTCTACGCTTCACAGAGCGGAGAGAAATTAACTTCCCACCAACCTCATTTTCTATTTGAACATGAAATAATGATTTTCTGCCCGTCTAATTACAAAGCCAACATCTGATCAAGCCAGCATCCAGAGGGGATTATCGCATGCACGAGTATTAGACCTCATTACCAGCTTGAGTGCAAAATTATTACATCTTGTAATTGGATGGTGAGATTTATATACAGATCGGCCCGGTTTCTGTAAGATTGTAATTACAAGCTTCGTTGGTTAGCTACTTATCAGAACTTTGCAGGAAAACAAAACAAATGACTGAGGAAAACGAGCATTTCATTAACCTGTAACCCGAGCGCGGGGGGAGGGAGCGGTGGGAGCGCGCGCCGGCGGCGTCTGCAGGAAGCCCAGGGATAGCCAGCCTGCACTGCCGCCGGGGGACTCCGGGCCTTGGGAAGAAAGGACAGAAGATGGGCCTCGGCGGGGAAACACAGAGCTACAGGGGTTCCCCGCCACCCAGACGCGCGCGCACCGCGGGGCTGGGCGAGGAGGGGGCAGGAAAGGGGCCTCGGTGGCTCCAAGCTTGTGTGCAGTGCGCGAAGCAGCCCCTGAAACTGGTGGGCCTCAGGCCCAGGGTACACGTCGGGCAGCGGCTCCCGGTACGCGTCCAGCGCACACTGCTGTGTGCGCCACGTGTGTGCGACTGACACCCTTTCGGTACACTCCCTGCGCCCTGGGCTGTGTTCCAAGAACGTCCGCAGCGAGTCTCCACAGCGCTTTGTGCGTTAGGAATACTGGAAGAAGGAGAGAGATGATCGAGAAGCTTCTGCGTGCGGCGAGTTTGTGCGCGCTGTCTTTTCCAAATCAACTTCCCGTGCACCTGCTTTTCCTTGCTATGCGAGAGTATCACTCTGACCTAATCTCTTGGATTAAAAATCCCTGGAAAATAATCGGCTGCCCGCGGACCCACGAGTTGAGTCCGGATTCGGGTTCCACTAGCACGGTCTAGTTGAGGGACCAGCACCACGTCGGGGCTCCTTGGAGATGCTGAATCCCGACTGGGGGGTGGGGTGCGTATTTCAGGGCCTGGCCAAGAATATTCCCAGCTGGAGACCAGGGTAGCCAGGGAGGTGGCTTCTGCTCCCTGGGGCTCCTGGAGAGATGTAATTAAGCAAGATTCTTGGGTTCTTGTCCTGGTGTGAAGGTTCACCCTCTGGGCCGGGGGCGGGGGGCACCCCGGCGTGGCTGGTTCCTTTTAGCAGTCTGGCCTCTCCGGGTCCTCTTTCCCCACGCAGCTGGGTCATTAACTGGTTAATGCGGAAGGAGCATCTCCGAGGCTCATGATTACTTTAAATATCGGGCGTTTCACCCTGGCACTTAACAGTGCAACCCCCGTTCTCCCAGCTCAAAATCTTTCTCCCACCGCCCTCCTGGTCTGGTGCCACCACGCCCTGCAAACTCTAGGATTTCGGGGCTGTGGAACCTCAAGGTCTGCACCTAGAACACACCCTGGGGAATGTTACCCCTGATTTTGCAACCCTAAGATTTTTCGTGGGAAGGTGAGCCCAAGATTCCCTATGACATTCTCTGGAAGGTTTAACTGGAAACGAAATCAGGCGCAGGGGAGACATTTCAAGACCACGGAGCTGCCCCTGATGTCGCCTCCTTCGGCAAGGTTCACCTAAAGCCAACACCTAGCATCAGGCAGAGGCGCAGGACAGAGGATAGGGAAGCAGTTCAGACCCAATTGGGGAAGACACCAGTTTCCCCCCATGGAATCCTAAACCTGGTCGTCCCCGAACTTTCTTTTGTCTTTTCCCTCATTATTCTTGGCGTTCGAATCCGTGGAAGTCATCTACCAGTCGAAAGAAAGTGGCAGGAATGGGGATGGGTTAAGAAGAAACTTTTTATTATGTAACTGAGTCCCCAGAGCAGCAGTGACCAGAGACAGCGGGGGCCGAGACCCTCGGATCCCTCCACTCCAGTGGAATTTGGATTCGATTCCTTGATCGATCAGTGCCGGGTGGCAGCTTTCCGCCTTCAAGCTGAGGCTGGCCACTCCAAGGCAGAGTCGCCGCCCCCCAAGTTGTCCCCGAGGCACGACCGCCTCAGGCCAGGCCCGTGCGCGGGTCGCCGCCGCGGCCTAAGGCACTTAGTCCCGAGCCGCAGCAGTTTCGGGCATTTCAATGCCTTTCTTGACGGTACGCCCTAATCCGTGAAGATGGGCGCCTGAATACTGATATTTCAAGTTTGATTTAGGAAATTCTCCACCGCACAACCCAAAGTCTTGCCTCCCATCCCCCCACCCCTCCCCGGCGGTGGGAGGATCCTTGCAGAAGGAAAACGGGTTGACGCAGGAACCTGGGAGCTAGTGAAACGAGGAACCTGGGAAAGGGCTAGTGAAACGAGGATCTCGACAGACCCCAAAAATGCCAATAGAGAAACTTCTCGAAGTACTCTCTGAAAGTTCTTGGGCCCTCCGACGTCTGGCTCCCTGTTCCTCCCCTCTTCCACTCCTTCTGGGTCTACTGATTCTTCGCGGCTCTCTAAGACCTCCGGAGTGTCCACCCTTTGGCCACCGAGCCCAGCCCGCCATTTCCAACAGGGATTTCGCACCCCGACACCCGGGAGGCGTTAATGTGGCAAATTGCACTGTTTGGTCCTCCCGGGTGGAGGGTTGACTCCCCACCCCCTGGGCAGTGAGATGGCCTTTAAAAACGCCTTCAGGACGCACTCCCTCACCCCTCGCGCACTCTTCTCCCTCCCTCCCGACCGCTCCGAGGCCGAGAGTCGAAAGGTGCGAGCTGAAAAGGGGCCCTGGGCAAAGAAAAACCGGGGGTCTCCCTTGGCCCAGGGTCCGGTCCCGACCCGGGCCTGTCGCTGTGGCTGAGGAAGAAACGCCGAGGAGCCGGAGGCGGGGAGGGGCGAGCTGACCCAGTCCTAACCCGCGTCCCAGCGCCTCTCGCTCCCCCTCCCGGCGCAGGCAGGAGGGGGCGGGAAG
>NW_026000221.1:23664218-23664883 GCF_001458135.2 Marmota marmota marmota
TGGCGGCCACGCCCGTAAGGCGCCCAGGCGATGGGCGACTCGGCGAGGAGACGCCAGGAAAAGTCGAATAAGAGGGCGAGACGTCAGACCCGAGATTTGGGAAAGGGTGAGGGAGGGGGTGGAAGGGCGGGGACGGACACACAGACACGGACGCGGACACACACCCCCCGCGCGGCGCCCAGAGTGTGGGCAACTTTAGGCCGCCTTAGACCGGGGCGCAGAAAGGCCAGGAAGGTCGGAGGAGGTGGTGCGCGTGAGCCAGGGGAAGGGTTTAAGAGAGGAGGGAGAGAAGAAAAAGTGAAGGGAACAAAAAAGGGGGAAAAGCAATAGGGAGCCAGGGAAAGAGAAGAAAAAGGAGAGGGTTCCTAGCGTCCAGGACAGCGGAGGAGCGGAAGCGATCCTGGGGGAAGAGGCGCAGCGCGGGGAGGGGAGAGGAAGGGAGAGGAGGGGGAGTGAAAACTAGAGGAGGGCGAAGGAAGCGAGGCGCGACACTGCTCGCGGAGAGGAGGGCAGTGAGGAACGCCGCGCGGGGAGAGGCGGCTCCGGCGGCCGAGAGGAGGGAGCGCGGCGCAGAGAGGAGGGGCTTGCGGCCCCGTAGAAATGTCAATCAGAGCCCGGAGCCCGGGGAATCTCCGCCAATCTGTTCCGACCTGACCTGGCTCCTC
>NW_026000221.1:23666170-23666998 GCF_001458135.2 Marmota marmota marmota
GCACCCCAAATGTCCCATCCTGGGTGCAGGTGTCCACCTGGTTCGCCAACGCGCGCCGGCGTCTCAAGAAGGAGAACAAGATGACTTGGGCACCCCGCAGTCGCACGGATGAAGAGGGCAATGCTTACGGGAGCGAGAGGGAGGAGGAAGACGAGGAGGAGGACGAGGAAGATGGCAAGCGCGGGCTGGAGCTAGAGGAGGAGGAGCTCGTGGGGGAGGAGGAGGACACGGGGGGCGAGGGCCTGGCAGACGACGACGAAGACGAGGAGATCGATTTGGAGAACTTAGACGGCACGGCTGCCGGGCCTGAGCTGGCCTTGACTGGGGCAGCGCGCAGGGACGGTGACCTAGGCCTGGGACCCATTTCGGACTCCAAACATAGCGACTCGGAAGACAGCACCGAGGGCTTGGAGGAGCGGCCGCTGCCAGTCCTGAGTCTGGCCCCAGCGCCACCGCCAGTGACCGGGACTCCACCATCTCCGCCCTCGCCTCCCACCGGCCTTGACCCCTGCGCACCGGCACCGGCTCCCTCCTCTGCCCTGCAGAAGCCCAAAATCTGGTCCCTGGCCGAGACGGCCACGAGCCCGGACAACCCACGCCGCTCGCCTCCTGGCACGGGATGTTCTCCTCCTGGGGCAGCGGTCGCACCCCCGGCTCTACAGCTTTCTCCCGCAGCAGCCGCTGCCGCCGCCGCGGCTCACAGACTGGTCTCGGCGCCACTGGGCAAATTCCCGGCTTGGACCAACCGGCCGTTCCCAGGCCCGCCGCCCGGCCCACGCCCGCACCCTCTCTCCCTGCTCGGTTCGGCCCCTCAGCACCTGCTGGGAC
>NW_026000221.1:23667271-23694514 GCF_001458135.2 Marmota marmota marmota
GGTTCGGACCCTCAGCACCTGCTGGGACTTCCCGGAGCCGCTGGTCACCCGGCTGCCGCCACCGCCTACGCTAGACCCACGGAGCCCGAGGGCGGAACAGGTGACTGCGGAGCGCTGGGCTCAGCGGGAGGGGGTTCTGGGAGACCCGATCCGGGGATGGACAGGGCTCTGGGGGGGCCAGGTGCTTTTCTTTCCGCTCCGCGTCCGGCTCCCGCGCTCTGGCGCCCGAACCGAGCGTTCTAAAAGCCCTCTTTTTCCCTCTCTTCGCTTCTCTCAGATCGCTGTAGTGCCTTGGAAGTGGAGAAAAAGTTACTCAAGACAGCTTTCCAGCCCGTGCCCAGGCGGTAAGAGACCCCGAGCTCGGTGGGGTGGGGAGCCGGAGGCGGGAGGAGGAAAGAGGGCCGAGCCTTACGCACAGCTTGTTGCCCCAGGGGGAACCTGGCCGAGAAGTTTTTTAAAAGGGAACAAAATGCACTCCACTATCACTTCTCACAGCGCAGAAACCGCTGCCAGTTCCAGCCCAGGCCCCCGGGTGCGGCCTGCGGATTTAGAGCTGGGAACCCTAAGCTGGCCGGGCAAACAGGCCCCTAGAACTAGCGGCCTCCCAGTGAGGCCCACTCCTTCCTGACCTTTGGGTCTAGCGCCTTTGGCCTGTCTTAATAGTTTAACCCCCAACACACACATCTCCGCTGAACAGGATTACCCATTAAGACACCTCCCCGGCCCAGGCCCCAGCCCCAGGTAGGGTGTGTCCGCCCTAGGCGACCTCCGAGTCCCTGTATCTCACCTCCTTTGCTCCCACCAACTCTCTTCCAGGCCCCAGAACCACCTGGATGCGGCTCTGGTCTTATCGGCTCTCTCCTCATCCTAGTTTCTTTTTTTTTTTTTTTTTAATACTTTTTAAATCGTTGTAATAATTGTAAAAACAACAACAACAACAACAAAACGCTCTGTATAGTTACAACTTGTAAGCATGTCCGTGTATGAATACCTAAAAAGAAAACTAAACAAAAAAAGAAAAAGAAATAAAATCAGTCCCCCTCATCCCTCCCCAAGTCGCTTCTGTGCCACCCCACATTAACCGCCATTGTCAGGTTGGTTCGATTGATTTGGGGAGGGGGGTGGAGTTTCAGTGAGAATAAGCGTGTCTGACTGTTTTGTATATACAGAAAAATGTACATATGTGTGAACCAAATTGTACAAGAAAGTATCTATTTTTGGCTAAATAAATGAGCTGTTGCCACTTTGACTATACCGGCCCGCCTGCCTCCGGATAGATCTGTTTGGTGGTTCTTTCGGGTTTGGGGGGATTTCCCCCCCAGTTGTTTGGAGAATCTCCCGAATCAGCGGGAAAGGGGAAGGGAGGTGGTTAGAGAACAGCAATGGCGAAGGAGGCGCCAAAGTGGCGGGACTGGGGGTGCGCCGCAGGCGGGGAAGCGGTGGGAGAAGTACCTGGAGCGCCCTAGATCAAGGGCGGAGGAGACAGGTGGGAAACTGGGCAAGATTTCCTACCAGAAGCTGGAAAACTGGGTCCAATAATCGGTCCACGGAGCAACCGCGGGGCCTTGGAGCCTTCTCTGGTGACTTAGAAGAAAAACTAAGCATCTGGACGCGGAGGACTTAGGCTGGGCGGTTCTGGTCACCCCCTGTTCCCATTCTTGGACAGGCACAATCGAGGTTTTCTCAGTCTTACATACAAAGGCTGTGCAAGCTCCGCTTCAAGGCCTCTTTCCAGCCGCCCTGGACCCTTCAGACGTCTTCTTATAAATGCAAAGTTGTGGATTGGCGGTGTGGGGGGGATATGGAGTGCAAGGGGCCAGGGGTACACAACCTTCCTTCTGAGTGACGGGTGACTGCGCTCCAGTTGAGAGTTGTAGGACCGTGGCGATATCTGTGCGTCTAGACGCTCCAGTGAGATTACCCCAAAATGCCCAGGAAGGGGCAACTTTCTGGGGTCCCGGAGCGGAGTTAAGGGGTCGGGCTGTTGCACCTTTCCAGCCAGGATTCCGGCTGGAGGCGGGTTGGGGGTGGGAGCCAGGAAATTTGGGGCTGGAGCTCCCTCTACAGGACAAAAGGGACGCTCTGCGACTCGCTTCCCTGGCCTCGCCACTGCAGCCAGGCCAGGCGTCGCGCCCCCTCCGCGCCCTATTTTTCCTCTTTCAGTTTGCCAGCCAATCTTGATCACTTTTGACTTGAAGATGTGGGGAATGCTTGAGAGAGGAACGCCTCCGGGTAGGAAGTAGAGACCGCTTGTTTTTACACCCCTCTACCGATGTTAGTAAATAGGCTGGCCAGATGCGGGGAGCAAGACCTGCAGAGCCCAGAGCCAGGCGGGCGTGGGACCATCTTTCGGGTTCCTGAGGAGGCTTAGGAAGACCTCGTACTCCCAAAGTTACCGAACAAGGCACAGAGCAATGTCATCCACCATTGAAGCTCTGCGGGAGCTGGGGCAGTCCGGAGCAGTCTGGCAAGGATCGGTTTATGCGGGCACAGGTGTTTGAGCTGGACACCTGCACCCAGGATGGGACATTTGGGGTGCAGCAGCGCCCCAGGGGCAAGGGGGAGGGAGTGTTAGGGTAGTGCCAGCGGCACACAGGGCTTTGACCCTGGCAAAGATGTCCTGCAGCTCCTTCAACCTTTCCCCAGAGGCAGGAGACGCCCCCCACAGTGCTCCCTCTTGTCCTTAAGGTGTTTCTGTAGTTGGGCACATTTCCAGATCACAGGCCCAGACTGGCCACAGAACCCCCAGACATAAAACCGGCTGAGCTGGAAGTGGGCAAACTTCAACTTGCCAGGGCTTTGAACCTGAGCTTGGGACCCCAGGACCAGGGCTGCAGCCCCTGGTTACTACAATGACAGCCTTTATAAGGCCCACATCTTGCAATCCTCAGCTCCAACCTGACACACTTGATTGGCACACACTGTGCCCCCTTCCCCCGTTTATCTCCTGTGAACCCCTGGGCAGATCATTGAACTCCTCCTGCCCTTATATCCTCATCTGCAAAATGGGAGTCAGGCTACCCGGCAGGGTAGTAATAGTGAAGCTGAGAGAGGAAGTGTCCAGTGCTGATGGGTGGTAGGTGGGTAGTTCCAGAATCTTCCAGAATCTGAGACCCCACTCCTCAGACACCTGCAATATTCTGCCCACCCCACCCATTGGTCACGGGAGTGTCTTCCTTCAGGCAAGCCCAGCTCCACCCAGGGATAAAGGACACTTCCCCAGGCAGGGGCCCAGCGAGGCAGGGAGAGGGGCTATGACAGAGGTCAGGCAGCTTCTCCATTTTGAATATCCAAGGAAGGAAAACTGGGTATGTTCCAAGGAAGGTGGGCATGGAGAGGCTGCACAGAGCTTGACAAGATCTGGTGATAGGTCCCTGGGGCTTGCTCTAGCGAAGACCCTGGAGTTTGGTCAACTTGTCCAGTCATCACGTTGCAGGGACAATGGTCCTTGGATGAAACCAATTTTATCCACAGTTCAAGAGCAGTAAATGCACATGTGTGGGGGTGAGTGGGCATACACCTAGAGGAGTCCCTGTATGTGTGAGTGTGCTTCCCTTAGCCCATAGAACACTTGGGCCCTTCAAGTGGCCGCAAACCAACCCCAATAAGATAAACTAATCAGAACAGATTATCATAGTTTCCAACAAGACAAAGAAGAGGAGATGGCTCCCCTTTGCAGCTCTTGTATTTCACTGGGGAGCCAGCTCTCATTTCTTTCCTTCCCCAGACCTCTCCCTCAGCCCACCTCATTCCCTCCTCCCAGGATCCCAGGAACAACTGCCTCCATCTCTTATTGTTGGAGGGAAGGAGGGAGAGAGACAGAGAGAGAGAGAGAATATGAGAATATGGGTATCTCATCCCTGGTCTGATTAAGCTTCAATTAGAAATAAAATATGTCAATCACCTGCCAGGAAGGGGTTTCTGCTGTCGGGGTTGGTTATGCAAAGCACTCCAAGGTGTGTGGGATAATCAATTAGGTCAGAGGAAGGAATGTGTGGCAGGGCTTCCCTCATTATTTGCATGGAGCTGGGTGGGGGTGGTGGGGAGGATTGCATCACAAGGGCAGGAAGCCAGAGAATAAAATTATCTCCCTAAGTGATCGTCCACCTCTGGGACCAGATGTTAATGGTTTTCAATTGAATTTCTTTTCAGGGGAATATAGGGAGGAAAAAGCAAGGTCCAACCAAAAAGAGATAAGAAAAGAAGGGGTGCTAGAGTCTTGACAACTCGCCCCGTCCCAGGTGTGAGAAGAGGACTGGGCCCCTAGAGGGCAGGCAGGCCCAGAGGCTCCACTCTCCAAGGCCTGCCTGGGTTTGCAGAGTTAGCCAGAGCAATTGAATGCTTGAGTAGAAACTGGATGTCAGATATCTTCTGGTTTGTGTTCATTGGGAGTTTCTTCCAAGACCTTGCTTTTTTATCCTTCTAGAAATATCCTGTCTGTCCTAGAATTTCTGATTGCATCTACTCGCTCACCTTATCCAGTCAAAATGAGTGATTGCAGCTATGTAAAAATTGTGTCTGTGTTTGGAGTTAACCTTTCAAAGGGGGTCCTAAATCGTCTACTCTAGGCCCCACTGTAAACATTTGGGAAAATGGAGGGTTGGATTAGACAACTCAACCCCAACAGTGTCCAGAATTAGGCATAAAGAAAAGAAGAATGACTCCAAAGATAAATATGGGGTAAGGGGTGCCGCAGTCTGGCTGCAGCAAAATAACCGGGGGGTGTTATCAATGTACACAACTTGTGTACATTGATACAGCAGGAGTGGGAGCCATTTATTGGAGGACAGGAGCGGTATTTATACATTCCACACAGCTTATCCTAATTAACATAAACTAGATACAGCAGTCAACCAATAAGAAATCTCCACACTTAATGGCTCGCTGGCGCCACCTCACAAACCACTCCCCCTGGCAAAATACCAGGCGCCATCCTGACTTGTTTACAGACTCTAACAAAGGGGGTCCCATATGTTCACTGGATACTGCCTCCTGATCCTAACTGGCCACCGTCACCTGACTCAGCCAGCCAACCTGACCACATTAAAAATGTCCACCTTTGTGTGACCAGCCTAGCTTTGATGTAGCTGCTGCTTCTCTCTGAAGAGGCCCCAGTCTTTCTATAGACCACCTCCACTGTGGATGGAGAATCTCCATAAACACATCCCTGCTGAGGCAGGACACAGCTGGAAGAGGCATTATGAGCAGAACAGTCTCCTTAACCAGGCAATTTTGTCTCCTCTCCCACCCTGGGGACAGTTGACAATGTCTGGAGGTGACTTGGATGGGGTTGCCAGTGGAATCTCAGGAGCAGAGGCCAGAGATGCTGCTAAAGGCCCTATAAGGTGCAAGACCATCCTCCAACACAGTGAATCAGCACCCTGGATGCACCCATTCTTATCTGATCTCCTAAGCCATTCAGGTCAGGCCTAGTTGGTACTTGAAATACAGAATTACCTGGTCCAAACTGTCAATGGTGCTGGAAGCACAGTGAGTTGAGGGGGGAGAGGTATCTGGGGCCGGCACGACAAGTATATTCTCTCAGAAACCACAGCTGTATTGAGAGAATCACTAAAACTAAGCAGAATGGTTTGGTTCTCTAAAAACTTTTGGCCCTGGTATGGGCGGGGGCGGGGGGGGGCGGGGGTTGGGGGGGCACAGCAAACAGGAAACTGGGAGCTTGGGAAAAAGTAAGAGTGAATCTCAATCCGGTGGGTGGACCTGGAACCTTCTCTGGTCAGCAGTGAAAGGGAGGGAGTCAGCCCACAGAAGGACGTCCATCCATCTGCAAAGCTGGGACCTTTCTCCCTTGGATATCGATGTCAGAAGCAGGTTACAGGAAGCTTCTTACAGATGAAGGCTTAAGTCCTGTGGTTTTTTGCCTCCTAACAGCTGCCACCCTTCAGAGGCTGCTGTGTCCTCTCTGCACATAAATGGCACTATTTATTTACTTGCTTATTTTACCTAGGGGAGGGGGGGTTGCCTATCAGGCAGCAGGAGGGAGACAAAGGCAGGTTAGGGCTGACTGGGAGCTGGCCTGGCTGGGCAGGCTGTGACGTCATGGCTTTGTGCGGGTGGGGAGCCCCACATTCTCTCACTGCTAGGCGGCTAACAAGTGGGCCCACAGCCCTGGGGCCTTTGGAGAGCACTCATCTGGCAGATTGGGCTTCTCTCAGCCACTTAGATTTATTTTGCCAAAGTTACAGGGCAATTATGGAAATGCGCCCTTTGAAGCCAGGCTGATTTCTCTTTATTTTCTTCTCCCTGACAAAGCAGAGCTTCCCAGCCTCTGGTGGGCCCCTCTCTCTCTCTGTGTGTCTCTCTCTCCCTCCCTCTCTTTAATAATTCTTAAGAGTTTCCAGGGGTAATGGGGAAAAATCTTTTTAAAGGTGGTAGGAGTGTGTGTGGATAATGTTAATATTCTTTTAATATTTTTGAAGTGGGATTCTGATGGCCAGGAGAGGAGAAATGGATTAGTGACAGCAAGAGGCAGATGACTCCTGCAGGGATGGAGGTTCCCCGCCAGTCTCACCACACCAAGCTGGGTGAGGCCCACCGAGGCTGGCAGGATGACGGGTGGGTAACAGGCTGGCCCAGCTGCCTGGGCCCCTGCAATGGTAGCGCCACAGATTGTTGCCTTAGCTCACACCTGGGAGGAAGAGGCAGTTCAATGGAGCCATGTCCTGGACCTTGTCCATTATTTACCAAAGTAGCATGGAATCTGAAGGCTCCATGTGAACGTCTCTCTCTCCTCCCACCCCGCTCTGTTTGACCGCTGGGGTGTTGAGAAAAAGTGTCTGGAGCCAGATGGTGTCACCGTGGGCCCCATTCAGGTCCGTGGAGGGGAGGTCAGCAGCCTGGATTGCTTGGTGTCTGGGCCTCAGTTTCTGTTTTTCAAAGTTTTTTTTGGTCATATTTTCATTTCCTCCTTCCTTCCTGTCCTGGGAGTTTGGCTCATTCCTGTGGACAAACACCAGTGGGAAGTCTTGTCACCTCAGGAGCCGACACCAGCCTCAGTTGCCCGTGCAGAGGGGAGGCCGTTGCAGCCCTTACTCCCTTGCCCTCTTGAAAACATAAAATGAAATAAAATGGAGTTAAGGAAGTGTTTATGACATGACAGACCCCATGCCAAGTCCTTCCCATCCATTTTATCCAATATGCGTGGCCTCCTCTGGGAAGAAGCCATATTATCTCCCTTTTGCAGGTGATAAAACTAAGGCTGGGGAAGGGAGCAGAGGGAATAGAGGGTGTGGAGAAATTTCTAGAAAAAACAAAACACACACACAAAAAAAAACAATTAGAAAGGAATAAAAAAAATCAAAGCAAAACTTTCTATATGGTACATCACCATCTGAATTACAGCATTACAGCACGTGTGTGTGTGTGTGTGTGTGTGTGTGTGTGAGAGAGAGATGCTGGGATCAGACCCAGGGCCTCACCCACACTGGGCAAGTCCTCTACCACTGATCTACAACCCCATCCCTCCATTTGGATTAAAAAGGGGAATGTGAATTTATTTGTGCAAGAAACCAGTAAGAATGGTTATGTCAGGGAAAGGACCTGGTGACTTGTTGGGATCAAGGTGGGAGGATTCTTTGCTCCTTTTGACCATGTATTGTTAGCCCTTCAAAAACCCTTGTTTGGGGGGCTGGGGTTGTGGCTCACTGGTAGAGCATGTGCCTGGCACATGTGAGACGCTGGGTTTGATCCTCAGCACCACATAAAAATAAATAAAATAAAGGTATTGCATCCATCTACAAATAAAAAAAAAACTGTTGGTTTTTAAGTAACATGTTTGTTTGTTTTCAAATGCATTTGTGGGAAGAGAGAGAGACAAGCACCAATTTCTCTGGCTTTCACAGAGGAGTTGAAATGATGCATTCGTGGGGCACCTACAGATACCCGTCAAGCACATGTATCTGCAGGACCAAGCTTGTCAGGTGTGGTGGTCCAGGGAGCGGGTCCTGGAATCAGATGGCCTTGGTCCAAACCCTGGTTGCATTACTCCCTGTGTGACCTTGGATACTAACTGCATCTCTCTGAGCTTTGCTCCCTCCTAATGCAGGAAGAGTAATTCGATTATTTCCCTCATGGGCCATTGAGAGAATTATGCAAGTTCATTCATGCTCTCAGCAATGTATCATGCATGTATATTGCCTGGTGCATAATGATGACCTAATAAATTATAATCATTATTTTTATTAATTAGAACAACCACCTTAAGCAATAAGCATTATTGCCCCCATTTTATAGATAAGTAAGTCCCTTCTTGGCCACTAGTTCAACATGGCCCATAAATGGTAGAGCCAGCATTCTGACTCAGGCTTTCTGATGGCAGAACACACACCCAGGCCTTCACTGACATTGGACTGGACCACTGTTTTGTGCCTCTGGTGCTGAAGTAGGCAGCCCTGTGGCTGCCATTCCACTTTGTTCCATGCCCCCACCCCATACCTGACCTGTCTTAGGCTCATGGGCCTGACACTCTTGGGTGGGCCAGGATGGGGTGCAGCTCCAGCACCCAGTCTCACTAGATCCCATCCATTTCCACTGTGGAAGACAAGGTGGAAGGGCATCCAAGTGGCTGTACAGAGGAAAGGCTTGAATTTTCAACCTTCTCATTCATTATGTTTTTAAGTAGGACAGGATGAGGATCTCTGTTCACAGCTTTGATTCCTCTCATCTTCAGTCCTGGTGAAGGGGGTTCCAATGTAGGTACACATCATATTTTTGCAGTAGGAGGCCATTCATATTAGCAGGAGAAATGCTTGTCCTCCTAGATCTTTGCTATTCAATGTGTGGTCTCTGGACCAGCAGCATCAGCATCACCCCAGGGGTTTGTTAAAAAGAGATGCCCCGGATCCTTCCCACATCAATCTGCAAGTCCCTAGAATCTGCATGTCCCTAGAAATGTCTGGGTGACATGAGTGCATATTGAAGTATGGGGCATGCTAGTCTAAAGGTTCCCCAGTAAAACTTGTGCACCCCCCAGGACCAGAGCTATCTCTGAGACTTGGGCCTCCATAGGAGATGCAGGATGGAGCTGGGGATGCCAGGATAATGCTGGGGTGGGGAGGTGAGGAAGATGGAGGAAGGAGGGAGGTCAAGAAGAAGAAGGTTCCAAGCACCAACCAAGGCGGATTACTCCAGAACCAAAGATGTGCCCTGCCTCCTTCTCCACATTTTAAACATGTCTGTGAGTAACACTGGGTTCCTGGTGTCCACAGTCTCTGCCCACATGTCCTCCTAGATATTTCACAACATAGCAATAGGGGAGATTAAGTAGAAAAATTTAGGGATTTATTAATAGCAACTGATTTTTTTTTCCTGCATTAGGGATCACATGTGATCCCTATGAAACTCAGGTATATCTCATGCAGAGGAAGAAAAAAAGAGATTGAAAGAGAAGAAGGCAAGAAGAAAGGAAGGAAGGGACAGACAGTGGCTGGCCCTTTGGGATGGACACATCTCCTTCTCCTTCTCCTCCTCCTCCTACTAGGAATGAACCCAAGGATGCTTCACCATTAAGATACATTCCCAGTTCTTTTTATTTTTCACTTTGAGACAGGGTCTTGCTAAACTGCCAAGACTGGCCTTGAACTTGCCATCTTCCTGCTTCAGCGGAGTTGCTAGGATTACAGGTGTGGGCCACCAGGCCACTATTCATCAGGCAATATTTATCACTCAAGGAAACAATGTGAGCCTCCCTCCTGGAGGTTCCAGTCTACTAGAAACAAATAATTTAACAATAAGAATGTGTTACATTTGTTGGCCTATGATATAAACAAGATGCGATGATCATACATGATCAAGGGGAACTTCCCCTAGCCTGGAGTGGGGGGCGGCAGTGGTATAGATAGAATAATGTATTCATGTGCCTGGCTCCTGAGACAGTCTGTAGCACAGCGGGAAATAGGTGGGTCCCGGGCCTTTTCCAATTAGGTAGCCACTAACCACGCTTGGCTACTGAGCACCTGACCAGTGAGTGACCAGTCCTAAATGAGAAGTAATGTAAATGCAAAATACATTCTGATTCAAAGACATGGTGTATTGAAAGAGAACTTGAAGGATCCCGATAGTTTCGATTTACATATTGAAATAATATTTGGGGCACATCAGGTTAAATAATATATATTATTAAAATCAATTTTAACTGTTTCTTTATACTTTTTAAATATGGCTATTTGGAATTTTTGGCACATGTGACTCATACTGCATTTTTACTGGGCAGCACTGCCTCCAGGAGACTGAGATGCTAGGAGTCTGAATCTAGCACAACTGCTCAGCTAAGGCACCTTGAGCAAAGAGCCCAGCTGCTCTGAGCCTCAGTATCTTTCTCTATGCATAATGACATCTGGGATTTATTGAGCATGTTGTATATGCAGAGCCTGAGTATCAATCCATTCAGTCTTCTTGAGGCCCTATGAGGTAGATACTGCTGTGCTTACCATTTTGCCGATGGGAAACTGAGGTTCAGAGAGAGGTGACTCACCCAAACCCACATCCCCAGAAAGTGGGGGAAGACAGGATTCAACACAGTTCACCTGGCTCCAGAGCCTCTATTACAAAATCACAGTGCTGCTATGAAGGCAGCAGTGGTACCTTCTCCCCAGGATTGCTATGGTACACTTGTCAGCTTCACGTCACTGTAACAAACAAGAACCTGATCTAATCAATTTATAAAGAGAAAAGGTTTATTTTGTCTCAGAGTTTGGGAGGTTTCAGTCCACGGTCAGCTGCCCCATTGCTTTGGGGCCTATGGAGAAACAGCTCATCATGGCGAGAAGTGCAGGGCGGAGCAAAACCACACACCTCATGACCAGGATATGAAAGAGCAAGAGGAAGGGAGGGGCTGGAGTCCCAGCGTCCCCTTCAGAGGACCTGAGGACGTCCCACTAGGCCCCCCTCCTGAAAGGTTCCACACTTTCCACTGGCGTCACTCTTGGGAATAAACCTTTAACACAAGGCCTTTGAGGGGCATTTAAAATCTAAACTGTAGCATATGGAGAATTTTCCCAGAGGGAGTAATGTAGGAAAAACACTTATGGGAGCACCCGGGCCACATAAGTGCTCAGTGATAAGAGTTGACAACAAAGAAGTTTTAATCAAAAATAATATAACAATAATCAGCTGATGGTCTGCTCTGGCAAGATTCACACATTGAGATGCCATAGTAATTATCTATTGCCACATAACAAATTATCCCAAAACCTAGGGGCATCAAACAACAGTTACTATCTCACAGTTTCTGTGCCTCAGAAATTCAAGGTACAGGCTCCACTGGGCCTGGAGCATCTCCTTCCAAGACGGTTCACTCACACAGCTGTGCCCACAACATGGACCTCTCCACACAGCTGCTTGAGCATCCTTGCAGCATGGCAGCCACCGCCCCCAGAAGAGACTCAAAAGACTCTTATGACCTACCTTTGGAGTCTCACTTCATCATTTCTGCAATATCCTACTGCAGTCACACACGTCAGCCCTCTTCAACATGGGAGCAGACTACACAAGGGCACTAAGGAGGAGGGGTTGGAGGCCACCTTGGAGGCTGGCTGCTACGACCACTGGCACATCTGTGAGACTTAAAGCCCCTGTGTTTCCTCTCTAAAAAAACATGTTCCTGAGGTCCTGAGAGTCTGGATACCTGGATGAAAAGGTCAGAAACCTTGTTTTAACCCACTTAATCCTCACTGAGATCTTATACGGTAGGTACTGAAAATAAAGCAGAAAGCAACCCAGGGATTTGAAAGTGTCAGTACTTTCTCACTCATTCCAACTTCTGCTTCAGTGCTGGGCTCCTTCTCTCAAAACAGTTGCCATGAACTTTGATGACTTAGAGATGGTCATCAGAAGAGGAAGAAATGATTTCTCTTTCAGAGCTTCAGGTGTTAACTCCCTGGGAAGTCCTCTGATTGGTTCAGCTTGGGTCATGTGTTCACTGCTGGGCCAATCACTGTGGCCAGGGTGTGTGGCAGCAAGAGGCATTTCCTTGGAGAAAGTAAGGGTGCTGAGCCCCTAAACCCATGCTGGGCAGTGATGGATGCATGGATGTCTACTGGACAGGTACAAGAGGAAAACATGGAGGAACATGCATGTACGGGGTGGGGGGTGAAGGAAGATCTGTGGAGAGGTTTGGAGGCAGGTGAGAACAGAGAGTAATCATGGACTGGGGTGTAGCTCATTGGTAGAGCTCTGGCCTAGCATGTCCAAGGCCCTGGATTTGATCCCCAACAACACACACACACACACACACACACACACACACACACACACATGAGCGTGTTCAGTCATTTCACCAAAGGCCAGTCTTGCAGGGCTAGTGACTAAGCAAAGACTGAAATCAAAGGCTCTCAACCTCTCTACCCTTCCTCGGCCTCCCACAGGGCCCTTTAGTCTCTACCGGGTCACACATTGGGGTGGGTATGGGACATGGCACAACCTCTCTAGCTTTCCTACCTGCCTATCCCAAAGGAAGAGGTGGGCCAAAGAACTTCACAACCAGAAGAATCCGAGGTCAGACCTGAAGTCGCCCTCCACGGGAGTTGGCTCTGGGCTTTTGTGCAATTGCTAAGCCCATTTTGGGACACCATCTAAGGGCCTGTGCCTCACTTTTTATCATAAATATATAGGAATTTGTACTTCCCTCCATGTTTTCCTACTTGCCTTTTTATAAAGGTAGTTTTTCCCTGTGAAGATCTTCAGAGAAGATGAGTAACTCACGGCTCTATTTATCCTGTGACCTTGAGACCTGCTAGGACCCTGTTAGTTTCCACAGAGCTCTTGGCACACAGACTCCAGAAGCTTGGGCACATGGGGTTGGCAGACCTTGGTCCCCAAAGGAGGTGGCAGAGAGCCCAAGTGTTAGAGTGGGGGAGACTCCTGAGGGACCCGTGCTTTGCTTAAAGTCACCAGAACTTTAGAGTTTGACGTCTCCCCTTCTCATTGTCCCTCCATCTCACTTCCACTTTTACACTTGAACCTGAGGTGGCAAATGGACCCTGGGGCTGGGGACTCTCTTGACACTGGGTGCATCTCAGAGCCAAGTATCGGCAAGCACTCCATAGATAGTCACCAAACGCATTGCTGCTTTGGAATTCAGTAAGATCAGAGTTTTCCTAAAGGTATCTTCTAGGTCTTTAGGAGGACCAGTTGCAAATGTTTTATAAAATAAGAACCATTAAACACTAGAAATGTAACTTTATAAAAAGATGTTGATGATTATCAAATGCCACAACTGTTCACATAAAATGATCAATGGAGTAATTATAAGTGAGTTGCCCCGCGCTCAGGTTTGCCAAGTGACAGGGACGTGTCTTCACGTTTTCATTGTCTGAGGTCAGCAGCAGAATATGGTGTAAAGGCAGCCGCTGCTCTATTTCTAGTGGTCTTGTAAGCTCCCCCTCCACACCTGAGCACTCTGAGAATACCCTCAGCTCCTCCTGACTCCCACCCTAGTACTGAAGCACGCTGGGAACGGTTCACGAGGTCAGTGGGTGAGGTTGGAACTAGGGGGTTGTGTCACAGGCTCATGCTGATTTTCCTAAGATGTGGTCCACGTAGCAGTCAGACCAGGAGGTCTCCACAGCAGGATCTGTCCTCCCATCAGGACCTTTGTGTCCTGGAATACAGCAGAAGAACAGGATGATATGGCCCAGCTGGAAATAGAACCTGGGGAGAGGCCACAGACTCTGCCACTTGCTCCACAGCACGCAGAAGGGCCCGTGCCAAAAAAATACAATCATCCAGAAATGTGGAACCAAGACACTGCAGGAGAGAGGACCTGAGCAGAGAGGGTGGGGGACGGAGGGGACAGAAGGGCTGGCAGAGGTAGAGCCAGTTTCTGGTGCAGGGCCAAAGCCTCTCTCAATGACCAGCGCAGACTGTCTGCAAACCAGAGGCCTCCAGGGAAGTTGTCTTGACTGTTCAGCCTTCCTGGGAAAGAGAGAGGTCTCCGCTATCCAGCAAAACTGTGGGCGGCCAAACTCATTTTGCAGAGGAGGAACCCACCCAGTCTTCTCTTGACACTCTGTGTGTCGAACCTCTTAATCTCCTTGATCCTCACAGAGGACATTGACAATAGGAGCAAAAGATGGTTGAGAACTGGCCTGTGGGGAACCATGTTGGATATTCTTCTTGCAGCCTCTGAGATCATTGACTCTGGGCTTTTGTGCAATTGCTAAGTCCATTTTGGGACACCATCTAATTTCCAGTCCCCTCTCTGGGTCAGTTACAGAAAAGCTGCCGTTTCTCCTTGATCTAGCAATGCCCTGGAGGTACAAGACATGATCATTAGTGACAAGTTTGGGACATCTCTGAATTGATATGAGTACCTCTAACCCTGAGAATGGGCATAACACACACCAATGTGTTGGTGCGGCATTTGAAATATTGGACAACCGCGACCTCCCTAGCCTCAGAACTGGCCGGGTTCTTAGGTCTCTTGCTACATCGGGCACTGTCAGGTCAATTTGAGACATGGAAATATCCAGGAGGTCCCAGGGAAGGGCCAGAGAGGAGAGGACACTTGATTTCAGGGCAGCACTGCCGCAGTCCGGCTGGCTGGGCAAAATAACCGGGGGGTGATGAGCAACTTGTGTACATTGATACAGCAGGAGAGGGAGCCGTTTATTGTAGGACAGGAGCAGTATATATATATTCCACACAGCTTATCTAATTAACATAAACTCGATACAGCAGTCAACTAATAAGGAATCTCCACACTTAATGGCTCGCTGGCGCCACCTCACAAACCACTCCCTCTGGCAAAATGCCAGGCGCCATCCAGACTTGTTTATAGACTCTAACATTTGCCAGGTGCCATCCTGACTTGTTTACAGACTCTAACACAGCACAATTTACCAGTGGGCATGGAACTATTTCTATATTCTAGAAACAGAAACAGCTATATGTCTACGAACCAAGGAATGAAACGAGACCCCTTCCTCACACCATATGCAGAAAATTATAGTCTATTATTGGCTTAACTAACAGAACTAAAATTATAAAAATCTTAGAATACAGGTACAAATCTTTGTAGTCTTAGGCCAAGTAACGCCTTAGACATGGTATGAAAAACACACACCCTTTGGATAGGGCAAAGGGGAGGGAGGGAAAGGGAGGGGGCTTGGGGGTAGGAAAGATGGTGGAATGAGATGGACATCATTTCCCTAGGTACATGTATGAAGACACGAATGGTATGACTCTACTTTGTGTACAACCAGATAAATGAAAAATTGTGCTCCATATGTGTACTATAAACTGAAATGCATTCTGCTGTCATGTATAACAAATTAAAACAAATCAATTAATTAATTTTTAAAAAACACTTTCAAAAAAAGGAAAAGAGAAACACCAAAATGTAAAACTTACATGCTATGAAGGATATCATCAAGAAAGTAAAAAGGTAACCAACAAACGGAAGAGAATATTTGCAAAGTATATATCTGAAAAGAGAATTGTATACACCACATACACAAAGAACTATTGCAACTAGTAAATGAGTAAACTATTACAATTTAAAAATGGACAAAGGATCTGAATAGATATTTCCCCACAGAGGTTAGACCAACGGCCACTCAGCATGTGAAAGGTTGCTCAACATCATTAGACAAATTAGAAAAATGTAAATTAAGACCACACAACAAGATACTACTTTACAGCCATTAACATGGCTATAATAAAAAAAACAGAAAGTAACAAGTGTTGATAAATATGCCTAGGAACTGTAGCTTATACCATGTTGATGTGGATGTAAAACAGTACAGCCCCTTTGAAAAACAGTTTGATGGTTATGCAAAATATTAACCATAGGCCAGGCATAGTGGCATATGCCTGTAATCCCAGCGGCTCAGGAGGCTGAGGCAGGAGGATTGCAAGTTCAAAGCCAGCCTCAGCAATAGTGAGGCACTAAGCAATTCAGTGAGACCCTATCTCTAAATAAAATACAAAAAGGACTGGGGATGTGGCTCAGTGGTTGAGTGCCCCAGAGTTCAATCCCCAGTAACCGCCCACCCCAAAAGAAATTAACCACAGTCTCTATATAACCCCAAAACTCTACTCCTAGGTATGTCCTCAAGAGAAATGAAAACACATCAACGTCAAAAATTGTACATAGGTATTCATCCCAACATTATTCATAGAGGCCAAAAAGTGGAAATAACCCAAGTGTTCATCAACAGAGAAATGGATACGCAATACATGGAGTAGCCGTGGAATGGAATACTGTTTAGCCATAAGAACCAATGAACAGCACGAACAGACCATGAAACCACGCCAAGTGAATATGAATGTATATATGTGGGCACACACATACACACACACAAGCACACACAAACACACACACCCAACAGATACAAGCAAGATGAAGACATTGAGAGAACTAGGTCAACATAAATAATTGTGAATATTTTTTTCCCAAGGCTGATAATGCTTAGTTTGGGCATAAAAGATCCTACTGAAAATACTTACGTGTAATTTTACTTTCCACAAAGAAGCAGCAGCTTGTGTATCCTCAAATAATTAGGTTCTGGAACTTTCTTATTTGCAAAACTCCCGAGATTGGGCTCATGGGTTCATTATTGAAGTAATAGGACTCCAAATGGTAATATTTGAAGGGCAACCTGCACCGTGCCTTTTCCCACCCCTGCAAAGAATAGGTGACCTTCCCTCTACGCAGCAAATGGCTTCTACCTGACACGAAGAAAGGAGAGACTTTCTGGAAGGTTCCAGTGCAATGATGCAGCTCCTGTGTCCTGAAAGATGGAGGCTCCGTGGCTAACACCCAGGCCAGGGCAGGATCCCTGATGGTACGCTGTGTGGGGAGACTTGGGTAAGTCGAGATGCCGGCCAGATAAAGCCCGTGGTTTCTCTTAGGAGGTCTGCCAAACGGTTCCCGTGCACTCACTGCTCAGATGCAATCCCAGGAAACAAGAGTGTGGGGTCAGGAAAGCCACATGGCCTTCTGTTGCCTCATCTTTTGCACGACAGCACGGTTATCACTCCACTCTGGTGTGTGGCAATTGCTCTCACATCTGCTGAGCACTGTGTTAAGTGCTTAGCTCTTCTCCTCCTCAAAACCACTCATTGGGTCAATGATATCATCATGGCCATGTTGCAGATGGGGACTGAGGTCCAAGGGGACAGTGGAGACTTTTTATTTTCGGATACAGGGTCTTGCTAAGTTACCCAGGCTGGGCTCAACTCACGATCCTCCTGCGTCAGCCTCCTGAGTAGCCTGGCATGCACCTCTGCGCCTGGCCCAGAGGAAGTTTTGAGTCCAGTTCTGTCCAACACCATTGCCAACTCTTAATCACTTAGCTTCCAAATAGGAGCTCCAAACACAAACTTGCAGATGAAGAGAGGAGGAACAGTGGAGGAGGGAAGCAGCTCATTCCTCCTTCCCTTTGGCATTGCATTGAACATGGTCAAAACACCTGGGAAGCAACATTTCCAAGCACAGGACACATATGAGAAAAATATCCCCATCCAAGATACAGGGACAAGATAGCCTGAAGAGGGTGTCACCATGACTCTTCTCCCTGTGCATGTTGGAGAAGACATGAGGGGCAGTGGGTGAGTAGGGAAGGTGAGAGCCCAAGGATGCCCCTCAAAGACTTGGCCTGGTCCCCCCACCTGCATCCATACCAGGACCCGGCAGCAAGTGCCTCTCCTCTGCTCCAACAGCAACTAGGAGACCCTGGGGTGTGGCTGCCACTCTTATGGACTCTTATGCCACTCCTCTATGTCTTCTCCCTGCCCCCACTCAGCAGCCCTGCCCCTAGCTGAACAAGAAGGGTTCAGGAAATGCATCAGCCCAGAGCTGACCTCAACCAAAAATTCCTCAGAAAATCCACACTGAGCCAGGAGGAGAAGGCCGTGGGACAAGAAAGAGGCCAGTGAGTGGGGCCCAAAGGACTCCGGTCAAGTCTCAGCATAATTTTTCAGATTTCCAGAAAAAAATACAAGAATTATACACTGTCATATGTGCATGTACTTAGATTGTTTCCAGCATCCCCTAATCACAATTAGCAATGTGCACACATATTTTCACATTCTTGAAATGCCACCCGCTTTTAGGTGTGATGAATCAGGAAGAATTAGATCCAACTGCATGTAGTATAAAACCCGAAATAAGAGAAATATAAAATCATCTACTGCCATCCACATAAAAAATATGTATATCCAGAACAAAGAAGTCCCACTTGTCACTGACGCTCCACAGTCTCAGGGACATGGGCTACTTCAGTTTATGTATTTTTTCATTCCTAGTGTGTTATTTCCTTCTACCTCTTGATCTGCAGTGGTGGTTGGTGTTTCCATTTGTGTAATGGAAAATATGCATTCTCTCAGCTCACCTCTTTTTTTCTTTATTAAATTATTTATTTATTCTAATTTGTTGTACATGATGGCAGAATGCAATTCATTGCATATTACACGTATAGAACACTGGTTGTACACAAAGTATTTTCACACCATTCTTGTCTTCATACATGTACTTAGGGTAATAATGTCTAACTCATTCCACCATCTTTCCTACCCCTTGTCCCCTCTCTTCCCCTCCTTCCCTTTGCCCTACCTAAAGTTCCTCCATTCCTTCCATGCTCCGCCCCATCACCATTATGAGTCAGCTTCCTCAGATCAAAGAAAACATTTGGCCTTTGGTTTGGGGGGACTGGCTTACTTCACTTACATTATATTCTCCAATTCTATCCATTTACCTGCAAATGCCATGATTTTATTCTCTTTTAATGCTGAGTAATGTTCCATTGTGTATATATGCCACATTTTCTTTATCCGTTCATTTACTGAAGGGCATTTAGATTGGTTCCACAATTTAGCTATTGTGAATTGTGCTGCTATAAACATCAGTGCGGCTGTGTCCCTGTAGTATGCTGTTTTTAAGTCCTTTGGGTATAGACCGAGGAGTAGGATAGCTGGGTCAAATGGTGGTTCCATTCCAAGTTTTCCAAGGAATCTCCATACTGCTTTCCAGATTGGCTGCACCAATTTGCAGTCCCACCAGCAGTGTATGAGTGTGCCTTTCCCCCCACATCCTCACCAACGCTTATTTTTGTTTGTATTCTTGATAGCTGCCATTCTGACTGGAGTGAGGTAAATGCACTTCTCTAATTGCTAGAGATGTTGAACATTTTTCCATATATTTGTTGGTTGATTGTATATTCTCTTCTGAGAAGTGTCTGTTCAGTTCCTTGGCCCATTTATTGATCAGGGTTTTTTTTTTTTGTTGTTGTTGTTGTTGTTGTTATTTTGTTTGTTTTTTGGTGTTAGCTCACCTTTTGTTATGGTTGTATCTTTAATGCCTGCCCCTCAAAGTTCATGTGTCAGGCAATGCCACAGTGTTCAGAGGTGAAAAGATTGGATTATGGGGAGCTATAACCTCATCAGTGGATTAATCCATTTGGTGGATTAATAACTTGAATGGACTGTGGGGTGTTAACTGTAGGCAGGTTGGGTGTGGCCTTAGACTATTTGGCAGAGACGCCCTGTGAAAGCTCAAGAATGGGGTTTGGAGGGGAGGGAGGGGCAGGTGTCCTTCCCACATGTCCCCCAGGATCCCTGCTTCTACAGAATAGCAGCTGTTGAAGTCCAGTGACAGCTGTGGTTCTCAGCATCACCTTCTGGATGTCCATGGCTTCCCTTATGGTTGGGGTATGAGGTGTCCCCTAAAAGCTCCTTGTTAATGCAGGAATATTCAGAGGTGAAATGATTGGACTGTGAGAGCTACAACCTAATCAGTCCATTCTTCTTTGAATGGACTGACTGGACGGTAACTAAATTGATGGGGTGTGGCTGGAGGAAATGGGTCATTGGGGGCATGTCCTGGAAGGGAACCTCTCCCTGTGACCCCTCTTTTGGCTTCCTGGCCACCATGTCCAGAGCAGCTTCCCTCTGCCACCCTCTTCTGCCATGATGTTCTGCCTCACCTTGGGTCCAGAGCAATGGCGTCAGCCCATCGTGGGCCAAGTCTCCGAAACTGAGGGTCACAATAAACTTTCCCTCCTCTAAGTTGTTCTTGTCAGGTCTTTTGGTCACAGTGACACAAAGCTAACAGCTTCTCAGCCACAGTCAAACCAAAGTTTAGTTTCTTTCCCCCTTCCCCATAAAGGAAAGCAGAGCTTGGGCTCCACATTCCCTTCTAAATAAGGGACCAGAGGACTGTTGAATCTAATCACGATGGTTTTGCAGTTTGAAAAGAAGGATTTTTGTGTACATGCCTCTCCCACTAGGCAGACCCTTCATACCCTCGCCAGCCCTGACCTCTGATACCATCCTGGTGCCACGTCAGCATCTGCCCGTATTCACCACTCCACCTGCGGACAGTGGGCACCTCCGTGCAGGGGCTGCTCACTTAGACATGGTTTGTGAGTTGCCCAGCCCTTCCTCTTCCTCTTGTGGGAGCCTTTGAGGATTTCCACAGCTCCCCAGCTCCTTCCACTCCATACAGGAAGGCTAATGCAACCCTTGAGCAATTGCTATCCAGGCTTTGGGGGTGGGATAAGAGGGAGGAGGTGGCCGCCATAAGCATGACATCACTGCCCAGTTCTAGCCCAAAGCCTCATGGCATCCCCCCAGGTGACTAGCCAATTGAGAAAGGTGATCTTCTAAGACCATCCTTCTCATAAGGCTATCCCCAGCATCACCAGCATCACGTGGGAACTGGCTAGAAATACAGGTCTTGGGTTGCACATTGACATATGCTCTCCAAAGTTTATGATCCTGCTCCAAGATGCAGAATATCTGGAAATTTCCCTGACTCTCCATTCTAGGTTCAACTTAAGTTAAGCTTTCAGGACTGGATACCTTAACAAATGAATAAAACAGTAGCTCTGCAGGAAGTTAATTTGGAGAAACTTGTCATGCCATGTTCCTCCCCAGAGTACACAAAACACATGGGCGCATTAAAGGTCCTGATAAGTCCCACATAAAAGAAACATTTATTTTCATTTAACTGGATGCCTCCCAAACTTCCTTAACTACAGAATATTCTTTTCCTAGAATACCCAATTATAGACCATCTTTTGGGAAACATGGCCCTTACTTGAAAGAAAGGGAACCACAGTTCCTTACACTATCTGTATGAAAAGTCACCCATGATGCCCATGAGATGTCACATTTTAATAAACAGTTCCAAGACCTCAGGATGTATAAATCAGGAACCTATTCTAAAGGTGACAGAATGCTCACACCAATCACCTGTAACTAGAGCCACACCCTCCTGTTTCCAAGAATTCAACCTCGATTCCCACGGTCCTTCAAACTCAGCACGCCCAGCCCAATTTCATGACAGAACACCGCTCCCCTGTCATCAGGACACCCAGCCCTTCCAGGTCCCAGGAAATTTTCTTCACTGATTCACAGAGGAATCCCCTCTCCCTCCCCCAACACCTGCCCCTGCGCTGCTGGGACCCTTCCATCTAACCGCTAGCCACCGTCATTGGATTTGTACCTGTTGCGTCTTTTCACTGTCCCCAGCCCTGCTCCTTCCCACGACCACGAACCTGCTGCCCTCTTGCCCACTAGGCACACCCCGGCCTCGGTTTCCTGTCAATCATCCACCTCCTCCAACTGGAGGGACTTCCCAATGCCCAGATGTGCTTCTGCCACTCGCCCGCCCACCTCCCGGCCCTTGCTCTGTTCTGAATCCCATTTTGAAGGTAAAGAAATTGAAGCACAGAGAGGTGAAGGGATTTGCCCAGGGCCACATATTTATGAAGCTTTGACACGATGATTTGAGAACCGGGCATCGAGGTCCCCTGAAACTGAGCGCTCGGCCCTTCGTGGCTCTGCCTCCCTTTCCAGACTCCACCTGAGTGACATCGGTGCCACATGGGGATCTTCCGCAAGGTCTCCGCCCCCGTCTGCCTCGGTTGTGCTGGGAGAAGGAAACCACACCCCACCTCCCGCGCTCCCCAGCATCATCATGAAACCTCTACTCGCATGCATCCCATGAGGTGTCTCGGGAACAAAATTCCAGAAGGTTCCTTCACATCCTGCGCACACCCCCTAAAGCTCGCGCTCCACCCCCCTCCCCGTCTTGCCCTGCTCCTGGTCCAGGTATCCACACTCCATCCTCTTATCTGGTCCCGAGGAGTAGCCCGTACTGTAGGATCTGGGATCACGATCATCTCCATTTTACAGATGAGGAGACTGAGGCACGGAAGACTCAGGAGAGCCGTGTGCCCGAGCGGAGTCTGGACTGAAATCCCAGGTTGTCCAACTCAGAGGCCGAGCTCTCCACCACAGGGCACTGTTGGGTTTGCTCACAGCCTGAGAACAGGGCAAAGGAGGCCCGATCGCGACGGTGAGTGACAGCATCTGTCAGTGGAGGGCCATGCGCAGGGGTGAGAGCACGCAGGGAGCGGGAGGTGGCCTTTGAGATGAGACATGAAGGACAGCTAGGGTTTCAACAGGTGGCACTTTCAGGGAGGGCGAGCCAGAAGGAAAGAACAAGAAGTACAAAACCTGGAGGTGGGAAAGGGCCGCGGCTGTCCCAGGAGTCGGGTGTGGCCAGGGCGTGGATCACGTAGGCAGAATGGCACTGGGGAGGCAGCAGCTGCAGGCAGGCCACCACTGGGAGCCCTTGGGCGAGGTGCAGGCTTCACCCAGCATGGTGTGGGGCCAGGCAGACTTCTCTTGGGGCAGAGTGGGTACCAGACCTCTGCTGTGTCCGGCAGCTGCCCACATCTGGCAAAGCCCACATCTGGAGGAAGGGCCGGGGAGTTGGCGAGTGTTCCTGCTGCTTGGGCCACTCTGCTGCATGTTGGCCTGAAAGCCCAGCCCAGAAGGTTCTAGTGAGCCACAGGACCTGGGCAGAGTCCCAGGTGTGCAATGGGAAGGTAGCATTGCAGGGCGGGTGTCTGAGTTCTGGGGGAGGTGACAGGCAGGGGGAGGTGTGAACAGAGCTTGACAGCCTGCGTCCAGTGATAGAAAGTCCTCTCCATGGAAAAGCACATCTTGACTTCTGCCATTTTGAAAGGCATGAGAACCCCTAGGACAGAGACTGGAATGCCCAGATGGAGGGAGACGGGCTCCTTCTCAATTACCTGTGTCCAGATGGCCCTCTCCGCGGATCATCTGTGCAAACTGCTGATCCCTTGGGGGCTGCAGAGGCACCCAGTTGGGTGGGCACCCACCCAACTCCCATCACTCACTGGGCGTGGCCTCCCAGAGTGTCGGTCTGGTCTCTGGTCTCTCTTGACACCTGTGTCCTCAGCCTAGAAGCCACAGGGTCCTCGGCTCAGCCCCACAGGATCGGCTTCACCCCCACCTCCCCCTCTGCACCTCCTCTCCCTGCCTGGCCAGCTCCTGCCTGGTAGCGCCAACAGAGCAGGCTATGGTTACTCACTCCTGCGGCCCCTGCCTGGCATCAAAGGGGTGCTCCCTAAGTCCTGGTTCAGTGAAGTAACAAATCTTTCTAATGGGTCTCTGCTAAGTGCCCCTATACCTGTCACTTTGATCACCTAGCGAAGACCTCTCAGGCAACCCTCACCAGGCATATACAGCCACTTAGTTTTCGATAATGCCTCCAGCTGCCACTTCTTTATTGTATTAAAATACATAGAACAAAACTCACCATTTTAACCATTAAAAGTGTTTAATCCAGAGCCAGGTGTGGTGGGCACAGGCTTGTAATCCCAGAAGCTCGGAAGGCTGAGGTAGGGAGATCACAAGTTCAAAGCCAGCCTCAGGAACTTAGCAAGGCCCTAAGCTACAGAGTGAGACCCTGTCTCTGAATAAAATACAAAAAAAGTGCTAGAGATGTGGTTCAGGTGGTTGAGTGCATCTGTGTTCAATCCCTGGTACCAAAAAAAAAGGTGTCCAATCCAGCGACATCAACTATGTTTACAATTTTGTCCAACCATCATTTGTACCTGGTTCCAGAATATCACCGCAAAAGGAAACCCCATACCCATTAAGCTCCCTATGCCCTTCTCCCTGCCTAAGACAACTGCTGATCTGCTTTCTGTGTCTATGGATTTGATTTGCCTATTCTGAACATTTTATGTAAGTGGACTCATAAAATACGTGACCTTCTGAATGTGACTTCCCCTTAGCACAGAGGGAGATTCATCTGTGACATCACATGTATCCTTTTTATGGCTAAATAATATTCTGTTGCATGGCTACGCCATGTCATGTCTGCGTTCACCCACTGATGAACAACTGCATTGTTTCTACCTTTTGGCTACTGTGAATAACATTACACATGTGTGCATAAGCTTTTATTTGCACACTATTTTCAATTCTTTGGAGTATATACCCAGAAGTAGAATGCTTGTCATTCTGTGTTTAATTGATGGAGGAACTGCCAAATCTAATTATTGGTTTTTCCAAAATGCCTGCCTCCTTATCATGAAGCATCTAGAAAATGCCTGCTCACAAAAGAAAGTTAAAATCACCTGTAGGTTCTGGCACTTAAAGATAAATAGTCCTCTTTTCTGAATTTTCCCACCAGGATTTTTTTTTTTTAGAATGCCTAAATATGTACCTATCAGGACACTTTTCATTTAAAAGTCTCTACAAAAATGGGGTTGCAGCAATGTCATTTAAGGCCACACCTGAATGCCACCTTCTCCATGACAAGCCTAATTAAAATTGTACCTCAGCACTCCCTGTTCCTTTCCTGCTCTGCTTTAGTCTGGGCACTTATCACCATCCGCCTTCTCTCTATTGTCCCTACCATGACATATGACAATACATATAACAAAACTTACCATTTTAACCATTAAAAGTGTTTAATCCAGAGCCAGGTGTGGGGGGATCCTGGGAATGCTGAGATTGCAGCTTTGTTCACGACCCTGCACACAGTAGGGCTGCAGTAAGGACTTATTGAAGGAATGGATTCTTGAGAATGAATGAAAATGTCACCAGTTTAAAATGTATACCCTTTTAAAATGTGTCTGCTGGTAGGCGGCAGAAATGGTGGCCCGCCAGTCCCGCTGGTGATCACCCACCTTGGAACGCCTGCTGCAGCCATTCTTCTTCAAAGTCCCCGTCCCAGGCACGGAGGCAGTTCCTGGGAATTCCACCCGCAAGCACGGGGCCCCACCCACCCTGGAGCTTGCTGAGTTCATTCTGCAGAAAGGCCCCTCATTTCCATCCCAGGCTTCTGGAAGGGGGATGGAGGGAATAAAAAGGGGGGATCCTGCAAATCTCCAGCAGCTCAGAGCCCATTTGGTCCTAATTTCACCAAGGGTTTCTTCCGAAGTCCAAGCAAAGCCAAGATCCCCAAAGGGAGACCATGTCTCTGCCTCCACCTTCCTGTCCATGTCAGAGCAATTCTCCTAGCCACCTTGTCACGAGCCCACGGTGCTGCTCATATTAGTTACAGATGATGGCAATTAGAGGCTGAATCTCCCTGGCTCCTGGTAGAATATCGAGACAGAACTACAGCTATTTTAAGATTTTAAGCAGATTTATACTTAGTGCTTCAAAGAAAGCCAGCCAGCAAGGAAAATATGGTAACTGTTGCTTTAAATTATAGCTATCATTACTTCAAAAGGATATTCAATCAGAAACCACTGAAGACTAAAACTATTTACATCTCCTGACACTTAAAAGCCAGCGAACAGTTTTAGCCTGTCAACCTTGGACATGTTGGCTACAAAGAGAGAGGTACCTCACTGGCCTGCAAGAAAAAAAAAATGTTCAAGAGACTAGGAACTGAGAAGGAATGCAGAGAGGTTTTCCTTCAGAGATTCCTCCCACCTCTCAGCCATGGCCTAGGAAGGATTTGGGGTTTGGGGCATGTGACTCTGAGCAGGCAGCAATCCCCAGACGTCTACAAAAGCTGACTCTCTCCAAAGCAGGAAGACTGCCCTTTTTCTGCTGGCCTCTGGCCTTCCAGTCCCCGCCCTGGGGAAATGCTGTCTCATCCCATTAATGGCAGTCCCAAGGCAGGACTGTCTCCTGCTTGTTCCTGGGCTCTACCGCGTGGACTGCACAGGGGGCTGCTTATGCATCCAACAGAATCAGAGCCAATTAAACCCTTAGCGAACAGAGACAGTGGTCAAAAGTATGGGTTTTGGAGATAAGACTTCTCTTAGAGTTCAGGCTGCTTGGTCTATGTACTGTGTGACTCTGGGGAAGTCATTTCTTGAGACTCCGTTTCCTCATCAGTATAATTGGGGTGATTTGAATCCCCACTTCAAAAGATTTTTGAGAATCTTAAATTGAGATGGTGTGCATGAAGTATTAGTCAGGGTCATGCTAGATGCTATAACAAATCATGCTGCAGTTTCAGTAGCGGAACAGCTAGCTCCTGGTCGGCAGGCAGCCGGGATAATGTGGGAAGGGGGGTCGGGATTTCGCCATCATTTCCTAGGGTTTTGGTGTTCTCTGTTTCTAGCCTCAGGAAGGAGAAAGGGGCAGTGTGTGAGGTCTTTGGGATGCAGGGACAAGGAAGATTTCACAGACTGAAGATCTGGGAAGATCAGGTAAGGCAGTGACCCATGCCCCTGTGTGGCACCCCTAGGGAAGCCTTCCTTAGCAACCTGAGTTAGTTGGCTTCCTATACACTGAGGCCAGTCACATCTACTACAATGCAAGATTTGTGAGCAGAGCCCCAAGATCTTTTCCAGAAGTAGAATTCAACCTATAATGAGATTCAATAAATATCAGCTGGAAGAATTCAGTAAAATCTGTTCCCACATGTGGCAGGTGCAGATTAGTAAATGCTGCTAAACAAGTGAGTAGTAAATGCTGCTAATAGCAAATCTGGAAAAAGGAAAGACAGGTATTCTCCATACCAGAGGTTAACTACTGCTCAGGAGGGATAAATTCAGCCCATTGTTTTTTGTTTTTGGTTTTTTAAAATAATATCAATTTTTTCTTTTTTACACAATATTTTTATTTATTTATTTTTATGTGGTGCTGATGATCAAACCCAGAGCCTCACATGTGTGAGGCAAGTGCTCTACCACTGAGCTACAGCCCCAGCTGTAGTTGTTTTCACAAATAAAGTTTTATTGGAATGCAGAACCACTTATACGCAAGAGATGCTGGGAAATGTAGTCCATGGCTGAGGCACTGCCTCCCAGGGAGAACCCCACTGCAGGAAGAGCTCAAATTTTCAGTGGTGGGCTGGGGATGTGGCTCAAGCGGTAGCGCGTTCGCCTGGCATGCGTGCGGCTCAGGTTCGATCCTCAGCACCACATACAAACAAAGATGTTGTGTCTGCCGAAAACTAAAAAAATAAATATTAAAAGAATTCTCTCTCTTTAA
>NW_026000221.1:23694535-23769182 GCF_001458135.2 Marmota marmota marmota
AAAAAAAAAAAAAAAAAAAAAAAAAAAAAAAAAAAATTTTCAGTGGTCAGGTAGCTGTCATCTGCCACAAGCACTTAGTACAGGATTACTTGTTAGTATTAATGTTTATTAATATTAATTTTTGAATTCAATCTTCCATTTGCACAAATGAGATCCAGAGAGATCTGTGCAAGTTTACAGTGAGTGAGTGTCAGGACTAGGATTGGAGGAACTCTCTCTCTTGGCTTCTGACCCACCCTGGGATCCAGGAGAAAGAATAAGTTCCTACTCTGGGCTATTTGCTTTAGATGGGCAGGGACTTTGAAGGGTTTGCTCTCCAGGTTTTACAAAGCCCATGTCTCAGGGCTGCTCACAACTTTGCTGGTCAGAGGAAGGTCTGCTTTGCTTTTTTTCCTGGCTTCTGGAACCAGAACTTCCCAATATGCACTGCTCAGCTGGAGCCCCCAGCCCACTGTCGTCTCCTGTCTTCATGTTCCAGAACCCTCTTCCAGCAAAGAAGAGTCCACTGGTACCACAGCTGGGTGGAGTCCATGTTTTCTGGGTGGAAGCTGTGTCCTGCCAGGAAGCTTTTCAAAAAAGGAAACTTCTCCCTGCCCTGACCCATGACCCACTCTGCCTCCAGCCTGGGCAGGTGAGGCATGCCACTCATTGTCCTGGGCTCATCCCAGCCCCTCCCTTGCCGGGCAGGACTTGGACGGCCAGAACAGGCACACACAGGCTGTGTGGCCTAAAGGATATCAAGGGCAAGGCAGGTGGTGGCAGGGCAGTAAGTTCGATGCTGTGTGTTACCTGCACGAGTCACTTCCTCCCCTGGGCTTCCACCTCCCCTCCTGTCATAAAGGCCATGCCACCCGCTTTACACACTTAGTGAGGATGTAGAGGGTGGGCTTAAGTTCTGAAAACACACCTGTCTTGCATAGGGGACGTTTATTGATTTTTCAACCTCTTCTAATAAACTCCATTTTCTTTTAATAACAGCAACTGAATTTCCTTTGGGTGGATTCTCTCTCCCATGTTGCGTGTAGTCTTGGTGGGACTGTCAGACAAGAAGCCCCCACCCATCTCCTATCCAATGGGTGTGTATGTCACCCGATGGCTCAACCAATCAGACTCTTCCCTGGGACTCCGACTCTTGAGAGGACTCCAGATGGAGAAAGAGCAGCAGGAGATGCGAGATGCTCCCCTGTGGGGCAGCCTACTCTCACCAACACACACGCATGTGCACACACACACACACACTAGCATCTAAACCTTACAGCACCCATATCTCTTCCCTAGGAGTTTGCCTTGCTTTCTCAATGAGGCCATTAACTCCTTGGAAGCCAGGAAACATTCAACATTCTTAAATCCCTCTGTTTTTTTTCTTTCCCCCAGCGGGCGCCTGCAAAGCAGTGTCCTTGGACTTGGCCCTTCCACGCCAGTGTCTGTCAAGAAGAGCAGGCCCAGGAGGCTGCTCGGGGGAGCCTGGCCGCCTGGCCACGGGCACATGCTTTAAGCTCTCTGCGCTGGTTTCCTGGTCTCTACTTCACGGAGCTGTTCCAAGAATCAAAATGGGAAAATATAAATAACTACCCAATGTATGAAAAGAGGTCACTGCTATTATCACCATTATTATTGACACACAAGCCTGAAGGCAAAAGGATTTTTAGTTATAAAATGGATTTTCTTCTTTTCCAGGGGATGGTTGGCATCAAGGAAGATTTTCCAAAACTCTTGGAATTTAGAAACTGAAACCCAGAGATTCGGTTTCCCAGATAATTTCTCAGCACCTATTCTGTGCCAGGCAGCATCCTGGGTGCTTTGTAATACAATTTTTAGAATCCAGAACGCCCAGGCAATAAATAATTCCCTTTTTGGTTCTTAGGGGTTTTTTGTTGTTGTTGTTAACTTGGAATGTGTTAGAAAGACCCCATTGTTTAAATTGATGTGGTTTTCCCTTATTTTTTTCTGATGGAACTCCCTCATTCTCAGAGAGCTGTACCTTTAGAGAGAAGGCAGATTCAAAGTTCTGGCTGCTTCCTGGGTAGAGGTCACCAGTCAGTGTCCACCAGATGCCCCCGACATCCCATCGATACAGGAAGGCAGCCAAAGCTGCGGGTGACAGCACAGTCCAGGCTGAAGGTCCTTGAGTCAGTGAGCTGCTGGCTCCTAAGTTCAAGGACTGTGCAGAACTGTGGCAGGTGGGAAGATGTTCTCTCTCAAAAAGAGTCCAGAGAGAACCTGATGGCAGGACAGCCATGTGCCCCTCCCGAGCCTGCTCCCCACTCCCCACCTCCTATCAGGAAGGTGGGCTCATCTGATCCCAAAGGTCAGAATCAAAGAGTTCCTGTGGCCTCTCCTACCCACCCTCAGACCCACCCAAACACACACAGGTGACAGAAGATTTGGGGCACCTGACAGGAGGGCAGGGGCAGGCAGAGAGGGAAGAGGAGAGAGTGGGGAGTTTGTCTCAGGCTCCCTCCCTGGGCAGCACTAGGAGCAGGTGGCTCAAGGTTAGAGTGTCAAGGTCATGGGCCCTTCTCTTCACTCACCTCTTCTAGAGGCTCACCACCATTCCTTCCCCTTGTCCCTTTGGGCCTAGAGGTGGTAACAGGCCCTCTGTCACTCCTTGGGCTTGCCTGCATGTATAAATGGGCCTCCTCTAGTGACCCTGTCACCTGCTGAGGGCTGGACTGCTGAGCTGCCGGCCCTCTCCAGATCGTCATCAGCCCAGGACTGGAGAGTCCTTCCAACCTTGGCAGGAAGGTGGTTGGGAAATGTGCTGTACTCTGGAGGGTGGGGGGAGACAGGAACCTGGCTCTGCAGGTACTCAGAGACCCCAGGGCGGTGCAAAGGAAGCCCGCTCCGTGAGTGGGTAAATGGCCACCATCGATCTTTCTAGTCGAGATGCTGGGAGAGACTCAGCCACAGTGAGTACTGGGGGAAGGGCAAAGAGGAAAAGGGCTGAAGGACGCAGCCCACCCTTACCTAATCTTCTTCTTACCCTGGGGAATTCTCTGTCCCAGCAATCATAAAATACCCACCTGATTTAGGAGCAAATGGTGACAGAAGAAGTTGCTCTTTGAGCACTTGGCACTAGACGGTCCTCATGATAAGTCGCGGAGGATTTAAAAGGTTGCTGACA
Source organism: Marmota marmota marmota (assembly GCF_001458135.2). Classification (NCBI taxonomy): domain Eukaryota; kingdom Metazoa; phylum Chordata; class Mammalia; order Rodentia; family Sciuridae; genus Marmota; species Marmota marmota. Next base: position 23,697,660 of record NW_026000221.1, read on the forward strand.
TTTCCCGTTATGTATCTTTTCATTAGAGGTAACTATCACTTTAAGCAAATTGTTTCAGGGCCTGGAATGTAGCAATAAGTGATCTAATTAGTGTAGGTTGTAATTTAGGAAGGTTCATTATGTCACAGACATTATGACTCCTGGGTATTACTAAAGGACTCGTTTGTAGCCCCTGAAATGATTTTCTCATGAACACACATAATGTCACCCACAGAACTAGAGTGGGGCCTTAAGATGATTTCACATATTTGAAACTCCAGCTTTCTTGGGGACTGAATTTTGAGACAGTCATAAACAAACCAACAGACAGTATATGCGTCAGATTTATGCCCAGTTAAAGGGAAACCAGTTCTGACTAGCGCAGTGTGGAACCCTTCGATTCTGTTACTCGGTGTCAAGTAAATCACTAAGACAAAGGTACCATTAAATGATAACCAAGACACCAAAAGAATTTCAATTCCATAGAGTCAGAAAGCCTGAGAAATAGCCGGTTGAGCTTTTCTTACTTTCTTTTGTATCTTCAGTCCCCCAAAGAAAGCACACTTGTGATATCCACATTCACAAGACTAAAGTGTGCTTTCAATGTAACCACAAACTTGTAATTGTGTTACTGGAGTATGCCAGGAGCTGGCTAGCTGCTGTCCACTAACATTTTCCTACTTTTTCTCTTGGGTACCCAGTGGACTACATTTCCCAGCCTCCTTTGCAGTGGGCCAGCCATGTGACTGAGTTCTGGCCAATGGCATGTGAGCAGAATGGATATGCACTACCACCAGCCTTCCCACCAGACCTCCGCCCAATACTCCATGCTTTCTCTTCTTGCCACTTGATCTTAAAGCCCAAAGTCCCAGAGGGTGCTTAGCAGGTACAGGGATAGTGGAGGAACTACGTGGAAACAGCCTGGACACTGAGTGACTGAGGGAGGCAGAGGCCCCTCCTACCCACTGTCAAGAGGCCAATAACATGATAACTAGGTTTCATGTGTGTGTTGGGCCACTGCTCAGGGTCAACAGTATTTTACAATAGCTGTAACCTGGACTAATACAGATCTAGGAGGCTCTTGATTAAATTGGTGTTTCTTACTCCCACCAGCCAAGAGTTCCACTACCCATAACTTGTCTTATAAAAGCAATGGTCTTTTTTTTTTTTTTTAACTTATCAAAACTTCCAACTTACAAACATTCATGGACATGAACAAAGCTGAACACCAGAAGAAAAATGTGTCAGATCTGCTCCCTCAAACAATGGTTGTTTATATGGCACCAGGGAACAGAGTTTCTTTGCTTCTGATTAGATCTGAGCCGATGGCTGGGGCTAGAAAGAGAGGACATTCTGAGTGGCTAGGGCTGGGTCATATGTCCATCCTCAGGGCTAAGTAGAGCCAGTTCCCTCAAACCAAATGGGCTGAGAGTTGAGAATGGAAACAAGATATCAAAAGAGTGGGCGAATGGATTCTGGGCAGGTTAAAAAAAAAACCCAGAGATACCAACTCCACATTTCATGAGGAAAACAAGAAGGACACTCCAGGGACTTTCCCAAGATCAAACAGCTAAGAAAGGCAATTGAATGACCATCCTTGTCCAGGAGTCATCTGTTTTTGGTGCGAAAGAACCCAAATCACCAGCAACTGTGGATAATTATAAGCACCAAAGAACCATGTTCCCTAATGCATGGACCATAAAGCCATCAGTTGTCCTGAGGCTGCAGAGGGCTTCATAAAAGGCCATTCATCTCATTAATAATTGGTCTGCTGCCAACTTAAGTGGTTTGGTGCTGTTAACTGTAAGTATATTTTTAATGTAAGGAACTTACTCCCATTAGCTGTCTTCTCTTTTGAAAATATGACCAAGTAAAAGGCTGAGATTTCACAAGCTGAGAGAATCACCTGGCATTCCCCAGCCTCTTAAGAGTCTACCTGGGCAGCCAAGTTCATTTCCAGCACCGCTCCAGAGGACAAAACCCCTCTTTCACGGAATAAAGGTTGAGGGAGAATCCTGCAAAAGTGCTGGTCCGCGGGCATTTTATTTTGTTCCAGAACTCTCTACAAAAAAACCTTGTCGACTCCTAGCATCAGGAGACCGAGGTGGAATAAGGCCATTGGAGCGGCACTTCGGGGTGACAGCGTTGTGTCTGCATGTATGAATAGGACACTTCAACCCTTTGTGCTTCTTAATGCTGAAGCGTATCTCACAGACATAATTTTGGGGAGGCATTTGTGCCTGGGTTTATTAAATGCTTTGACGATCCCAAGAGGTAACTTGCTTAGACTCTTTTGCGTCTGCCTGTTAACCTGCTGAATACCTTGCAGCTAGGAATAAAACGAATCCTTCTTTCCTCGGGGAACAATGACAGTAATTCGCTTCACCAGCCCCGCTCTTTGTGAGACTTTCAAAAAGAGCCTGGAGAAGGCTCTTCGGGGCCGGTCACAAATCAGAATTCCTCCAGTTGATTGTGATTTTAAAATATGAGTTATTGAAATATTTAATTTGGTCCAAAGCTTGCATCAGTTTTCTTGATCTGGTGGATTTGAAACAAAAGGGGGAAAAAATGTAAAAATCCTCATAGGATTATTCCAGACTTTCTCGGCTTTTGCCAGGCTGTGACCTAATCCTAGAAACCTCCTCAGGACTGTTTGGGCCTAGTTAGAGTTATTTAAGGCAGGCCCTCTGCGTACTTTGCAAGTGGCACTCAACACCTATCAATAATCAGATGCCTGGGCCCTAGACACTTGTATTTAAATAGCAGCTGCATTTTATGACCTCAAGGTTGTTTAATCCACCCTATAAACATTTGGAAGTTTCAGGAAAGCCCATTGCATAGAGGGAATTGAGCTGGTTTGGAGGGGATCAATTCTGATAAATCATTTCTCTAAATGTGAACCGGCTTTATAAAGATGTTAAGCACTTCAGACATTTTGACTCAAACGTCCAGCTGTTTCTTCTAACTGCTTCCAGAGAACCCAGGCAGAACCAGACAGGCTTCCAGAGAAAAGGTTCGGGCATCCCAGAAAAACAGAAACCACCCCTTCCCCCACCCGCAATTGGAGGGGTTCGCTGACTCTGTGCACCTGCGCAGGCCAGGCGCCTGGTCTGCAGAGCGGTACGTGCCCCTTCCTCGGGTGACTTGCCCATTGCCCAGTCCCGCCCACTCGGCTTGTCTGCAGTCAGACCCAGATGTAAAACAGATTACGGTCTCTGTGTTTTTTTAAGAGAGAAAACAAAAACACTTGTGTGTCTTCAACATCCCCCTTACAGTGAAACTAAGCAGGGTAAAGGGAGCCCTCGGGAGAAGGTGGCCCCCAGAGTCAGTCCCCGACAGCCCGCTGCAGACGGTGACGGCTCTGCAGGCCTGGAAACATCTGGTGTGTGGAGATGAGGCTCCTCTTTTCTGGAGCTAGAAAAACACAGAGCCAAGCAGAGTGCCAACTTCCCAGCTCCCCTGAGCCTCCCGAGGTCAATGTTCCAAGGCTGGGACTTCATTTGAACACCCTGTGCTGTCATAAGCCCTTACTTTGCTGAATAACTCACTGGATGCTTTTTCTGTAATTCTGAGATCAAGGGCAGGAAAAGGCCTAAAAACAAATGATATTTACTCCCAAAGCAATGATCCTGCACATCATCTCCTTGGACAAACACTTCCAAGTCCATTCTCTCAAATATTCTCTTCAAGAGAGCCTAGTGATGGGAGTGCCCATTTTAGGGATGAAAAACCCGACACTCGGTGGTCTTAAAAAGAACCCCGAGGAAAATCTCCTGCACTGAATCTGAAGCTCCAACAACATTATGATTCTACTGGGTTCAAGCAAGGTCACCGAGATCATGCTTATCATTAATAACCGTGTGACCTTGGGTTAACACCTTTCTGTTACAGATTTCCGTAAAATGGGGAGAATAGTCACACTTGCCATATAAGGTTGTTGTAAGGAGTAAATTCAATAATTAAATAAAAAGACTGGTGTACCTCATACGGTAAGCCCTCCATAAACATTAATGGTGGTGGTGGTGGCGGTGGTGGTGATGATTTTGAAATATACACTTACATGTGCTTCTATAAAAGACTAGGTATAAACTTGTCAATTAGAATCTTCCACAATATCAAAGAAGATGATAATCTGATGATACCATGGGCCTTTCATTTCTTGTGAATGTCAAGTACTTACAGAGGTCAGAACATGGCCTCTCCCACCTCCATTTTGAACAGTGTTCTTTCTGGTCACATTTGAAAGTTCATGGGCTCTGGTGATGCCCCAGACTATGTGCACAGTTGAGGAATCTCCCCAATTTGATTTTGTAGACAGAGGTAATGTAGATAACACCTAGGGAATAAGGAATGCCCAAAAGGCTTTGGCCCATCTCTTTCTCTTAGTATCTAATATTTCACTGTTTCTTTGTGACCAAAAACCATCTGCAGGCCCAGCAACAGAGATTACTGGCCCTCCCCAGTGTCTCCCTGGGCATACAGCCACCATTACTGTGAGGTCATGTGACTGAGTTCTGGCTGATGGAATGTGAGCAGATGTGATGTGCACCACTTCCAGGACTCCCCTAGTTAGTGCTTGTTTCTCTCTTGCCCCACGTACCAGCAGAATGGAGAGGTCTTCTTGGACAAGAGGAGCCTAACTTTCAAGATGGAAGGAGCTTAGATCCCTGAGTCACTCCGTGGAAGAAAGCTGTCCGTCCACCAAGAACACTTACTTGGGATCATAAATAAGTGATAAATGTGTATTCTGCGAAACTGCCAAAATTGGGGAGCTATGATTTTAAAAGTTTGCCTACTTTTGACTAATGCAAGCCCCATTCTGGCAGATTCTAAGGCAATAACTCAGTCAGAATCACACAACTAGTTGGGAATTCAGGCTTCAATTTCTTATCTACGGCGTTCACCATTAAAGTTCATAAAAAGCTGTTGTCCACCACTACCTAAGACATAGCAGTCTCTTCAAAGTTGGATGGAGGGAGGGATGGGTGGATGGATGGGTGGATGGATGGATGCGTGGACATTGACCCTGTGGTAATTTATCTGCTAAATCATCATCGATTCACAGAGGAAGTGTTTTTCCTGAAAGCTGGGGAGAAGTAACTGATCAGCCCACAGTTCTCGAGAGGTGGGCAATTTTGTATGGAGCTGTGAAGCCTGAATGAGGGCAGCTGGACACACACATCACCAGCTGGACACATCACCAGGGAAATTGACAGTGCAGATTCACAGAAGTCTCAGTTCCGTTTTCCAGTGGCCGCTCAATTCCTTAAGACAAAACACAAAGGCCGCTAGAAACTGAGGCTGGATCTTTGCTCTCATGCACACGGCCCGATGGGGTCTGGCCAAGTAAGCACACGGTGCAGTTTATCAAAGAAACAGAGGGCCCAGCAGCCAGCTGGCTCCACCCACCCGCCTCCTGCTTATCTCCTCCCAGGCTGGATCCACCGTGGAAGTGCAGAATCCGCCCCGCCTCCGCCTGCCCAGGACCACCTTTCTGCAGGGCTGCAGGGACCGGGCCCTGCTCTCTGCGGGGATGGCAGGCCTGGCTGGGCTCTCCTCCTCCCAGGGCCGCGGGAGCGTCTCTGTCTCTGGCAAGGAGGCCCTTTAAGCCTGTCTTTATGTCCTTATCAGAGCTCCACCGCAGGCCCAGGTGCCAGGCCTCATTCACTCAATTACCGTCTTCGCAGGACACAATGCTCTCTTCTGTGCGCAGATAGAGACACTTTCATGGCAAGGGTTCAGAGCTAAATCCTCTTTTGATACTGTCAAAACTCCCTGCCAAGCTGACACTGTCTGTTAGAAGGGAAAGAGCTCACCAGCGCAGAAAGCCGAAATTAAATTAAACAGGATATTAATACCTACTAGTTAAGGAAATGATATTTCCTCTTTTTGATTTTTCTCTCTCTCAGTGCCCAAGCCAAAAAATGAATCCCCCCTCGGCAGAGCCAGGCGGGCCCCGGGGTCTTCCAAAGCAAAACACCCGCACGCACGGGGTTCTCTGGAGAAGAGGTTTTTGCAGAGCTCCTCCTTTGCTGCCCCCAGCCAGCTGCCCAGCCCCAGGTACTTTCAATTTCCCTCTGTTCTATTCAAATGCAGTCTGTTTAATCCCTCTGGACTAGAAGGAAATTGAAGCTCAGTTTAAAGTGGCCAGATGATGGGCAGCATTTTTTTTTCCTTGATTTTTTTTTAAATTTCAAAAATGAGGACTGCATTATTGTTTATATTTAAGAAAGAAAAAGCAAAAAGAAAGAAAGAAAGCCAATCAGCTGGGTGTGGTGGCATATGCCTGGAATCCCAGCGGCTCAGGAGACTGAGGCAGGAGGATCACAAGTTTGAGGCCAGCCTCAGCAATTTAGCAAGGCTCTAAGCAACTTAGCAAGACCTTGTCTCAAAATTTAAAAAAATTAAAAAAGGGCTGGGGATGTGGTTCAGTGGTCAGTGGTAAAGTATCCCTGGGTTCAATGCCATGTCCCCCCAAAAAAGAAAGAAAAGGAGATCACTTCACCCCCTCTTTGAGCTTGCAGTGCTGTGAAATTTCTCTTATCAAGTGCTTGGCTCCAGATCATCATTAATCATAATGGTTCTGTTGTCTTCACATGGTTACTGAAGGGTGTACACTTAGCGCTTTGCATATGCTGGGCCCTCTGCTAAGCACTTTGTGTGAGTCATTTCATCTGATCCTCATGACAGTTGTACCAGGCAGGTTCTCATCCCCATTTGAAAAGTGAGTGTTCATCTGTGTCACAGCATCACTCACAGTAGCTAAAAGGTAGAAACCACCCGAGTGTCCATTAATGAATGGATGAATGAGCAAAATGTGGTACATCCATACAATGGAATAGTAGTCAGCCTTTAAAAAGGGAGGAAATTCTGACACCTGCTACAGGATGGATGGCCAAGCTAGACACAAAAAGCAAATGCTGACTGAGTCTAGGCATAAGAGGTACAGGGAGCAGTAGACTGTTAAGGCCAGAAAGTACAACAGTGATCACCAAGGGCTGGGGAAGCAGGATCAATTTAATGTTTGATAAATTTTACCACAACAAAAAATTAAGTAATATAACAAGACATGAAGTAAGGTTCAGGAAGGTGAAATGACTCCATGGGCAATAGCCCATATATGGCAGAAGCACCTAACCCATCCAGGCCAAAGCCTCTGGCTGGCCTTGTGATGACCCGCAGGTGCTGTGGGGCAAGCCTCTCCAGACCCTCCAGGGAATTCCTGTCACTGCTTAAAACACGATCCAAGTCGGAATACCACTTGGCAGAGAAGAGCCACGAACTCCAGCTACATGCTGCAACGTGAACGGAGCTTTCCTCGACACGGGTGACCACGGAACCCTTCTTTCCCCCTCCTTTGCGCTGCTGAAGTATTAACCATGCTAGCATTCTAGAATCCCAGAGCAGACTTGGAGAAATGCCGCCTCTAATCCAAACCTTCGTTTCACTGGTGAGACTTAAGTCCCAGAGAGGGAAAGGGACTTATCCAAAGCCACAGAGCTGGGACTAGAAGCCACAGTTCCCAGTCCCCACTTCTATTCTTTTTTTTTTTAATTTTTTTTAATATTTATTTTTTTTTAGTTATCGGCGGATACAACATCTTTGTTTTGTATGCGGTGCTGAGGATCGAACCCGGGCCGCACGCATGCCAGGCGAGCGCGCTAACACTTGAGCCACATCCCCAGCCCCCCCACTTCTATTCTTAACCTTGGTTTCTGATGCCCCACAGATAGGTGCTACATGCAGAGAGAATAAATGTGTCCCCTTTCCCCTTTGACCCTGGTAGAGATGGGGAAAGAGAAACGTGTGATTCTTGCCGCAGCACGTGACCTCTTGGTATCGATTGGTATTTATTGAGTGCTTACTGTATACAAGTCAGCTATGTCTATTGCTTCATGCACATCAATTCTGTTCATGATCATCAGCTCAGTGAGGAAGTCCCATGTTACAGATGAGGAAACCGAAACTTAAATCAGTTTAAGGGACCCGTGCAGGGCCACAGCCTAGAAAGTCTTAGAACCTGGATTCCCACTGAAGGTGTCTAACTTAGGAGCCTAAGACCTGTGCCTCCTTGGGACCAGCGATGTCTGCCCAGCCCCCTCTAGAAACTTCCTGCCCCACTAAAGTTAAGCTTTGCAAAGCCTCTTTGTGGAAGTTCTCCCCAGGGTCCACACAGGATCGGCTCAGGAAAGCCTCAGCTTTCTTAACATCTTTTTACGTGTTCCAGAAGAAAGGGGAAGTGTCAGGTGGCCTGGGGCTTATTCTGCCACCTCCTGTCCCTGCTTCTGGTGGTGTGGCTTTCCAGTCCTTAAAGGGACACAGGTGGAGGGAAGAAAAGATTTCTTTGGCCTCCCCGTCTGCAAGTGCTTTCTGGTTTGTCTTCTCTGCTCTTAGTCCAAGGAGCGGCTCTGACAGGCTCCTGGCATGGGACCCTGTGGGACGGAGACCAGCAGAAAGATTGATCCCCCATAAATCAGCGCAGTTGAGTCTAACAAGTAATTATGTGATTCCAAGCCGCGCCGTCAGCGGGGCCGGAGCGCGGCCGGCAGTCGCTGGGTTCGCCCAGCAGCTCAAAAGATGGTTTATGTTTTTTTCAAACAAAAATAAATCATCAAAATTCATGAAAAATAAAATTTAAAAAAATAAAGCCCCAACTTGAAGGAGCACATGGAAAAGAAGGAGTAGCGATAACGGTCGGCTCAAGAGGAAATGAGGGTTCAGGGGAGGCCGCCCTCCCCTGCCAGCCTCTCCCCCCGCCATCCCTTCTGCTTCCCCCAGCAGAGCTCACCCGCTGCCCCTGCACCTGCCTGATTCGCCTCCTCGCTGTCCAGCACCATTGGATGCTGCCTTTGCTTAAATGCTAATATTCTGTTTGCATAGATTTTTTTTTTTTGCTTTAATTTTGATTTTTAAAAAATACCATGTAGCTTCATGGCTGAGATTTTTGGCACTCACATTTGTTCTCTCTCATCTTACCCTGGACTTGGCCCTGGCTGAAGGAATAAAGGAGTGCATTTGTTTCAAGATGATCAAAGCCTGGAGGAGCACATAGTGGTCTGTTAGGTGAGGGCTAAGTGCCACCGAGGGGCAGGAGGGAGCCCAGGGCATCGGTGGGTGGCTGTGTCCTCTCTCCTGCCTAAACCCCCAGAAAAATTAGCCCCTCTAGGGACTCATTCCCAGTTGGGCGGGAGAGTGACAGGTTAGAACACACATCAGACAATGAATGCTGAGTTCTCCCCTGTGCTCTGCTCCATTCCAAGGGCATGACACGTTTTTACACGTTCCTCTCCCCATGACACCACCAGAATAAACCACACGCAATTGCCTCTAATTGGTAGTTTCTGATCTACATCGGTGGCAGTTTCATGTGGCTTAGGCTCCTATCATCCTTCATTTTACTGATGAGCACAGCGAGGCCTGGAGGGGGGAAGTCCCTCTGGCACAAGGTCCCAAGGAGGTGGAGCCAGAGCAGTTTGTGGTCAAAGCAGTCCTGTCCCTGCTCAGGTACCTGTGGGCTTTATTTTGTAGGGGGAGGGGCGTGGATTATCTGATGGATCAAAGGAGACCTGTCTGGGAACATGACCAATTTAGGGCCAGTAGCCCCAGAAAGGGGCTCCCTGATGCCTCCCCCAGGCAGCCCAGGGATTTGTGGTCTCAGCTGGCTGCCTGGCTGAAGAGCGTCTGAAGCTGGGGGCATGGAGGAAGAGAAGCTACTATTTGTGGCCCTTGGTCAGGAGAACACGGACCGCATTTGCTTCTGGAGGAGATGGGCTGCACTGACTGGCTCTCCTAACATCTGTGGGTGAGGGACATAGAAACCTCATTCCTGACTTCAGACTTCCACCTGAAATTTGCCAGCTCCTCTCCTAACATCCCAGAGGTAACAAGATGGGCTGCTCCAAGGCCAAGCTACTGACCCTCCAACACAGAGTCCTTGGGCACCTGCTGGACATGGATCCAAAGAGGTGTTGGGACTAGTGCAGTCACCACCAGCCAAGATGCCAGCCCAGGCTGAATGATGAACCCAGGCACAGACCAGGGTGTGAGCCAGCAGTGCAGAGGGCTGAGATCTGGATGCTCTTTTCACTATTATTATTTTTACTCCCCCAGCTGGGCAGTGACAATCAGCAGTTGACCCTCAAGAAGGGGTTGAGGGCTGGGGATGTGGCTCAAGCGGTAGCGCACTCGCCTGGCATGTGTGCGGCCCGGGTTCAATCCTCAGCACCACATACAAACAAAGATGTTGTGTCCGCCGAAAACTAAAATAAATATTAAAAAATTCTCCCTCTCTCTCTCTCTCTCTCTCTTAAAAAAAAAAAAAAAAAGAAGGGGTTGACACTCAAGAAGCCTGTTCTCAGCCCCAGAGATGCACAAGAAAGCTGTGATGGTTGACTTTCTGGGCCAACTTGACTGGGCCATGAGATCCCCAGGTAGTCAGCCCATTGAGTCCCAAGTTTTCATTCCACGCAGGATGATGGGACGTAATGGAACATTATTTCTCAGTGTCTCTGTAGGGGTGTTTCCAGAAAGAGATTAGTATTGCAACTGGTGACCCTGCCCTTCCCAAACCCATGAGCATCCTTCAATCCATGGAAGGCCGAAAGAGAACCCAAAGGTGGGGGGAGGTTGAATTCCTTCTCTAACTGACTGCTTGACCTGGACAACAATCTTCTGCCCCATGCATACCAGGTTCTCTGGCCTTTGAACTATGCCACCAAATGTCCTGGGTTTCCAGCTTACATCAACAAGAGGCTTAGCTTTCATAATTGCATGAGCCAATACCTTATCATAAATAGATCAATAGGAAGAAATTGTGGGGACCGTAAGTATTACATGTACACACATACACAGATATGTGTTGCTTTACAAGGACACATTCTAAGAAATGCATTGTCAAGTGGTCACGGTGACACATTCCCATAACCCCAGCAACTGGGGAGGCTGAGGCAGGAGGATCATAAGTTTGAGGTTCTCCCTCAACAACTTAGCAAGATGCTGCCTCAAAATAATAAATAAATAAATGGAAGGGCCTGAGACGAAGCTCAGTGGTGACGCATTGCTGGTTCAACTCCCATAGCGCAAAACAATGAATCGATTAAAAAAAGAAAAAAGAAAAAAAATGTGTTGCCCAGTAATATCATCATCTGAACATCTTAGTGTGCTCTTGAACAGGTCTCAATGGCGAGGCTGTTACACCCCAGGTCTATATAGTCGTCTATGCCTTCTGACTGATAGTCCGTACAGGATGTTACTGTACTGAATCCTGTAGGCAATCACCACACCACGGTAAGTCTCTGTGTATCTAAACACAGGAAATGCACAGTAGAAACATCAGGTGATGGGAATTCTCCAGCTCCATCGTGGAAGCACAGCTGATATACGTGACCCGTTATAGACCACACAGCATTATGTGAAATGACCTGGATGCATTATTGGCCTGTTTCTCTGGAGGACCCTGGCCAATACAGCGTCTTAGCTGCTGCACCTTCATGGTTGGTGAGCCCAAGACGGTACAAATGCTCTTTCCCTGGCCCCCAGGGGACATCTGGACCCAGGACCTCTCACCTGACACATTGCAGCCCCACCCACCCTTACCACTATTACCCTTCCTGACTTCACAGTTCACTCAAGGCCTCTGTGTGCAGCCCAGCAAGCACAGCCAAAATGCAGCCAAACTGCAAAGCTTTCTTCTTTCTTCCCCCTCATTGGCAGGAAGATGACTTGAGCAGGACTCGGGGAGTTCATATTTGAAGCTCCTGCCCTGGTAGCAACCAGCTCCACCCCCTCCCCCAGTCTCTGTCTTTTGTGCAAGTTTAATAAAATAAATTTTGAATATCAATAAAGTGTGTTCTATTTTTCTTGGCATGTCCCAGCCCCGCTCCGTCCTTCTAGCAGAAGTCATGCTACAGACAGATCACGTTTCCACAGATCATTGATGTGGTGCCACAAGGGCTGCAGATGATTTGCTAAAATGCTCCAAAGGTATTCAAATTTCTTTAAAGAAGAAATTCAATTTATGTGCATTTATATTACAATGTCTGTCAGGAAGAAAGGTTATAATCACCAGCATATTTTAGATTTACATTTTCTTCTGTACATGAGGTAATGGTATTAGAGGGAAACGAGGCAGGCTAGAGTTGAATTGGACGCGTGGTCCTATTTTCATTGCTGCTAAAAGCATGTTTTTGAAGTTCTTGAGGAAAGCATATGTTAGCATATGTTAGGGAAATATCAAGAACAGGAGGCCGGGTGGCTGAGAGTTTGAAACATTCGGCTTTCCTTCTGGATTCTCCATGTGGGGCACAGAGGCTGCCCTCAGCGCCCGGACCTCTCTGGAAGCCGTGGCCATTTGCAGTACCTGACGCAGACTCAGAACTGAGATGAGGCTGCGTGGATGTGTCCCAAGGGCACTGGCCTTCCCCACCCTGGGGACGCCCAGAGAGCTGCCTCGAGTCGCCCCAGGGAGGCCAGGTCAGGGTGAGCCACTCCCCCCATCCAGAAAGCAATCCTCGGGCCTGGGTGTTTTTAAATCACTCCCAGGGCTTTCTTCTGGAAAAACACATCAATCATAGGTGCCCGGGAAGCTTCCACAGACTGATGGAACCGGGCTGGCAAGATGATCTGATCCCGGCTTCCTGTCAACAGAGGCTAGGAATCTCCTTTCATGTCCAGAGTCCAAAGGTGGTGACAGGCAACACCAGGACTCCAGCCCACCAGACACAGAGGTGACCCAGCTGTCTTGAGCCAGCCACAGGGAAGTAGCCTTTAAATTCCTGAGCTCTGCTCCCTAAACCTGGACCTACAGGAACCTGCCTAGATGGATGTCCCTCCGTGACGCTGACTAGGTCCTAGCATGTCACACTCTGCTCCACAGCAGGGACTCAGAGGCTGCACCTCACCACCTCCAAATTAGCATTTAGAAGTTCAGGCAAGGAAACCAGCAACATTTTCTTCACTTCTAAGAATTGAATGAGTTTTGTTAAGTGGGCATTAAACATTTAAACCGAGGGCATTACCAGTTCTTTATTGTGTTTTCCCTTTTTTATAAAAGCAATAATTATTGAAGGTAGAATATTGGGTAATGATGGACAAACAAAAAAAGAAAATGAGCTTAAGTTCTGTACCACAGAGGTAACCGTTTTTAACACTTTGCTATAAAACTTTTCTGTATATCTTATACATAAATTGTTCCTATGTATAGCTTCTATTTTATATAAATACGTATTTTCATGAAAATGAAATAATATTAAATTGTCTTATTGCTATATTGGTTCATAGCTCATTATGAGTTTCTCTTTTTATCACTGAATAGTTTTTATGATATAATTTTACCCACTCGGAAGCATTCCTCTCTACAGCTATACCTTAAAGTAATTAGCCAATCCCCCCTTTTTGGACACTTAGGTTATTCCCAGGTTTTCACCTATATAATTAATATCACAATGAATACCTGTGTAGCTGCTCATATCCACAGGACAAAGCCCTTAGGTAAAAAGGGGGGGTCATGAGATACGAACATTTTTAATATTTTGCTAAATTGTCCCCAGAACGATTGTAACCCTTACACTTCCCATCAGCAGCGTGCGGAATTCCACGTCTCATTGACCCAAGCCCTGACTTAATTGTTTAAGATAAGTTCTGATAAGTAATTGCTGAGTCTAGGAGGAATGTAGTCAGTGGGTTCACCAAGAGGACTGAGCGACAGGGGAAGCCACCGTATGTTATTGGGCGAGTGGGGAGAGTTAACAGGTGGGGGCCGTGGTTTGGAAACAGGCACAGGGATCCCTCTGGATGATGCCAGGCCTAGGTTCCTATCTCTAGGATTAATTCTCTAATCCTCTAGGAATCACTAAACCTTGGTAGGGTGGAAACTTCTGGCTGAGATGTGACCATGAGAGAAGACACATTTTTTTTTTTGCATTTAAAAGAAAAAATATTCATAACAAATAGAAGGAGTTGGATAGAAGAAGAGAACAGGTGTCCTCCCCAATCCATGGACACAACAGACGGAGGAAAGGGGCCTGGTGTCTAGAGGGAAAGGCGCCTGGATTGGCTCGAGACACCACTCCATCCTTTCTCGTGGTTCTGGGGGCCGGCTGGTGGCGTCCGTGGTTCTGCCTGGACTTGACCTTACAACTGAGGTGCTCTGCGGGGTCAGCTGGAACGGAAGGTCCCAGATGGTCTTGCTCACAAGTCCACTGCTCATGGGGGCCCTCGTGCCTCTGCCTGGGACCTATTCTCGCCCCCTGGACGTCAGCGTTGGCATCTTTACCCCGTGGTCCTCAGACGGAATTCCCAGAGAGCCAAAACTTCAGGGCCTTAAGGTCTAGCCTCCAAACTCACTCACCCTCACTTTTTTTCTTTAAATTTATTTTTATGGTGAAAAATACACATAATGTATCATTTGAACGATCTTGAAGTGTAACTACGTCCATAGTGTGCAGACATCTGCAAAAGTCCCCTCCTCTAGCTCTTTGAAACCGTCACTCTGACTTCTATGAACTTGTCTACTCTGCCTATCTCCTATGAGAGAAATCATCCAGTGTTTGTCCCTTTGTGATTGGCTTACCTCACTCGGAATAATGTCCTCAGGATTCATCCTGGTGTGGCATGTGTCAGAATGTCCTTCCTGTCCCATTGTAGGTCTCTATCGGATTTTGTTTATCCATTCATCCTCTGACGGACAGCCTCTGCGGTCGCTTAGTCTAGGCTTGCTTCTGCCACCTGTGTTCTGTGAGCTAAAGTAAGCCCCAAGGCCAGCCCAGCCTCAAGAGGGTGGGGACATGGATTCCAACGATTCATGGGAGTAGCAGCCACACCACATTCTGAGGGGCAAGGACACAGGAAGTCCATTTTATGATACACATCTACTGCCCAACCAAAGGACAATACAGATGCCCCCAAAAGGTCCCAATAGAAGCATCATGACATCTAAGTGGTTAAGAGTGCAAAGTCTAGAATGTGGGTTCAAAGAATAACTTGCCCAGGAAGGGGACAGTGAGCATGTTTGTGACCCACAGATTTTTGGATGAGAAAACCACTGCTTCCTTCCAATTCAAAGATGTAATCAATTTAGCACCGTGTTTTCGAGTTTAATGCAAACAAACTCTGTAATGAATTTAGTGGTCTGTTCAGCAGATGGAATGAAACTCTTAGAATAGGGGGGCAGAGACAGAAACAGGATCGGAGACTTGTTCTTCCACACCCAGAGAAAAACCAACCATGTGATCATCAGCTCTCTCCACACATTCTCTATGTTTAAGTCTTGCAAGTAGTAAGATGGAAGTCGCTCTCTCTCTCTCGTTGTGAACAGACGATGAATTAATGTTTGTGAGAGTCATCTTTGAAAAGGGAAAAGCATGATTATGTATTGCCCCTTCGCTCTGCCCGGGTGATTTCTTTCAAGTATCCGCATGCTATTTTTTGGTATCCAGTTCTCCCTTTTCTTCCCTCTGGGGTCACTGACAATGTTCTTGTCTTTGCTTTATCTGATTTCTCTCTGAAGTCCAGCCAGGTGCCCCCAAAAGATGACAGAACTGAGTTTACCAGGGTGCTTCCTGGTACATTTCGATTTCAAAGTACACTGCGGGTTCTTAATACATGTTAAACAGTAACAACCGCCAGCTGCTCCTGCCGCCTTGCTATGTACTGGCCCCTCCTGTCCCTCCTGCAAGGGGTGGATAAACAGAGGAACATTCGGAGCAGAAAGAAGACAGTGTCCCCTTTCACTCCAGCCCCAGTCAGAAGGCCCTGGCTTGTGAGCAGGAGGACCCGTACCCATCCCTCCAGCGTCGATTTCTGCATCTGTAAAATGGGGATGCAGGACCCGAATTTGGTGAGGTAGGGAAGGCGGAGTCCTGAAAGGTTAAGGAGTTCAAAGTGGAGTTTTTGCATTAACTTTGATTTTCAAAGTCGCAGTGAAATATTACCTGAAGGCTTGAGTTGTCTGATGTCCTTTTAGGTTTATGATTGAGGTAAGTGCCCACTCCCCTGCCTCACCCTAGTCTTGGCCCCTGTTGATAGTGGTGATCTCCTAGGCGTGTGTTGAGGAGTAAATGAGGTGACACAGGTGCATGAGTGGCAGGCTTGTGGCAACCGCCCAGCACAGGTGAGCTCTGCTTCTGATGGCTGCTTTCCTCTCTGCCATCCCATGACCCAAACAGGGAAACTGAGGCTGGGATTGAACCCAGGGCCTCGTGCTGCAAGGCAAGTGGGCTACCATGGAGCTAAAGCCCCAGCTCCCCAGCCCTACCCCACAGCACCTTGTTGGGCCTCTGTCTCCTCCACTGGGCTGGGCCTGAGACTGCGCCAACCGTACTCATCCTCTGGCCCTGCTGCCTGGAACAGAGTAGACCCATCAAGAGCATCCATGGAGTGAAAGAATGTGAGCATGAGTGAACAGCCCACGTGTGCACACAGGGCCTGCGCTCTAGTGCTCTGTCTTTTGAACACCCAGCTTCTCGTTTGCCAATGGGGACAACCAGAACACCACCATGGGATGCCATAGGTGACTCTATCAAACCACATAGAAAATCTTCAGTAAATAGTAACTTTTTTTTTTCCTTTCAAATCCTAAAACCCCAAAGAAGTGGCCCTGGGCTCCTTCACAGCAGCATGATTGACGTTTTGGACTGGATAGTTCTTCGCTATCAGGTGCTGTCCTCTGCACTACAGGATGACCAGCAGCACAGCAGCACTCCCCAGGGGACAATCAAAAACTCCCTGAAGGACAAAGTCACCTCTAGTTGAGAACTCCTCGTGTGGCCCACTGTCTCAGATTTTTTTTAGAGAAAAGTCAATACTTCTTATGATGTCCTTATTTTCTTGGTAGTTTGCAACATTAAGAGAATTAGCATTGGGTGGACACATATTAAAATAAGAAGAAAAATAATGAAAAGAGTAAATATTAGAATGATATATGATATTAGAACTGGGTTCTAATCTACACTTGATGCTGTAGGGACATCACCTCCTGGCCGCATCTCCTCAGGGTAGCTAGAATCGTTTCATTTTCCAGATGAGGAAACCGAGAGTCCGAGTGGTCAGATGACTTTCCATAGCCACTCACCGAAGAGTGAGTGGCACACCTGGATTCCCACCCAGATGAGCCTGGCTCCAGAGCTTGCCTCTGTCCCACAACTCTGTGTGTCTTTCAAAAATCCGTCTGCATTCCAATCCCCTGTTGAATAATCTCCATCTGACTGTCTCCACCTCTTACCCTCCATCCCCCACCAGATGTTCGAGAATGAAAATATCTGAGAGAATAAGCTGAATTTCTAAAAATGTACATCCAAATGTCTGGAAGGCTCTTGCACGGGTGATTAAATTAAGAGAAAGTATGCTTAAACAGAAAGGCCCCTGCCAAATTGAATTCTTGTTGGCCATGTTGTTTTTGGATGAGAAGCAGGGCCCTCCGTGGAAGGTTAAAGTGAAGGCAAATCTGTCCCCGAGAGCAGCCTGCAGGTTCTCCAGGGACCAGCCCATCGGACGATTCCTCTTCATTTAATTTCTGAAGTGTCCTTGGGGAAACATCTCCGTTTGTGCCACTTGGGGCACGTGGCAGGCTCCAGAATCCACCACAGAAGAGAGGAGGTAAAGAGCACCCCAGAAGTCTGGCCAAGTGCTCCTTGGCCTGTGAATCCTGGATCAGCTGTGTCTGCTTGGCCTGGGAGCTTGTTAGAAATTCGCATTCCCAGGCGCCACCCTGAGGCTACTGAATCAGAAACGGTTTTCAGGAGCCATCCAGGGGACACTGATGATCCACCATCGGTGTCCCCAGCCCCCCAGCATAGCCTCGTGGCCTGGCCTCTGCTGTCTCCCAGCCTCAACCCCACCTGTTGTGGACTGGCCCAAGAGCACAGGCACTCCCACTTCCCCCAGGACCCAGTCCCTCTGGATGCCAGACCTGGTCACTGCTAATAAGCCTTCCCTTCTGCCTGAGCTGGTTCGTCTACAGGGGAAGGTACCTCTTCCCAAGAGGTCAGCCCTCAAAGTCAATGGAAGTCTGCATCCTCGTTTCCAACCAACTCTGCCACAAAGGATGTCCATCTGCCTTTGACTCTTCTTGACCTTAAAGGAGACAAGTGTCAGCAATCCCGTGTCATTCAGGGATTGCCACCAGGAGCTCTCGAGAAAACACCTGGTACCATGGGTTACCCCCAGCAGGTAATGAGTGTGTTGTTAGGATCTGAGGCCTTGTACCAGGAATATTTATCAATCCCCACTCCCCCATTCCAAGCTCCTTTATACAACACGAGAGCTGGCCTTGATTTTCACGCTCCGAAGAATCCTTCATTGTTTCCAGGTTGACTTTCTTGATTGCCACCAATGTTGGGCCTCTAAGTAGCCCTGGCCTCCCTACCAAGAAACTATAGCCCATTTTCTAGAAATAGAAGTCGAGAGGCTTTACCCCAGTCTTCATGCATAAAGATGTCTGGTGAACATCATACCAATCGGTTGGACATTCAGCCAGCGTCCTGGTCAGGGAGCACTCATTTTTTGTTGGCCTGTGTGGCAGTTCTCCACCATCTAGAGCCACTCTGACATGTCTGTTTCCAACTTTCCAGATCACACTGGGTATGTGCTTTGCAGAGGCTGTTCGAAGTAGCCCGAAGCACGGGGCTCCGTGAAACTGGATGACGCCCTGGCAAGAAAGAGGACACTTAGCAGCTGAGGGTCACCTGGTGAAAAGCCCTCTGTTGGGAGACAGGGAGGAGTAGCATCAGGGAGCACAGAACCAAGGGAAGGTCAACGGCAGAGCACAAGCAGTTAAGTGATGCGGGGATCCGCTGCGCCCTGTGCCAATTTATGGTGAAGCGACACATGTTTCTGCTTTAAGCGATCAGTTTTTACTTTTAACATTGAAGATTAAAATTAAGTGCATTACCATAGATCAGTTTACAGGGATTCGGTACATCTGTTTTGGAGATGTAAAACAAAACGGAGTAACATCATTATATGTGTTACCAGAATTGGAGCAAAGGATCCAAGTCAGGCTGGGCCGCCTGCTACCACACCATGCCACGGGATTCCCCCCACTTGGTGGGGAAGACATTTGGCCAGGGATGGAGACAGCTCTGCCCTCCCCAGATACAAGGAGGTGCCAAGACATAGTCCAGAATCCCTGGGGCCAGGTACCAAATACCAGCCACCTCTTCAACCATGATTGAAGGGTCGGTGGCTGTTGCTGGAACTCAGCCGAGGCCCTCGCTGCTGGCCCTCACGGCCAGCTTGACACCCCACGGCACGTTGCTTGCCAAGGGTTTTACACTGAACTCTGAGGTCCAGCCCAAAGGGAGAAGACTGGCAAGTTAGATTATTGCTCCAATAATGAGCGAATGGTTTCTGGTTTGCTATTTACACTGCTCTCTGGGAGAGAAAATAAGTCTTCCAACTGAAGTACTCCAATTTCTACTATTTATCCAAGATTACACATATAATCCCATAATAAAACACTGGTCCTGCCCAGAACACACAGTGATTACCTACAGATGTGCCCAAACCAAAACATCTGCACATCCAAAATGGCCACCAGCATGATATTTTATCTACCGAGGGTCGACAACCCAAATGCCTAATTAACTTCTGAAACTTGCAGAGTGGAAATCCCAGATAGGATATGAAAAGGCACACCGGTGACAGAGTAATGGCATCTTGGATGTGCTGCCTGAGATGGAAGGCCACGCTGTGCCTGACATCAAGTAACACCTTGTAGTCTGAAGAAGTTTGGCCCCAGCAGCATGCCGTCACTGACACATGAAAATAAAATACCCTCCTAATGGTGCCTGGCACAGCGTCAGGAAAATACCTCATCTGAATTTTTATTCGGCTGACAAATGATGTGCGTCTCTGCCTTTATCGGGCTGCTTCTATTAAATATCTGAGTGCAGAGAAGATTTCTTAATTTGCTCGTTTCTCCTGGTACCCTGCAGAAGGAGAGCCTGGAATGGAAATGCATCAAGAGGTAAGAGAGACATCTACCTGCTCACAGCCAAGAGCCCTGGAAACGGCAGGGGCTCCGTCGGATCAGATCACATAAGCATCTCAGCTCTACTTTGATTTGTTTCTCAATATACTGTTTAAAAATGTAACCCAATCACCAAACCCTACAAGCAGTCTGTTTATTATTACTTTTGATAGAAAGGTTCATAACATCCTGTAATGTGTGTGCATTTTTTATTCCGTTTGGCTACGAGACACTGAAACCATCGGGGACATTTATTAAAACGCATTCAGCCGTTCTTTAGGATGAGGTTAATGTGGGATTTATGCCTCTGTGGTGCTCCGTGCGCAGAGCGGTAATAATGCTTGTTTAGTACTTAGTTCACGTACAAAATGGTCGGCTATAAAAATCGAAGGAATAGAAAGATAGGCTGGAAAAGCACAGAATGGAGGGTGATTCCCTCAAGTTGGGCGCCGAGAGAGAAGATCAGCTTGAGGAGGAGAAATTCATTCTCCTGGAAGATCTGATTCTCTGGTGCAATCAGAGTGTGGGCTCCCAGAGGCCGGGCTTGATCAGCTCAGGCCTGACAACCTGCCCAGGCAATTCTCTGCCAGGCAGCCTGGTGGGAGATGCTCCCTGCGTGGCCACACTTGTGCGCCTGATGCCTCCCTGGTTCCTTTCTACTGCACAAGCCCATGGCCTTCAAATCGACGGGAGCCTTCAAGAGGGCCAGAGGGCTGGGGGCAGAGCCAGTCAGACATCCGGGCTTGGGCTCCTCTGGTATCCAAAGCAGATGGGCTCGGCAAGATGGGGATCAAAATTCCAAGCAGCTTCCTAACGATTGGCCGCACGTCTGGGCATCAGGCGGGACGTGCATGTTTCCTACACATGTTGGTGATGTGTTTGCTTCCAAGAGCAGAAGTGATCCAGAAAAGCCCCCTGGAAACCACCCAGCTCCATCCCCAGGAAAACCTGTCCATTCGGGGAGCTGCTTCCTTGTGCCAGCAGCTGGAGGCCAGCGTCCTGCTTCCCTGTGGGAAAGCGGGGGCTTTGGGGACCTGTGAATGCAGGGTCTTCCCTCCGGCTGCATCCCAGCCCAATTCCTGGGCAGAAGGACGCACGGCCAGGAGGATCCAGCCACTCTCCAGCTGCTGCGGAGGGGCTGTGGGGGCCAGACTGGATGCAGGGCTGTCTGGTTTCCACCCCAGTGAGAGGCTGGAAGGGGAGTCAACACTACGGACCTGAGCTGCAAGCATGTCCCCCTCTGAAGACAGCAGGAGCCTTCTCACTGGCCACCCTGCTTCCCACCTTACCCCTCCAATCCCTTCACCCAGTACAGCCCCAGGGACCATCTTAAGAGAAAAATCAAACCCAGTCTCCCTGTCACCCCTTCAAGCCTTCCTGTGGCTTCCCACCACACTGGGGACATCCAGTCTCTTCCCAGAGCCCGCCGGCCCCCCATGCCATCTGGTTCTCGCCTCTTCCCACTGTTTCCTGCCTCCCCATGGGTCCTTCTGCAGCAGCAGCCACCCTGGCCTGCCTTCTGTGGAACAGAGTGCCAAATGACACCCTCCACGCTCCAGCTCAAGGCCTGGTCCCCCTGTCTGGGACGCTGTGCTGCAGACATTTGCATAGCTGGGTCCTCATTACACAGAGCTCCGCTTCCACGTCCCACCTGGTAGTGTGACCCGATGGAACACGCGCCCACATCACTCTCTTCAACAGCCCTCTACTTTGATTATCCGTGTAGCCCTGAGAGCAATCCCCGCCTTGTCTATTTGTGTCTACTCAGCCCCTGTGCTAGGAAATGAGCTTTCCGAGGGCAGAGTTCTTGCCTGTCTGTCCACCTCTGTGCACTGACTCCTCCAGCGGGGCCAGGGCTCCACAGATAAGGAGTCACTGCAGGGACAAAGCTCAGCGGTTGCCAGGTGAAGTGCTCACCCAAAGGACACAACCCAGCAAGAGGATACAGGGAGGGCTGCAGCCAAGACCTGGCATCTCCGCTGCAAGGCCCATGGACCGCACGGGCAACTCACCAGCAGGATGCCCCATTTCCGAGATGACCCCCATAAGAGGTAAGTCAGTCTGTTCTAACAAGCATTTTGGACAACTGGTCCTTGTTCCCATGTCCCTACCTTCCCCATCCTGAGGCTGGTCTAGATTTCTGCTCCTGGTGGTTGCCGTGTGCGTATTTGGTTTACGTGAGGTCCAACAGGCCAATTCAAGAAAGCACATCCTGGTCCCTGCCTCTCCCTCTGGGAATATCTCCCTCACCCCAAACCACCCTCTTCCTGCTCAAACACCCTCATGCATGCATGTGCAGAGTCTCCTTCCTCAACTTCCTGCCTGGTGGGCCACCCTCCCTCACCCCACCTGAAAATGGTTTTTTTGTGCGTTTTATTTTGTTTTATTTTATTTTCCCTTAGTGTACACAGTAGGAACCACAGCGGGTCGTGGAAAAACGTGGAAAGAAGAGTCGACTCGACTGCCAATCACATTTTTTTAAATGGGTCCTCTGGCTCCCGCCAGCTTTTCCTACGTGCCTGTGGCTGAGCTGGGGAATTATCCTCGGGTACCATTTGCACTCCTGGCACTGCCCTACCACCATGTGTATGAGACGCGTCCCCCTTCCAGGGGCGGGGTGTCTTGCTTACTTACACTGAATGACGAATGTTTCCACAGCTG
This sequence comes from Marmota marmota marmota, assembly GCF_001458135.2. Lineage (NCBI taxonomy): Eukaryota > Metazoa > Chordata > Mammalia > Rodentia > Sciuridae > Marmota > Marmota marmota. Next base: position 23,720,266 of record NW_026000221.1, read on the forward strand.
CAAACAAGGCATTTTCGCTAAGAAGTTGGGCCTGATGGAGAAGAAAGCTGCCAACATTGTTACTGGTGTTTGAATGAAGAAAGAAAGGGAGGGAGGCAGAGACTCCTCCCGGGGGCACTGGGACAAATGGCAGGTCCCAGAAAGCTAAATAGAGTGGACTTCTGCTGGTGTCTTCACAGGCGAGGAGTTGAGCTGGAAATAAACCAAACAAATCGAAATGGGCAAAGTCCTGCTAGGTACACCACATCAAGAGCATCCCTGAAAATAAGCATGAATCCGGGGCTTGCTCTCTGCCACGCACGTGTATCACCCCGCCCCATCCTCACTACAGCTACAGGAGCTAGATGGTCCTATTGTTACCGATGAGCACAGGAAGATGAACGAAATTTCCAATGCTAGGAGTGGAACAGAGTGCCAAGTGACAGCTGTCAGACACTTTGCTTCTATGCTAAATCCTTCCATCGTCTATTTTCATGTGCAGATTTTAAAAAGGATCTTAAATTCAGCTGCCAAGGGAATCACCTGAGGTGCTCTTCAGAAAAAAATACCATATTAGCTTTTTGTGGTTGTGACCAAAATACTTGATTAGAAGAGACACACTTTATTTTGGCTCAGGGTTTCAGAGGTTCCGTCCATGGTCATTCAAATCCATTGCTCTGGACCCAAGATGAAGCAAAATCATGGCGGAAGGGCTTGGTAAGACAGCTGCTCACTTCCTGGCAACTGAGAGGGAGAGGGAGAAGGAGGAGCCAGGGGACAAGTATATCTTTACACCCCCAAGGGCATGCCCCCAGGGACCCTCTGCTCCAGCCATGCCCCACCTGCCTATGGTTACCTTCCACATTAGTGATCCAGCCAATGAATAGGTTATATATATATATATATAATATAACCTAATCCACTGATTAGCTTATATCTCTCACAATCTAATCATTTCACCTCCAATATCAACACAGGAACTTGGGGGGACCCTCATATCCAAACCATGACAAATATCAATGCTCAGACCCCAGCTCAGACCAATGAAGTGCCCCCAGACGCTGGTATTTTTCAAAAAGTGATTCTAACGGGCAACTAGGCTTGAGATCCCCCACTTGTTTCTCAAAGTGGGGTTCCCTGGACCAGCCGCATCAGCAGCATCTGGGCACTTGTTGGAAACACAAAATCCTGTTGTCCTATCGAATCAGAAACTTGGAGGCTTGAGCCCAGACACTGATGGTTTAATAAGCCCTTTAGTGAATTCTAAAACAATTCAGATAACCATTGCTCTTTCCAGAATATAAACTCCATAAAGGAAAGAGAACATGTACGTCTTGTTCTCACCTTGAATTCTCAGTACCTAAGACCAAAATGAAACAAAGGACTCTGCTTACAACAGGATGTGGATACTGTTTCCATTATAGTAAGAGACCCAGAATGGACATTTAGATCCAACTTTGTGGAGTTAGTTAAGAATTCCTTTAGCTACCTGTAGTAGTAGCAAGATTAAAATCTTTGCAGTCCAAAACTGTTTAGATATTCTGTTCATTTTTTTCCCCAAGAAACAGGCTACAGAGACCATGTAATTAGCACCAACCACAGTGGCCACGTGGGCCTGCACCTGCTGTGATTAGTGCAGGCTATGGAGGCTGGTAGCTCATCTGCAAGTCTGTTGTGTCTTCTGCCCTTACAGCCCCAGAGGGCTGAGGACAGTGCGTTTTGACAAAGACAAGAGAATTTCCCTAGCAGTTGAGTTCATCCTGCATTCTTCTGCTTAGCCCAGCACTCAGACAGGGCCGTAGATAGCTTCATCAGAGAATTAACTATCCTTACAGCTCCACTCATTAAAGAAGGGAGATGGGTTGTACCTTTCTATGGCGGCTGTCTTTCGTTTCTACCTCCTGACCACACATGCTCAAAAATGGTTCGGAATCACGACAGTGCTGCAAGTGAGCAGTGATTAAATTTGTCCCCACAATTGATGTGTCTGTGACTGGCAGAGGGGAGGGGGTGCTAGAGAGCAATCAGCAATCAATGGTGAGAAGGTGACCTGATACCACAATCTTCTGCAGCTGTGATCAATATCGCTCCGGCTTGGGCAGAGTCCTTCTCCATCTGCACCGCTCCCTCTCGATAGAGTTTATTCTTGTATAAATACCTTCAATAAATAGTGCAAGGAGAACACCCAGGGATACTTTAAATTACATCCATATCATGCAACGGCAAAAGCGAGTTCCACTGGGGAGAATCTGTCTCTCAGAACCAAACAAGCTTTTCCTTTAAAAAGCTCATAATTGGTTATTTACACACTCCACGACTTTGCATTTATGCCGCATCCCGATTATCATAAGCATTTCCAATCTGACAGAGCCCGGTGACAGTGCACCGCGGCAAGCGCTGCTCATTTCCGACGCAACTAAGTGGAGAGGGTTAGAAGCCATGATTCACTCGCTGTGATTTGAATAAGATGACGCCCGGGCCGTCTCCAAGCCAGGGCTGTGTGGGAACACATGTGGCCCCGAAAACCCTGCCTGACACCCTTCAGGAGTTGTAAGCATTGTAGGGGCCAAGATTCTTTTTTGTCCTTGTTACTGGGCGGTGGCGGTGTTGTCTGCCCCTCTCTCCTGGTCTGGAAGGAGGACAGGGCGAGGATCTGATGTCGAAAACAATGCCGCCCCATGGATATGGGTCCAGGGTGCAGGTTGGCGAGAAGCAACATCAATTACGTGCAGATCAATTTAATCGCAAGCACCAGAGCACAGGGAAGACAAAGGTTGTACCGCCACCTCCCTGGGCTGCCAGGGCTGCTGCGCTAACTGTGTGGGGCGAGGCAGAGGAGGTGGCCACCCTTAGGGACCTCCATGGAAATGCTCCTGTTGATCACACCTCCCTGGTGGGACAGGATCCAAGCACAGCTGGCGTCTACTGCAAGGTGGAGCCTTAATGTGCCTACTTCTCCCCACGTCCACTGCTGCCACCAAGCCTGAACCTAGACTGTCCGTCTCCCGGTGTCTCCCACTCTGGCCCACCCCAATCCATTCTCCCTGAGACAACCAAGTGATCTTTTTAAAAGCATCAATCAGGTCCTTGAACACCTGGGTTTAAATTCCTGCCGTGTCACTTGGAATCACTAGACTCTGTAGGAGGTGGCCCGCCCTTGTTCTCCCAGGCGGTCAGCTAGGCCCCAGGGAGGCCGGACTTTTTGTACCTGGAACACACAAAGCCAACTCTGACCTCAGGGCCATGGCCAAAGCTGTGCCCTCTGGCTGGATTGTCCTTGTGCTTTCCCCGTATCTTCACATGGCTGGCTGTTTAATGTGTGACACTGTCACCCAATAGGCTGCATGTAATATACGCATAATATGCTCTACATAATGTCCCTGTTGTAATGGAGCATGCATCTCTCTGTTCATACCTGCAGCTGCCTGAGCTCAAATGTCACCTCTTCCGAGGAGCCTTCCCTGACTTCCCACCCACTGTGCTTCCCGGCCTTTCTCCCCATCCGGCTCTGACCTTCACTATCGCATCGCCACGACGTGTCTCCTTCACAGCATCACCCCATCTGTACCCGTAGCTGCTGCACCTCCCACCTGCATGCTGTCTCCATGAGGCTCTCTGCTCCATCCACACCACCCAGAGCAGCACCCGCACCCAGCACCCCGCAGGGGAAACACGGGGTGAGTGAATGAATGACTGAGAATCAGGAGACGCCCCCATCTGCCCCGAGTCCTGGTTCCACTCACTTGACCATAATGTCCTTTCTCTACCTGCAAAATTAGGAACCCCCCCAGGGAGCCCCCTGAGCAGAGGCCATGGCTGTGGTGAACGCCCCACCCGTGGGGCTGTGGGGCCTCTGCTTCTGCTGCATCCTGCCCGCCTACGGGCAGCTCTATTCCACTGGCTCCAGGCCTGCGCACTTTGGAGGCCCCCCGCGACCCCCAGGCTTCCGGCACCACTCGCACCACCAGGGTGTGTGGTCCCTTTCAGGAGGACTGGCCCTGCAGCTCCTGGGTCCCCACAGAGAGGAGCCCATGGCCCCTTACAGGGCCCCCACCCATGCTGGGTCCTTCACCCACTCTGTCCATCTGCTCCAGCCTGTGCTTGGCCTCTTCTGTCCCCACTCCTGTCCACACAACCACCAAAAGGTGGCCCTTTAGGATGAGAACCACTTCTCCAGAATCATAGATTCTGGGTTTGATTTCTAAACTGGGTTGTGGTTCAGAACCTAGCATCAGGGAACGAGGAGAATTCAAACCAAGGCCCTTCTACTTACGAACTCTGTGACCTCGATCAAGTTGCTTAGCCGGTCTGGGCCTCAATTTCCCCGTCTCTAAAATGGGGATAATTAATATTTAAATGAGGTTAATTTCAATGGTGTTTGTAGAATGATGACCTATTATACTGCTCCATGAAAAAGAAACACACACAGGAAAACACACGTGCGCGCACACACACACACAGTAGATTTCTGTTCTTTTCTCCTGTTAGCACGGGTTTATTGTATCTACTGTCCTTGGAACTACTCCCGCTCCCCCACAGCTATAAATTATCCATTTTCCAGCCTTATAGCATTTAAATCTGAAGTTCTCTTTAGTGGTTTCAGCTACTCATCCATTTATTCCACAAGCATTATCTGAGGGCCTATGAGTTCTTGGGCCCTTTGCTATGAACAAGGGACACAAGTGGCCTGTCATGGCTGGGCTTCCTGCCTGCCCTGTGGAGTTGACGGTCCTACGGGGGAAACGGGCAGGAGAGAAGGGAAGGGGCAGGTACGATGGGTTGCATGTCACAGAGGAACCCGGGGACAGACACAGAGGAAAGTGGGGCATGGACCAGGAGGGGGACACGTTAACTCGAGCCACTACCGAGGGCCCCTGATGAGAGGGTGACTTTAAGCCAAGGCAAGGAGGGCATGAAGGGATTTCAGTCAAGAGGACATTTGGAAAAGTGTCCCCATGGAGGGTGTCCTGTGTGACAACTCGACCAGCAGAGAGAGGCACCCGGGGGATGGAGAGGGGCCTCCACAGAGGTGGAGAGCCAGGCCACAGGGCCCACAGAGCAGGGACATGGCTCCAGCTCCTGATTTCTCTGGAACAGCTCTCTGGGAGAAGAAGTGAGCAGTACAGGCTGTCGGCCCTCCCTACCCAAACTGCCTCCTGAAATCCAGAGCTGGGGTCTCTACAGCCTGCTCCCTGCTCACCCCCTACAGGCCCCAGGAGATGGCACACGGTCTCAGGTGCCCATCACAGAGAGGGCAGCCTCGGGAAGCTCTGGGAAAAGGAAAGCAAAACTCAGTGACCACCACATACTGAAGATGAGGCTCAAAACATGACCAGAGGCTGTCCTCCAGTCTCTATTCAGACAAAAGCGAAGCAGGAGAAGCGCCCAGCCCATGCCCCAGGGTGATGCTCGAGCTCCCAGGGATCCATCTGGCCTGGCTCTGAGCACCTTGCTCTTCCACAATCAGCCTGTGGCCCCAGGATGCCCAGGGTGAGCCGACTCCCTTACTCACCATTCACAGACTCAGGGCCACCACCCCTTGCTCCCAGGATGACCCCCCAGTTGGCAAATTGCAGAATTTGTGCTGTTCAAGAGATAAGCCCACCGTCCCCCCTCCGCCACGAACCTCACTTCTGTTCTCCCTACATTTCACCATCAGAGAGTAATTGCTTTATGCTTTCCAGGTTCAACATTTACAAACAGATGACCTGGGGGAGATCGATAAGTCATGCGCCACCCACTTGGAGGGGGCCACCGAGCAATTGTCCCTAGCTCTAGCAACAATTAGGATTACCTGTGACACTTTTTTTATTTTTTTATTTTTTGGACAGACCTGACCTGGGCCACCCTCCAGAATAGTAGAAATTAAGTCTTCAGAGGCTGGACCTAGGCTGGACCTAGACACCTGCACCCAGCGTGCACGCTCTGGGTGGTTCTGACGCAGTGTCAGTGCCAAGAACTACTTCCACGGACAAACCTGTGGCTTCTAAAATGTTCTACTGGGAGACACCCCATCGATCATGCGCACTTAGCAAATGGCCCCAAGAAGAAGCCAGCTGCGGACTGGGGACTGTGCTGTGTCTCCCACAGCTGAGCTGCCTCCGGCGGCAGGGGCCCTTGGCCAAGGGCGGGACGGAGGTCCTCACCCACCCAGGGTTTCTCCATGCTCCTGGCACAGCGGCTGTGCTGGGAAGAGGAGATCTGACTGACACAAGCAGGCATGGAGACGCGTCCGGAACCCAGAGCCTGTCCAGGGTGGGGAGGACGTTCCAACTCAGGAATCAGAAGTAAGTCGCTGTGGCACACTTCGGCGTGACATGCACAGTCCAGTCCCCACCGCCTCAGCCGCAGCCTGCCTCGAAGGATTCAGGGAAAATGAAAATTAATGGGCTGGGAAGGTAATCAGCAGTGAGCCCCACTCCTGTTAATAAGCACCCTTCATCACAGGTAGAATGAGACAGAGTGTCCACTCAAGGCCAAGGTCACCTTGGAAAAGGAGGGTGGGGGCCTTTGAAGGGTCTCTCTCTCTCTCTCTCTCTCTCTCTCTCTCTCACCCAGAGCCTCCCAGGTCAGGAAAGCCACCGTTCCTTCCGAGCTGCCACGATCTGAACGCACTTACAAACCTGCTTCGGGGACTGAAGGAGAACTATCCATCAGGACACCCCGGGCGCCCCACCCCACCTGCTCATCACCACCCACAAAGTTGCTACTAGAACAGACTAGCTTTGGGGCTGAAGTGGCTGTGGGCTAGCCGGGCAGCCATCAGCAAGATCCCTGACACTTTGGCCAAGGCCTCCACATGGGCCTGAGGGTAGCTCCCTGCAGACGGCCACTCCCACCCGGCCAGGTACCTGAAAGCGCATGGCCCTACCACCACCTCTCCAGGCTGGCGCTTGTTGCCCACGGGCCTGCTCATCTCCCTGGGGCACCTTGCTGCTGGTGCAGGAGATGGGCAGCAGGAAGCAGGAGGGGGTCTGGGAAGGGTGCATTTGGGATCTGGGAGCCGCAGGGAGGAAACCACCCGGCTCCCACGGGCTCGGGCATGATGGCCAGCCCTGCCTGGGAGGTCATGGGGCAGCAGGGGGACAGGGCCCTATTCAGCCGTCTGTGAGTGCTCTCTGTGTGTTCAGCCAGCTTCTCTGCCTCTGTGACCAAAAAGACCCGAGAGAACAACACAGAGGAGGAAACGTCTACGTGGGGCTTGCAGTTCCCAAGGTCTCGGTCCACAGATGGCTGACTCCATTGCTTGGGGCCTGAGGCGAGACTGAGCATCAGGGCAGATGTGTGTGGCAGAGGAGAGAACAAAAAGCAGAGGGAGAAAGTTCCTCCCCAGGGACAAAATATATACCCCAAAGGCACCCCCAGTGACTCAGCGCCTCCAGCCACACCCTACCTGCCTACAGTGACCACACGCTTGATTCCTCCTGGTGGATTAATGCCCTGATCCGGCCAAGGCTCTCACAACCCCATCATCTCTAAACTTGCATGGCCTCCCACATGAGCTTTTGGGGGACACACATCTACACCATAACACCGTGATAAGCCATTTGCATATAGCACCTCATTTATTCTGCACACAAACCTGTCAAGGGCGTACAGTTCAGTAGTGAAAACTTGGATTCCAGAGCCAGGATGTGTGGGTTCAAATCTCAGCTCTGCCACTTACCGAGTGTGATCATGGGCAACTGGCTTCACCTCTAATAGGCCTCAAGTTCCTATCATGTATCTACAAAATGCAAATAACCATACCTCACACCATAGGATTAGAGTGAGGTTTCAATAAGGTTTTATGCATGTACACACACAGGCACACACATAATCGAGAAAGCACCTAAGAACCCCGAGGGACATAGAAGCTACTGTGATTACCCACGGACGTGGTGGAACTGAGATGGGAACCCAGGACTAGTCTTGGTGTCAAAGCCCTTGGCTCTGGTGATGCTAAGTGCCTGACCCTTCCCACTGCATCCAAGGTGCTTTCCACCCACTGCCAGGTACCCCTGAGTGTCTTTGCCCAATGGCCACGCCCCCATGGGTACCTCTTGGCCAGGGAGCTGAGTTGGTCAGGGCATGGGCAGGGACTAGGTGCCAAGCCAGTCAGAGCCGTATTCTAGAAAAAGCAGAATGCTCCTCCAAAAAGTGGGCAGAAACGTCACGTCTGGCCTCCAGCCAGGCCACAAAAGACAATGGTTACTTCAGCGTTGCACTTTGGAGACACTGGGTTCTTTATGGCCCAGAAATCAATGCAAACTCACAGGGAGCCTCCATTTGAAAGGACCATGGCATCGATTCTGGGTGAGCTGGGCCACAGATATATCAAGTGGGCCTGCTGATCTGGTGGCTGTGTGCCCGCCCAAGCTGACCGATCGTAAACCCTTGGTTCCAAGGAGTCAATGAATCGGGGGTCAGTAGGCAATCACATGGAGGCCTCTCACTCGGAGCCTTGCTTCTAGCCAGGGTCGGGACTGGAGCACTGGCACCAGGGTTGGCCTGGAGCCTTCGCAGACCAAACAGAGAAGCCACTGGAGGCTGAGGGGCTGAGTGTTCTGAGGGGACAGGTCACCTCCTGTACACACTGCACTGCCCCCTCAAGGTTTGGAGGAACTCTGGGAGAAAGGGGATCCCAGCAAGTCCCCTAGGCCAGGGTCAGTCCCTTCGCCTTATTAGAAATCAGGGGCAGCCCCCACAAGGGGAGCCCCGATGGCTAAATTCAGTGAGTCCTGGGAAACAGGCAGGAGATGGAAGGTGGAAAGACCAAAGATGCAGGCGAAGGTGGGGGAAATGAGGTGGGTCTCAGCACCGGAGTCTGCACTGATCTGCCTCAGAGAATGTGGGATTAATTATGAAATCAAAGCTTAAGTCCCTCGCAGAGAACTTCCCTGGCATCAAGGAAGTCAGGCTGATGTTACAGTTTCTTTTTATTTATTTATTTATTCCTTTTCCACGTACATGCAGTAGATAGTATTTTGACATCTCACATATGCACGGAGTATAGCCTCCCATTCTTGTGGTTGTACATGAGGTGGAGTTACACGGGTCGGTATTCATATATGAACACAGGAATGATAACTGATTCATTCTACTGTGTTTCCCATTCCCATCCCCCTTCCTTCCCCCAAATCTCCCCTGTCCAATCCGGTGAATCTCCATTCCTCCCCCCACTCCCCACCTATCCACATATCAAAGAGAACATTAGGCCTTTGGTTTCAGGGGATTGGCTTATTTCACTTATCACGATAGCCTCCAGTTCTCTCCATTTACTGGCAAATGCCATGACTTCATTCTTCTTTATGGTTGAGTAGTATTCCATTGTGTATGGCTTCACCTCTAATAGGCCTCAAGTTCCTATCACGTATCTGTAAAATGCAAATAACTGTACCTCACACCATAGGATTAGAGTGAGTAGTATTCCATTGTGTATATTTACCACATTTTCTTTAACCATTTTTCTATTGAAGGGCACCTAGGTTGGTTCCATTTCGGGCCTTCTTCTCCTTTTGATTTGATGAAGCTTAGCCCATCACTTTAGGAAAGAAGACGGTGCCTGAGAGGAGAGGAGGTGAAGGCAGATGTTGCCCAATCCTCCACGGATACCAGATGTTGGCTCCAGGTGGCACTTCCTCCCTCCTTCAATACATTATAGACAGATTCAGAAACAGAACCCAACCGTGGTGGCAGGAACACAGAGAGGAAGGTGGGAAGGCCGGGGCAGCTCTCAGAATCAAGAGGTGGGAGCAAGGGATGTGGGAGCAAGAGCCTCTGCAAAGTCTCCTCCAATGGAAATTCCGCTTTCATCTTGAGACAGCGACTCTTATTGGCTGATCTGTGCTCATCCGCTCACCCATTGGCTGGAGGTCAGACGTCAGGCGAATCTCACTGCAGCTTGACTCGCTGCCTGGCCCCTTGGCAGAGCACTTGATGCACAGTCCTACCAAGTGGGTAGGGGTGGGCAGGTCATTCGCTGAGAGTCAAACCGGTGCCCTAACCAGAATGCACTGAGGTGGCAGGAGGGGTGGGGGATGGATGGTAGACAGACGACAGCTGGCACAATCCGGGTCCTCAACGCTCCCGAGTGATTGACCGTGTCCTTCCCAGCCTTGGCTAAGGAGGGAGCGGGGTCGGAGGGGCAGCTGCTGCTCAGGGGGCCGGGCATGTTGCACCTATGGTTTTATGTCAGCCTCCTAAGGGCCACAGGATGGGATGAACCGTGGAGATGGAGGCCACCGAGGCCTCGCCAAGGGACGCGCCTGGAGCCCGTGACCCCTGCAGGCAGGATGTGCAGGTAGAGCCCTGGGAGTCCACAGCCCTCCATTGGCCCTGCAGGGACAGTGAAATAGGACGCCACGTGAACACTCGGGAGCAGAGTGGGAGCACGGGCAGGCAGGAATTCAGGGAAGAGGAGAGGAGGAGGAGGAAGAAAAGCAAGAAGAGCTGGCGGGGAACCCAAGGAACCAAGATGGTGGAGCAGTGGAATCTTGGCTCTGGAACCTCAGGCTTGTGGCATTGGCCTCCTGCACCTCCCCTCCTCACCGTGGGGCTCCTTCCACCCCCGACTTCTCTTCACCATAAGGTAGCAAGCCACACAGGAGACAGTGACTGAACCTGGAGCCCTTGCGTCACAGTCTGAGGTCCCCACTGTGCCTGCTGTCTGTGTCCCAGAGGACATCACGATATTTTCTGGCTGTCTTTTCCTCTTCCTCCTTGCTCCACCAGGTCTCTTCAAACCCAGTGGTCAAAGTCCAGTAAAACAGAATGGACCTCTCATGAATGGAGGCCTCTGGGGTCAGGTGCTTCTCCTGCATGACCTCTGAGCCTCGGAATAACCCCGGCAGGTGAGCATGCTGGCCTCCATTTTATGCATGAGAAACTAAGGCTTAGAAACATGAGTTGGTGTGTATGTGTATGTGTGTGTGTGTGTGTATGTGTGTGTGTGTTCTTTCTTTCTTTTTTCTTTTTGGTATGGTGGCCAGAAATAGAGGACCCCTACTTTAAATCTCATCTTACCATGTGCGGGTACAGGACCCCTGGTGCTGGGTGACCTGGTCCCCTAGCTTTGTCTGCTAGGCTCAGGATCCCTGACACCTGCAAAGTCTACCCTCGATAAGTTGTGGCCTCACTTAACCAAAGTTTGTAAAAGGGCACCCTGGGAGAAGAAACAGTCTTATCTAGCCAGAACCCTGTTAAAATCCCAATAAGCCCGTTGCGAGCTAGAGATTGAAGTGCGATGTTGGCATCTCTCCTCTGGTGTGGAAAGAGATTACACTGAGTCATATTTCAAAAAGGCACAACTGACACAGTATAATCTCCGGTCTTAACTCCCCCTGACCTTGAGAGAGCAGCAATAAAGCAGAGGGGCTGCGGCCGCTGGGAACACAGATTTAGACCATCATGAAGAGGCTGGGCTGCCAGGAGAATCTCATCAGACCCCTGTCTGGGACCCTGTGGAGATGTCACTGCAGGGGCAGCGCCTGACACCACTCAAAGTGGGGCTTTAGAGCTTTCCTCCCCTGCCTCCTGCAGTCCGTGACCGGGGTCCAGTCTCATTGTCCAAGGTCCCCCAGCCTGCCAGCCCCCAGCCTGCTGCCCAGGTTGGCTCCACTATCCTGCAGCCTGCAGGCTCTGAAGGATGCACCGGGCCCCTTTTTTATAAGCCCTCCACGCCCATCTATTTCCAGGCGACCATAATGAAGCCGAAAATGTCGCCAGAGAAGTCATCCATCTGTTTATCTATCACTCGTTAACCAAAAGTTTCCTGCCTCCTGTTAAAATAGCAATGATTTTCTTTGCAGAATCAAACAGGTCTGTTCCCAGAGCCTTGAGAGCGATGGCAAAGACAGTTTCATCACTGTCCTTGACGCTCCGTCCCTGAATACCGATCTTTCTCAAGTTCCACGATGAACACACATTAGGGAAAGAATTCAATCAAAAAGCAGGGGCTGACTAACTGCAGGGTGTTGTGCAGGGAATTGGGTTACCCTGCTCTGCTCTGGCTCCTGCCGGGGCCCAGGCATTCCAGAGCCGCTGACCCAAGAGTCCCAGCATAGTCGGAGGGGCCCACCGTGGATTCCCCAAGTCCCTCTGACATCATGAACACAGTGGTTCGACTGTGGGTTTTAGACTCTAAATCTGATCCTATTCTCCAGTCCCAGCTCTGGCCATTTAATTCCCAAGAGCCTCAGTTTTCTTGTGTGTCCAAAGCGGGATATGAAATATCCATTAAAAGGCTGCCCTGGGGATTGAACCCCATGATATAGGCAAACCTTGGCCATCATCGCGAGAGGTCAACTAATGAGAGCTGTTATTAGAAGTACCATTGCATACAATAATAAGCAGATGTTCATAACACATGTCTTCTTTTATCATAAAATACACTACTAAACATATAGCTGTTCATAATTTGGGCACAGTTATTTAGGATATGATGAGATGATGGAGTCTCCCTTATGCATGGCTGCTCCCCAGGGCTGGAAACTGGGGAGCATGAAACTCTCTGTGAGCATGGAGATAGGGAATTTTGGGGACAGATACAGAGAATGGTATATTGTCCCAGGCTTGAACACCTTTCTGTCCCCTCCTGACTTTGCAATGAAAAGACAAAATAAACACGGTCACCTACGTGGGGGATCGGTGCTCCCTCGCCCTCCTGTCTTCCACACTGACGCCCCTCTCGGGGCTTCAGACCCCCCAGTCATCCCGCAGAAGGCCAAGCCCCTGCCTACCGACCAGAACCCAGTCCACAAACAGAACCGGAGTGCCCGTGCCCCTCCCTTGCCTGCTGCCAAATTCCGTTGACAGGAATGAATGACTACCAGGGACACCATTTTAGAAAACACCCCCCCCCCAGTTTAGATTATGTCTTTTCTACTCAGTGATGCAATCACTTACAGAAATAAGTCACTTCTCCTGAGACAATGAAGTAAGTGACCCCCATGTTCCTCCACCATCCCAGGTCTTATTTTGCACACACGCGCTCTCTCTCTCTCTCTCTCTCTCTCTCTCTCTCTCTCTCTCTCTCGGTCCCCCTGGACCCACCACCTTCAGGGCACCCTCTGCAAATGCAAACTCCGAGCTGGCTGTCATTTATTCTGGTGATTTTTTCCCACCGTGGCCCACACACAATCCCCACCCAGCTCACAATGTAAATATGACCTTTCTCATATTCATTATCAATTAAGGGAACAAATCCCCTTCTCCGAGCAGCACAAGAGACCTCTCCAGTCAAAGAGCACGGAGGGCCTTTCTCACCGGCTGCCGTATCATCTATCCACATTTCCCAGAGGGCCGTGGGGCCAGGTGAGGAGGCCAGTGTAGGTGGGCAGATGAATGTGGGTTTGAAGTCCCTTGAAAGTCATTTTGCATGTGGGTTGCATCAAGCCACAAATGTCTAGGCCCTCCCAACAACCATGGAGGACCTCAGCTGTTTCTTCTTTCTTCCTTTTGTGGGACATGCTAATGTCCCCCCAGCACAGGCCAGGCTGCTCATCAGAGCCCCCGCCACACTGGGTCCAGCAGGCCCGTCCCAGAGGTGTCCCTTCCCTCTGCCAGTCATTGGGCCAACAAGCCACCGTCAGCAAAGGACAGGTAGATCTGCAACCCCTAGAAGGAATCCTTCCAGGGCCCATGGGCTCGTGTTTTGCAGAGTTTTTAAATCATATTAGTTTTCACAGACGTTCATCCTGCAGGGAGCTGCGTCCTCTCGCCCAAGCCCACACTGCCCAAAGCTCCCCCTCTTGCTGGTGTGCCTTCTCCTCCCCTCCTCTTCTCCTTCCTTCTGCTTGTTGCTTGGTTTGAACACCTCTCACAGGTCCCCAAGGACACTATCTCCCATGGTGAGATAGTGAGATAGTGAGAGAGCCAAACAAAAGGCACCGGAAGGAGGCCAGTGGCTTTGGGACTATGTCCAGGCTTTGGGCTGAGGCCCTCCTGCATTCAAGGCCTCATGGGTCTGTGGAGGCCACTCCCTCCCAGTGCTGCGGCCATGGCCCAGCTCGTCTCCAGGTCTGTTGGAGACAATGTCCTGGTCCTACAGTGGCAGAGTCAGACCTGGGAAGGAGTGGGGTACCCTGCCCAGGATCAAACCCAGGGTTTAAAGACCATGGTCTTTAAGAAACAACCCAATCTGTGGACGCTGGTCCTTTCTCCCAGCAGCATCCCTAGCACTTTCCCTGGATTCCCTGTAACCCCTGGGCACAGCCACCACCCAGGGAGAAAACCCCAGACACCACCAGTCCCACAAGCTGCCACAGCTGCGGCCTCACTGCCGGCTGGGGAGGGGCCGTGGCTCCCAGCGGCAGCATGGCCTTGCGGCTGGCTGGGCTAACCACACCCGTCTGGGTACGTCTGGGGCGACATGCTGTGCGCATTAGAGTCTCACAGCCACGCAAACTGCATTGGGCATGGTGGTTGCCCAAGTCTGTTTTCCATTCCTGAAGCAATGCGCCCACCAGCATCCAGAATGAGATGAGAAGGCCACACTGCTCGGGGCGAAGGGCACGTCGTGAGGGGAGGAGCAAGCATGACAGACGGGGGACGGGGGAGAGGGAGAAGGGGGAGGAAAAAACCCACATCCCCAGAGTGCCAGGCGATTGGGCCTTGGGGCCTGCAGTGTTGCATCGGGAGCTGCCCGAGCGGCTGGTGTCCTCACCCCGATCACAGAGGGCTTCTCCAGCTCAGCCCCGCAGAGACCAGGTGATGTCGCCTGACCCCCATCCAACCTGGCTCCCTGTGTCTGGGGACTCAGGACACTCCCACAAATGTCCAGGTGATAGAGCATCCACTCCTCACAGGCCTGCAATCCCTGCTCTCTAGGAAGACCACAGCTGCCCTCTGATGCCCAGCCTGACCTGCTAGGAAGGCCCAGGCCTAGCAATGCCCTCCTTCCAGGAAGAGGTGCACTCTGGTGACACCACAAGGCAGCTCAGGGGCAATGCAGAGGGAAAGCAAGCGCGGTCAGGACTGGCACCACCACCACCACCACCACACACACACACACACACACACACACACATACACACACACACCACACACATGCATACAAGCATGCACACACACACACTCCCAGGAACAGAAGGGATGTGGTTGACAAGCTTTTCCAAGCAGCATGGACACCTCTTTCTGGCTCCATCTTCTTCCCAACAGTCTTTGTTTACTTAAAGTGTGACCTAGAGTTTGAGGTGAATGGTGGGGAAGGGTCTCCAGAAAGCTCCCCTCCTCCGCTCCCTGCCTCAGGGTGGGACATCTGACTCAGGTACCTATGGACCTGCTCACCCTCCCTCTACAAGTCCTGGGTCTCATTTGTCCAATGTCCTATTCGTTACTCAGGTCATTTCTATCCAGTGTGCAAGGGACTGCAGAGCAGGGACACCACCGGGGGTCATCTTGAAGGTTGACTACCACAGTGATTGACAGTCACGACCAGAGACACCGAGCACCTCCATCTCTGGCTCCGTGCTGTCCTCCCGTCCCCTTGCCTGCTCCATAAGTTTTCCTACTTTCCCCCCTTTCTCAAATTCCTTTTGAACAGAAGATGGTATAAATTGATATATTTGTTTTATTAAAACAGTGCTCACCCTATCATCCTGTATTGAAGACCCAAGAGCATCTGCCTCAAAACTCCCTCTTGTCTTATTTCTGCCACTTCCCTTCTACTACTCTGTGTTTCTGCTAAAATCAATGACCTAAAGATCCCTAAATGGTGACAGTCACCTCTCTCATTGCCTGTTTGTTAAAACTAGCTGTGTGACTTTAGACAGGATTCTTAACCTCTCTGGCCTTCCCTTTCCACATGTATAAAAGGGAGATAATAAAAGCACCGGCCTCTCTGAAGTGCAATGAGAATAAAATATGTCAAATGTGAAAGCACTTGGCATGGAGGGAACACTAAGAATCTCATTCTTGAGTAACCACTTGGATGAAAAGCATTAAATAAGTAATAATATAGTAAATAATAATATCAAGTGTATTACAAGTCAGGCTGGGCACGGTGGTGCATGCGTGTAATCCCAACAGCTCAGGAGGCTGAGGCAGGAGGATCAAAATTCAAACCCAACCTCAGCAAAAGCAAGGCTCTAAACAACTCAATGAGAACCTGTCTCTAAATAAAATACAAAAAAAATATAGGGCTGGGGGTGTGGCTCGGTGGTCGAGTACGTCTGAGTTCAATCCCCAGTATCTGCACCCCCCCAAAAAAATTTATTATAACTCATGATAGCAGTCAAGACATTGATGATTGAAGAGAAAGTGTTCTAATGGATCAACTACACCTGCAAGCAATGATCTGACTTCAACCCATTCATTTCCCTTAGGTACTTAGTGCCCCTCACTGTCCTGAGTGGTTTTTATCTATTGCCATCTATTGTTAACTCAGCATCACCACATTCTCCTTCCACAATTCTGCTGCAGCACAGATGGGAACTACATTTCCCAGAACCCCCTTTCCCATGTGGTTCCAGGTTAGAGTTCACTTGGGAGAGGAAGGTGGCAGAGAAGCAGACATGTTTTCACTGGAGGCAGTTCAGCCAAACACAGAAGATCACGGGGGGGTTGATAACCACTTTCCAGAGAACTTCAAGAATGACTCACTTGGTGTTGCTGATTAAAGGAACTGGAGGAAATTCTCAGATGTCCTTGAGAGTGGCAGGGTCTTCCCAGCAAGCTCTTGGAGAATTGCTCCAGAGCTTCCAACTGAAGCCTTCAGGAAGCTCCTCTCACCTTCCCCTGCCCACCTCTGCCAATGGTTGCACAAGCCCCTGATCCTGACATGATACTCTCTGCACCTGGAATACATACAGTGACTTCTGTTTTCCTGGCTAAATCGTCTGCCTTTGAGAATTCTAATCCCTTAGTTAAGAAGTCAAACAATTAAGGAAAACATCATTTCCAAACACAGTTCAAAAAGTGAAATTCATACAATGTGCCAAGTCCCCTAACCATCCAAAGTAGAAAAGACCCGCAGACCCAGTGGCAGATGTTGGACTTGGTGAGCTTGAGCAGGGGACTTAAACTGGCCTGTGCAATCTGATTTATGCAGACCACAAAGCAATTTAGGGCTTCAAAGAAACAAAAACCACATGTCTAAGATGTCCTTTTGTGGTGTCAAAACACAAAAGTCAGAAAATAGTCTGATGTTTTCCAGTAAAACCTAAAACGTGGATCTTACCTTTGAGACAAACTCCTGCCATATTCCAGAAGCAGTCAATAGAATGAGTGTGGTGCTGTCTAGCCTTGCCTGGTCTGCAATGTCTTCCTCTCAGGAGACTGGGAGTTTGAGGCTTCCAGGAGCAGGTGAAATGAGCAAAGCAGGGCCACAGCAAGTTCTCAGAGCATCTTAGAGTTTTACTGTAGCTTTGTTAAGACCCCTAGACTATGTGAGAAAAACATCATGGTTTTTCTAATTTTTTTCTGTTTTAGTTTGGCTACATGTAAACTATGAGTACCAGTGAGCCCTCAGGATATTTAATAAAAGATTTCCCACACTTTGTTCAAAAACATGAGTTCTAGAGATTGATCTTCGGAAGAAAAAAAACAATCATTCTATGTTCAATCAAGTCTGGGAAATGCTGAATTTAAGACAATTGGATGGGTTTCTTAATTGCGGAATGTTCCAGAACTTTCAATATGCCTCTGTCTGCAGGCAATCGCCTGCTGTGGATCTCAAGCTTGTTTCACTAAGAAACCTTCTCCTTCCCCTCCTTTGTCCAGTGCATTTTGAGAAATTAGTGTTCCAAACATTGATACACACCCGTTCAAAGGATAAAGGATTTCTACATTCCTGAAAACATCCCATTTCAATAATAACTTCAGAATACTCATACCTAGGAGTGACATCAGCAAGATGATGGTCTAGGAAGCACTCATTGTCCCATGAAAATATTAAACATAGCTTTATGTGAGTTCTAGAAATCATTAAAAATTCTTTAGCCAAACAAAGGCCCAACAAAGAATAATACACATTCAAGGCCGGGTTTGTCACTCAGTTGTAAAGCATTTGCTCAGCATGCACAAGACCCTACGTTCACTCCCCAGTGCCATAGGAAAAATATGCACATTCAAATGGAAGGAGATTTTACGGTGTATTTTACTCATCCTTTCTGTATCCCCTTCCCAGTGTGGTTGGCGTGGTTTGAGGGAAGTGACATCCCAACCCCCAGTTCCCTTTCTTGAACCAGAAAAAGTAGAGTAGACCTAATTTGCAATGATTATATCAGACTGAGGGCTTCCTGAGAGTTGGGGCTTCCCGGGAGTAGGTCTCTACATCACCTAACATTGAGTCTCGGACAACCAAAAATAGCACAGTCTAAAACTCAGTCTGGAGGAGGCTTTTAGGAAGCAGCAGGTATGGCTCATGAAAACTGCAAGAGGAGTACAGATTTGCTGATGCCTGAGACAGAGATCACCAGTTGAGAATATAATGAAACCACCAAGTCCCCAAGGAGAAACATAGATCACTCTTAGGAAATTTAAAAGCAGCCACGTATAAGGGAGAACTGGGGAAAAGGTACACACATGTGCACACACACACACAGACATATATCCAGAATTTGTGAAAGTCTTATCTACCAGTCTGCAAAACTAGGTTTCTTATTTTTCAGGTGCTATTTTTCAAAAACAGTATCACAAGACATACAGACAGGAAAATGTGGCTTATTCACGGAAACAAAATGAATCTCCAGACCCCATCGCAAAAGAAACTCAGCCATCAGACTTACTAAACAAATAAAGACTTTAAAATAAAGACTTTAAAACAACTGTCTTAATATGCTAAAAAAAAAAAAAAACTCAAAGAAAATACAGACTAAGAACTAAAGGAAATTAGGAAAACAACATGGAGCCATATTGGAATGTCACCAAAGACAAAGAACCAAACAAATTCTGGAGCTAAAAAGTATAATGACTAAATTGGAAAATTCACCAGAGGTTCAATAATAGACTCAAGCAGGCAGAAAAAAGAATTGACAAGTTCGAAGAGAAGTCATTTGAAATTGCTAAATCTGAGAAGAAAAAAAATGAAGGGACATGGCCTGGGAGACTGATGGGACACCGTCAAGCCAACAGATGTATGTATTATGGGAGTCCTAGGAAGAGAAGAGAGAAAAATGATTTGAAGAAAAAATGGCCAAAAAAAATTCCCAAATTTGATGGAAAATGTGGATCTACACATTCAAAAATCTCAATGAACACCCAACTAGGATGTCCTTTCATCTCCAAACATGACTTCTGAGGCATTTTTCCTTAAGGAAATACTATATTCTCAATCTCGGGTGAAAAATTATTGGCATAGCCATTTTGTAATTGGTTGGAACAACCTATGTGTCCAACAATAGGGTATCAGATGAATAAGTTAAAGTATATCCACAAGATGGAACATCATGTTGCCATTAAAAATAATCTGGCAGTATTTAGAATATGAAAGATTGCCCTATGCAATCTTATTTTTGTGACATAGGTAAATGTGTGTGTGTTCAAGAAAGATTTAGAAAGAACACCCTGAAAGCATTAAGAAGTTTTTTGTTTTTCAAAATGAGTGAAATCCAGGTTGTTCCCCTTCTTTGTGCTTCTATATAAAACAATAGCTTTTGTAAGAAGAGAAAAGAAAATCTACTTTACAGTTAGTCACATACCTAGTCATGGTCAGAGATGAGACTGGAATTCACATCAGACCAGGCTGCCTCTGTTTCAACTCTGCCTTCTGCTCTGGAGTCTGACTTTACTTAGAACAGGCTCTTTGCCTGGGGACCACAAGGCCCCACTAAGGGCTGCAGATCATAATTCCAGGTACTTTATCAGATCAAGGGATAATTTTTAGGTTAAAGTTGAAATTTCATCATGCATTTGTCTTCTTCATCTAAAGTATCTGCTTACCCAGACTTAGCGTTTCTGCTCACGAATATTAAACCTTGATCACCCTTCCACCTGCCAATAAAAAGCACTCATAGGGGCTGTGGCTGTGGCTCAGCAGTAGCACACTTGCCTGGCATGTGTGAGGTACTGGATTCGATTCTCAGCACAGCGTATGAATAAATCAAATAAAGTTCTATCAACAACTAAAAATGAAAAAAAAAATTGCCACTCATCACAAGCAGCATGCCCTTCCCTGCCCTTAGCAGACCCCCTTCACCCCTAATAAGCGTAAGAGCCATGCATCCATGCGTCAGATGACCAAACAGATAAAGCTCTCTATTCTTATTTCTGATTTTGTCAAGGTATCTTGGCAAATTTCCTCTTTAATTTACATAATTTCAGCTAACATCATTTTCCCCTAGAGGCTTTTGGGTATCAAACGTAAACAGGAGATACGAATCAGTCCCCTCACCTTGGCCAAAGCCAAAATGAAATCAAATTTTAAAAGTAATAAAATAAAATGAACGATGGCCATTACCCTGCCGCGGCTATTTCACAATAACAAGGTCTGACACATATTAATTCTCAATGCAGCCAGATCCATGCCCCGACTCTCTAAAGCTACACTCACTTCCCAGGACTGCAGGCTGACATTTCCATCCCAGGGCATCTTTGGAATTCAAGTCTCTGAACTTTGAACTGTGACATGGACCATCCTCCTCTCCCACCCCAAGGCGCTGTCTTAGCACTGCAGGTCTTCAGCTGAGCTTCCACTTCCTGTAGGAAAAACCATTTCTCAGGAAGGGCTAGGGTCTAGAGTAGACCCCTCTGTAAGAATGAAATTCCACCAGGAAAGGATTCAGACAGAAGTGAATGGATGCATATTTCCTACTTAAAAAAATAATAATAATAAGCCAGGCATGGTGTCTCACGTCTGTAATCCAGCAGCTTGGGATGCTGAGGCAGGAGGAGCACAAGTTCAAGGCCAGCCTCAGCAACTTATTGAGGGTCTGAGCAACTGAGTGAGACCCTGTGTCAAAATAAAAAATAAAAGGGGCTGGGTATGTGGATTAGTGGTTAAGTGGGTTCAATCTCTGTTGCCAATAAATAAATAAGTACAAATCTTATCACAGATCTAGGAAAAGTTTGCCACCAAGAGTAGAAATACAGAGCCATTAGAAGTTGATGCATTCACAAAAGATGCTAAACCCCTGAAATCTTAACCTGAGGAAGGGCAAAGGTGTTCAAGTTATGTTTGAGGGACAGTTCCTTTTTTGGCAGAGTCTCTGAAATTTTGAGATTCCCCATTTTGAAAACCCAACATGAAGCTGGGCACAGTGGTACAAGCCTGTAATCCCAGAGACATGGGAAGCTGAAACAGGAGGATCATGAGTTCAAAGCCAGCCTCAGCAATGGCAAGGTGGTTAGCAACTCAGTGAGACCCTGTCTCTAAATAAAATACAAAATAGGGTTGGGGATGTGGCTCAGTGGTTGAGTGCCCCTGAGTTCAAGCCCCAGTACCCCTCCCCCCGAAAAAAAAAGAAAAAGAAAACCCAACATGAATCCAGCAGACCCCTGGACCCTAGCACTTCCTGAGAAGGTGTTCATCCTATAGGAAGCGAAAGCTAAGCTTCAGATCTGCAGTGCTATGACAGTGGGTCAGAACAGGTGAGGATGACCATCCAGATTGCTGAATGACTCAAAGGAGAAGAGCTGGCTCACTGGGATCCCTATGTTCTGTTGAGAGCACATGGCAGACCTGCTCTGTAACTGATGCAGAGTGTGGGGTGAGGAGGTGATAACGGAGTCATGAACAGACTCCAAAGACCAAACAGCCTGTGTAAAAGGAGGTGGAGAGAGGGGAGGACTTCCTGTGGTGGAGAGAGGGGAGGACTTCCTGTGGTGGAGAGACGGGAGGACTTCCTGTGGTAGAGAGATGGGAGGACTTCCTGTGGTGGAGATATGGAGGACTTCCTGTGGTGGAGAGATGGGAGGACTTCCTGTGGTGACTTCAACAGCAGCAAAGGTAAAAAATAACTGAGAATAGGAAACAGGAAGAATGGCGGACCCCTGATGGGAGCCCAGAAGACTGGAATGGAAATACAGGAAGGACATCTTTTGAGTGCTCCCAGAATGAGCTGAAGTGAGTCAAAGGAGCTGTAGGTTCCAAAGAACTAGTTGAAGCAGATTTAGAGCAAGGGGCTGGTTCCTCTTATTGTGACCTTCTTTTCAGTACCTGTCCCACTCAGGTGGCCTGGGAAACAGGCAAGTGGGTTGTGCACACGTGTGTGCGTGCTCACACACACACATACACACACACACACACACACACACACACACACACCAGCCTCTGCCCTCACTGCAAAACTGCAACTTGGATGGGCCTCTGTTGGGAATTTGTTGGTAGAGGAACCCAGAAACCAAGTGGGTTTGTTGAAATCAAGTAGCTCCTGAGACAGGCTTGGGGATTCTTTGATGATGCGTGGATGGGAGTCCAGGGGGGAGGAAAGGAAGAGTTACACAGGAAAGAGAACTGAGTCACGTGAAGAAATAATACGTGTATTTCCACTTCTTACCTCTTCTTTATCACACATAGACCGGTTCCCATTTGATAGGCCCAAGCCTTGAAATAACTGTGACACAAACAAGTTTTCCTTTCTCTGATACCTACTCAAATCCACATTCCAAGCGGTCTGATTACCTAAACGTTAACTGGGGTTTGCGTGTTAGTAAGGGATTCTAACTAGTGTTAGGTTTTTCAGAACTCAAAAGAATGGAATTTCTAATGGTTGGAACTCCATACAGGTTGCAGAGAGAACAAAGTGGAGAGTGGATATAAAGATGTTATGGGCCAGGCCTGGTGGCTCATGCCTGTAATCCCAGTGACTTGGGAGGCTGAGGCAGGAGAATTGCAAGTTCAAAGCCAGCCTCCAGCAAAAGTGAGGTGCTGAGCCACTCAGTGAGACCCTGTCTCTAAATAAAATGCAAAATAGGGCTGGGGATGGGGCTCTGTGGTTGAGTGCCTCTGAGTTTAATCCCTAGCATGCCCCCCAAAATGTTACAGAATATCTAAGGCAAGGCCCAAGGAACCCACACTAGGTAATGAGATCCCAGATCCTTGAGCCCTAAGGATAGGTACGCGAAGTTATGTCATTATGAGGTAGTTTCAAGCCACATTTTCCTATCTATGAAATGGAAATGATGAGCCTCTGAGAGAGTGGAGATATGCATGGAAGCTCTCCAGAACATCATTTTCATTATTAACATTGTTCCATCACCCTGCACTTGCCAGCTCCACTTTCTAATTTTAATTATCCTCCAACAGAGTAGATTAAATGAAAACTGTCTGGAAGGACTTGTCCCTTGGGAATATCAGAGTATATATTTGTCATGTTCTTTTGGCTACAAGTGACAGCCACCCAAGTCAAAATGACTTAAGCAAAATAGAAATTTACCAGTTTGTATAACTGAATATTTTAAAGGTGGTATGGCTTTATAGCTTCAGGCATAGTTGGATCCAGGGGCTCTTATGATATTAAGACTCAGCTTCTCTCACTTTCTCACTCAATGTCTTAACTCTTGTTTTATGTCCTCCTTGACTTTATTTTTCGGTACGGTCTTTCTACACAATGGTTCTCCTGGAAGTCCTTTAAACTAGTCATCTCTGCATAAAAAGAAATTTCCTTTCCCCAGATAGTTATAGAAGTCCCAGAATCAATAGCCACAGCCAGGGTGATAGGATGCTCTCATTGGTCAAGCCTGAGTCCTGTGCCCATTCCAGAGGTGAATGGACAGAATCTGTGGGGAGGGTTCACTCCCCAAGGGAAATCAGAATCCATCCTCCAAAGGAGGGGAAATGGTTATTAGGCATGAACAGCAGAAGCCCCACAAATGCCACCTCTTTAAAAGAAGGAAAATCAAGAAACAAAGATTTCCAGGGAGAGGTTGGAATATATGCCCGACTCCCATTAATCCCGTGATGAGACACGAAATAGAAGGGGCAAGAATCAAAGTCCCCAAAGAATTAATGTCCACTAATGGAACTATTTTTTATTCCTAAGAAGCTAAGACCTTAAACTAAGCCTTCTAGAAGGAAAAATGCATGAGCCAAACCCACCCCAAAATAAAGCAAGAGAATAAAAGGTGCCGGGGGTGAAGGGCTTTGGGTATTCGGCTCCAGGCTCCTCCTTTTTACAGGCCTACTAAAAATGTTTGAAACCCCCAAACATGTATTTATTGGCTCCAAACTATGAGAAGAAAACCCTAAAACTGAATCTAATAGATGTTTAATTAAATGTCAAAATGTCTGCAAATCTGAATACTCTATGAACTTCATTAATAGCTACGCTTAATATTCACAAAATCCCATCACCTTGGAAAACAACTTGAAAGGTAGCTACTGCTCACTTTGCAGGAATTCCGAAGTTCACACAATGGTTGCCAAGAAACCTCAGCCACTGTACGTGCGTGTAATGAGGTGCTCATTTCGCTTCAAAGGCAAAACAATTCTTAAAAACCTTTTCAACCATCCCAGGGCTTAATACATGTGATGATTTGATATGTGTGTGTGTCGGGGTCGGGGTGTTTCTAAAAGTCAGGGTACCTGGGTATCTGAACAGCCCTGCCCATGGGACACCACGGAGCCAGGGCGGCTGCAGCCATCTGCACCACCCCCCTCGTCCGGGCTCCCAGCGCCTGCCTGGCTGAGCCCCCACCTCTCTTTTTAAGCCTCTATCATAGCAACAGCCCCAGGGCCAGACCCCTAATTGCCAGTTTCTTCTAAGTGCAGGAAAAAAGCCTTCTCCAGCCCTCACCCCCTCCCCAACACAAGCCCAGGGGGTCAGGCAGGTTCAAAAGTTGAAATAAATGAATCTTTACACATTATAAGGACCCAAGCCACATTCTCTGTGGCATTAGTGCCTGAAACAGCAGCAAGGGAAAGCAGGTGTGCCGGGCGTCCTGTCAGCTAACGACACTGATAAGCCTGCCATGCCCGGTTCTGCTTCATTTCAAACAGACTGCTGGGGGAGGGAGGGGGGAAAATGGAGGAGAAAGTCAGGGCAGAAATAATTGCTGGAGCTTCCAGTGAGCGCGGAGAGCCTGCAGGCAGAGATCAACAGGCCTGATTTCATCCTCTTCCTTTTATTTCTATAGCCTTAAACGTTCTGCTATTATAAAAGTCATCATGTCAGCTTTCTCCCCAGCCTCTCTGGCTGCCCATTTTCAAATTGTATCAATTGGTAAGGCTTTGGGGCTGCAGGATTTTCATCTTGATTTATGGTTTCTGGGCTTTAAAGATGAAGCCGGCTCCACTGACCCTCTTCGAGCATGGAGGAATGCTGAGTCCTGGGCATGTGTTTATAATCAGATCCTCCCAGAACTGCCCAGAAAGTAGTCAAGGCTCCTGTGTCCTCCTCTTCCTCCTCCTCCTCCTCCTCCTCCCCCTACCTTTATTTTTTTTTAATGATGGATATTAAAGCATGGTGCAAGTGAGTAGTGCTTGCTGGGCCTGCCCTGCTCAAGTGGGCAAAGGGAGTCTCTGATTCTTAGCAGGCTTTAGGGATGGGGGGGGGGGGCAGCAGGCTTTAAGTTCTTGAAGGTAGCCATGGCTGTTGGCTTCAAGAGGAAGGAACTAAGAAGGAAGATGTGCAGACACCTCACGCGGGGCCCATCTAAACCACTGGGTTCTAGGGAAAGAATGGGAAGGGCTGAGCACAGGGCTGTGCTGGCCTTTTTAACTGGCAGGCTGCATAAACAGCAAGGTACCCGGCTGGTTTCAGCAAGCACGCGGGCTTGCAGAGGGAGCTGGCACCCAGCTTTCTGGGCACGTGTGGCAGGTGCTTGGGGAGGGTGCTGTTCAAATGCTCAGGCGAGTCACGGGAGGACTGCGGGACAAACACATACTTCCACAGTCCCCTTCACGCGTTGTCCATCCGTGCACAGGGACGTACCCCCATTCAGCGCCACCCACTGTGCCACCTGGGCCACGGGCAGCCACCAGGAAGGGACAGGAGGAGTGACAGAAGGGGTTCAACCAGACCACGGGAGAGATCGTCCCCCACCAGGCTGTCGTTGGAGGGGCTGAGCTGTGGGGGGGAGACCGATTCTGGGAATCATGGGTCAGAGACGGGCCCAGTGGGTGCAGCCAAAGACACACATGACCTTATCAATGGGACTGAGGGTGGCGGGCTCCCCGAGGACTATGAAGTGCCATCTCCGAGTTACCCCAGGAAGGCGGCAGCGGCTCTCCAGGTTCCTTTCCTAATTCCTTGCAGTTCATCTAAGTGTGCAGGCCAAGGCCTGAGGAGTTACAGCGTCACATCTCAGGGCCCCGAAAATCGCCCTTTCCTGAGACATCAGACTCCTTCAAGTGCTGCTAACAAGAGAGGGGGCTCCTCCTCGCACAGGGAAAGAGGTGGTGAGAAATAAACCTGCGCGTGTGTGTGAGCGTGTGTGAGTGTGAGTGTGAGTTAGTGTGAGCGTGTGGGAGAGGGAGAGAACGAAAAAGAAAAAGGGAATGCTAATTGTGCCAGGGACGCTGACAGATGCGACAGAAAGTGTCTTCATTGAGAAATTGCCATCTGAAGTCCCCCTTGTTCCTTCAGAATCAGGAGAGAGAGGCATGGGGGAGCCTGACAGGAAGTGAGGATTCGAGACTTCAAATACAAACATTATGAAAAACAAGCAACATCTGCAAACAGTAAGTACTTATTTATATTTTATGGAGTGTGTGCTTGGGATTCTGACAGGTTTTTAAACAGAGACCATATTAGGCCCATTCAAAGGCGAGAATGTCCCTTTTAAAAATGCATTACCCTGCTGCTCAGGCAGGTCGGCCTGCCGCTGGCCTCAGGTGAGCCCTGACCCCTGCCGACCTGGTCTAACAAAACACACATGCGGGTCTGCGGTGGGACCGTTTAGTGCTCCTCTCTCAAGGTCAGCGCAGGCGGGCGCTGGAGGGTTAGTATTCCGCCTGCTTCTCCCTCAGCTGACAGAGCCGCTTTGAACTTTTCCCTTCTGAACAAATAGGAAGGGAAACTGCAAGGAGACAAGCGCCGGGAATCATAGAGCAGAGCGCGCAGCAAATAAATAAGCCGCAAATAAATAAATAAGTGGCCAGCCTGGTCCCCGGCAAATGAAAGACACCCCTCCTAGGCTGCCAGGGTTTCGATGCATTTGGTGCCGAGGAGAAACTTTAAAATAAAAACAATGGAATAAACCCGCTCCCTCTTTTCTCCCCTCTGTAGGATGAACCCTTTATTTTTGACAACAAATAAGAGGCGGTTGGCAGGTACGGTGTGCTGTGCACCATGAAATATTTAGTAAGGCAATAACGACTCCCCGGACAGCTTAAGAAAACCACGATTATATTCAGAGAGAAAGCCATGAGCAAACAGAGGGGGGGAAAATACAAAGAAAGATCAAGGAAGGCCTTTCATCAGGGCTTCCTGTCCAATAACGCAGCCAGGCTTGATCCATATGTTTTGAGAAAAATCAAAGTGTCACAACTATCCAAAATGTCAATAGCTCCGGTAAGGAATATTGTCTAACATTTTCTATTACACCGTTCAAGAATTTGCCTCCCAGCACAATTTGGAAGGAAAAAAAAAAGAAAAACTCTTTCATTCCAAAAAACACTCAAAGAAAAGAAAAGAGAAGAGGGAGGTGGGGCCACAGGAACAAGGCCCATTTCAGGACAGTGTGTAATACAATAATTCTCTGGGCTCCCAACCCGTCCTGAAAGCTGATCCTCTGATGAAAGGGTGTTCTCCTGCACACCTCTCCCATGTTCGGGGCTTTCTTTGCAGATGCTCTTACTAAGGTGCTTTCTGGACAGTGGGATGTCGCTGGGCAAGCTCTGCTCAACTTTCAGCAGCCTTCCTATTTGGATAATCCTGTGTACTGTTTTCAGGGTTGAATCAGGGGAAATTCCACTAGTTTCTTTATATGATAGTTGCCTGAATATCTGGGTGACCTGCTTTGGTCGGGGGGAGAGAGACAGAGAGAGAGAGAGACTGGCCTCTGTAAACAGTTTATTGCTGCGTTGGCAAAATGTAAACAAAACCCAGGCACGCACCTTGCCCCGGGGATCGGCCTGGCAATATCTAGTTTGACAGAACTTGCTGCTCCACGTCTCCTCCGCCTGCCTCCCCGACATCCTGGAGATTCTAGAGGGACAAATCACGCTCGAGTTGCTGCTGTCTATGCCTTGTGGAATCTTAAATAGAATGAAACAGGCCCCCGACAATCAATATTACTGACAAATTAATCTTGGCGAATAAACTGTTGTTCGCTGCAAGGCTGTCCCAGTCCCCAGAATAATTGTGTAAATGAAGTTGAAGCCTTTCCGCCGATGTGTTGGTATTTTTCCTGGTCATCTACCTGTGGGCCGCACTCAGGCGGTCTGGAGGGATTCGGTTTCAGAAAATCAAATCATATTGTGGCCCTGACCTTGCTCCGTTCATTTCCTCCCTGCTAGGGCTTCATCCGTGCTTCCGAAGGAACACATGGCAAATCCTGAGAAGAGGCCCTGAGCCCATCTCGAGGGATGGTATTAAGCCTGCTTCTACGAGGGAGATGCAAGGCAAGAGGGGACCCGGCTGGTGACTGTCCATACTTCTGCCCTCAGAGTTCATCAGAAATTGTTTGGAAGCTCAGGTGAAGCAAGACACTCAATGTCAAGGTTTCAGATTTCTGGTTTATTTCTTTTTTTCTTAAGGAACAAGAAGGGCACATGATACTTCTGTGACTTCCCCAACATGCCTAAATTGTATGAAAGGGAATGAGGAAAGAGGGCTTCCGTCCAGAGTCAAAATTCACCCAGTCTGCACCAGCATTAGATATTAGACTGTTCTATGCCAGGGACAAATAACCAGCCCACCATCCGCCGTGAGCCCTCGGCTGCCCACTGCTCCGGCTCTTTCCCAGAACTTTCTCCTCTTCTCTTAATTCAGCACCAAAAGGGTTAATATGTGACACAGCAGAGGGACCTCTGAGACACCTGCCTGGGATGGGGGTTCCAATCGACTGACCTGGGACCCAAGACATTCAGGAACCTCAAAGCAAACAGGCGACACTCTTTCCCAAGCCGGGAAGAGTAAACAGCAGCAGGAATCAACAGTCACCAGGGTATAATTGTCATTAGTATGTAAATTTTAAAAGCTCAGTCAAAAATATCAATACCTCCCACTTAATTTATTACTATATAAAGATGGATGGTAGTGAAGCACGACATTGATTTTCAGAGTCCTTAAAAAAAGGGTGAGGAAGAAAATTGTCAAAGACAACACAAAATGCTGTGTCTCAAAATTAATCATTGTGCTTTTTTCAAACACACACACACACACACACACACACTTATAAGTCACTGTACAGCAGCCTGTGTAGTTCAATCTTATTTGATTGCCTTTTCTGAAAATGAAGAAATGGAATAGGCCACTTATGTAAAGAGCCCTCTCGGAATGGATTAAAGATGGGTGAGCATTTTACTGTATCGACAGCAAACCATTAGGTAGCCACACTCCAGCCCGGTCACTGAGAGGAAATCGAAGAGAATAGTTCCCCGGCAGGGCCAGGCAAGACAACCTATCAGTCCAGGTCCTCAGCCAGCCCGGCTGTCACCGATCAGCCAAATCCAGGCCCTGCTCCTGTTCCCACTTGTCATAATGACACAGTCTCACCACCCTCATATTTGCTAAAATGTTTTGAAGTAGGAGCAGTCGTGACCACTAAACAAACAAGCCAACTCATTATCAGGTTGAAAACTGTTCTGGAAAGCCTGTAACCTAGGGATTGTGTTTGTGTCGGAAATGACATGGAAATCGGTCTTTAATCATCCTCCGCGCCATTAAAGGATGGGTCACTTCCCTGCACTTGACATTTGGAGATGTTTGCATTTATACAGAAGGAGAAGGGGACCGGAGAGGGAGGATTTCAAGGGAGCAAAAAGAAAAAGAAAACAATAAAGATGTCGAGATGTATTCATTTTTTTCGTCTGTACTGTCACGCCACTTATTTTGTTTGGCTTTTGTTTCTGTTTTCAGCCTTTTGGCTGTGTGTCTTTTGAATAAGCCGTCTCCTGATTAAAGCAGATGAACCTGGGGATAGCCTAGATAGGCGCTCTGTCACCTCAAGAGTCAAGATTTTCAAAAGAACAGAGATGCTCATGTTTTATCATAATAAAAGAAGGCTCTTATTTGTCTCCTATTTCCTGAATTCCAGGGCTCTACCTCCCACCCTCTTCGAGGGACCCCATGAACGGTGGATGATTATCCTGGGTTTTATTAGGGTGTCTAGGGAAACATTTGTCTATAGAGATGCTCCACCAAGAATCAGGCTACAAGCCAAGAGCAGTACTTCACATTCATCAGACTAGAAATATGCATCTTGTAGAAAAGCATCTTGTCAAGAGAGCCCCAGTATCCAATAAGGGCTGCCTGTCTGGGTCCCTGCTATCAGAATGAAATTTCTAATTTATCAGAATGCTTCCACTGCGTTAAGCAATAATATAGTTCCCCTCCTCGCTTTCCTTACAAAGTGGAGCTGTGGCTCAAAAATAAACATCAAGTTACTAGATGTCTTCCTGCTATAATTAGATTTAATTTATTATCTTTCATTTCAATAAAATCACAGGAAAACACAGGGATGTAAATGTGTAGGCTAATTGCTTATGGAAATTCAGGTGCCACACTTGGTATAAATTTACCCCTTGCAAGAGAAAAACACAGTTGTGTCATTATCGTAGAATTTTACAACAATACGTAATTATAGAGAAAAGCAGGTGTAATTAGCAAGTCTTTCCACGAAGCAGGTAGCATTCTTGGTTAAATATTTACAGCCGTGCAAACAGACGGTAATAATGAGAGTTTTCTCAGCCACACATTTCAGAGCATCCAACAAATATTATGAAAAGTGGTCATTATCAACCCAGCAAGCACCACTTTGCCTTCTAGCTTGTAAGGAACGCTTCTGCAGAGTTTGCAAGACAAGAATCCAGGCTGAGTCGGCAGTGCGGTTTCAACAGTGATGAAAACAAGTAACAAAGATGCCTTTTCCCCTTGTTGCGGCAGAGATGAGCAATTAAAGCTGCATATTTAGAGATGACATCAGCCAGGAGTCCTGCACAGAGAGAAAAATTCATTGCATTTCCCCGGCCCTTCTTCTTTCTTTTCTCTTTCCTCTTTCTATCCAAAGAAACCGTAAAGATGCCGAAGCTGCAGGCGATGCAAACTCCAAACTGCCCACCAAGGGTCAGTCAGACCTGCAGCTGTTGCACAAAATAAAATCAACGCAGCTCACCCTGGGCAAACACCCTCTGTGGCTCTTTATTACCAAATGATATGAACTTTGACCCAACCTGAACAAAATTTAATATTTTTCTCCCAAATATTTAAAAAATTCATTCTGGAGCTCGTAAGGAGTCAGAGAGTCTGTGAGCTGTAATTTGACATCTGAATTATTCCGAGGCTAATACGGAAAGCTATTCAGAAGCTTATTTAGAGATGTGTCAATCAAGATATCACTTGTGCAGGGAAGATGGACTCGGGCTTAGGAGTGTGGCTAGCTTTCAAGGTTCCACAGAATAAAAGGCAGGCAAGCTCTGATGAATATGTTACGTCTTCATTCTCGACAATGACATTTTTCTTTTCTTGATAGAATCTGCAAGACCTAAGAGAGCCGTGTCCCAGGGAGGTGCCTTTTTCCACACCTGTAAAAAACATTTTAACGTTTATTAAAAATGATAACCATAAACAACAAACATGGTGTCAAAGCTCGCCTCTGCTAATTTCAACGCGCTGATTAAGATTTTAAGCAACGCTTCTAAATTAGACTGTCAGACTGCAGTCCTCAAGGCAGGGTTGAGGTTCTGATCCCGAGCCGGCTTGCAGCCTTTTCTGGGTTGATTGTGAGCCGGGCTGGTAACGCTCAATGTTCTCTCATTCATTTCCAATGAGATGGGGGTGATTCAATTAGCCCTGATGGTCCACAAGATGTGGCCCAAAATAAAGCGGCTGGGCTCTGATCGCCTCCTCCCAAGGTATTTCCCCAGCTGACAAGCAACAGTGTTAATTACCCATTGTTAGGATCTGAAAAGACACCAGCATTTTAATTATGTAAATTCAGAGCCATTTTGTTCAGATGAGCAAAAAAAAAAAAAAAAATAAGCAGACAGCGTGTTTCTCAGAGGGTATTTTTTATCCCTATTTGGTATCTCTGCAAAGTTGACTGCAGTATGTGCCGTGCGTCAGGAAAGAGTCAACTCCATCCATCCCCAAGCATCTTGGGATAGCTTCCTTCTCAAGACACAAAGAATAGGACATTGTTTTTGAAATTCCCATTCTCCTGGCATCGTGCACAGGAGGCTCTGACAGCCAGTTTGCTTGGCCACATCGTCGTGTCTATGATGGACGGCTTTGCTGTAAGCCAACAAATGCCTGGGACTTCAATACCTGAGAGGACCAAACCACGACCCAGCATAAATAATCAACCTCAAGCATCTCCCATAGATCCCCCAAAATAGGTTGGAAGCATTTTCTGCTACCAAAACTCTATTTACAAAACATCTCCTAGAAACTGCAAAAATAAAATCAGAATATTCTCCAAAGCTGTGGAAAATTGAGGAATCATTTCCCTTTCCCACGAGAACTCTTTATTCTAGAACAGTGTTCTCCGTGGTGGTTTGCCCTCATCCGATCATCATTAGGAATTTGTCCACTGTCAAAGGGGTACCCCAGTGTCCTATTCTGATACCCAAGAAGAGCATTTTGATGTTGGATTTGACCTGAAACTGAGATCCTCCCATCTCTGGGGATTAGATTCAAAATTCTGGGGGAACTGATGGGGGAGGGCTGGGTTAATAGAACTCCACTAGAAGAGAATATAAGATTATATGGTTGAGTTAAAAGGGAAAATGTTGTGTTATGGACTAGAATGTAAATTTATTAAATGTATAAGATGAACCAAGAGACTTGGAAGAAAATATATCCTTGGGGTATATTGCCAAATCCCTATCACACTCTAAATTCTAGGAGCTGGAGTGAAACAGATTCAAGTGTAGTTATTTTCTGGGTAATGGTGAGCAAGTTTGAAAAGGTCCACTTCCCTCAAAGAGTTTCCAATCTACCTCTTTTCCTGCTTCCTAGTTTGATAAGTAATGAGCTAAACCATGTTGCAGAGACCCCTGTCTTACCAATCAGTTAATTGTTAATGCAAAGGACATTAATGGGCAGGGGGAGCCAATTTAGGGAAATTAGGGAGGGGAAAGGATGGAAGTTGAGAGTGGTTTTCACAGATAAGACACTTGGCAACCTTTATAACACCAACTACACTTTATCTGTAAGGAAAAGGAGCAGTCAGAGACTCCATCCCACAACCAGTCCTGTTTTCAGCAGGGTTTTGGCAGAGACGAAAGAAGGCAGAATAAAAAAATCAAAGAGTAACCTACAGGCAAGCATTGCTAGAATATGATAAAAAGAAAGAAGTCAGTTCCATTAATTGAGCACTTACTATGTGCCAAATTTATTATCTTCTCACTTGATCATGCCATAGCCTATTTTCCATATGAAGAATCCAAGGCTCAGTGGAACAAAACCATTTGCCCAAATGAACGTGGCTGTCAAGTGTGGGACCTATACTCTTCCCCGTCGGGCAATTCTGCATTCTGAGTGCTTGAAATTTAGGGTGCTTGTAGGTTCTTGGAAAACCATGAAAATGGAAAACATCTCAATTTTAAAAAAAAGTACATAGCCTGGCACACACCTGTAATCCCAGTGGCTTGGGAGGCTGAGGCAGGAGGATCTGGAGTTCAAAGCCAGCTTCAGCAAAAGCGAGGTGTAAGCAACTCAGTGAGACTCTGGCTCCAAATAAAATACAAAATAGGGCTGGGATGTGGCCTAGTGGTCGAGTGCCCCTGAGTTCAATCCCACCCGCAAATACCCACCCCCAAAATAAACAGTGTAATGTTTTCACTGATCACTGAACTTATATACAGCCTCCGAACTGGGGTCACTGTCACCTGCTTGGTCTCATCTTCCCCCTTTCTCTTCTGCATTGCCTCCTACTTCATTGATGGATCATTCCTTTCATATCTACTTAATTTACTTTAAATGCCAGAGGATCTCAGGGCTTCCTCTGAGACCCTTCTCTCTACAGCATCTCTCTGAATCAGGAATTCTTAATCTCAGCACTACTGGGAAGTTGAGCTGGATAAATCTTTGTTGTTGAGCTGTCCTGTACATGGCAGGACGTGCAGCCATCTCTGGGCTCTACCCACTAGATGCCAGTAGTAACCTCTGCCCCCCAAGTTGTGACAGCCAGAAATGTCTCAGACATTGTTAAATTGTTAACCCTGCCTGCAAAGGTCCCCCTTGTCCTCACTGACCCCCAATTAGCCCTAAGGATTCAACTTACACTTAGGTCCCTGAACGCTCTTTGGGGGGTCAGGATCATCGCTTTCACTCTTCGCCACCATTGTAACTTTCATTGTACCATTTTGTTTGCTTGCTTAATTTGGGGTCTTCTAGGCAGGTTCAGCAAGGACAGAGGCTTTGATTGCCTGGTGCATGCTCTGTACCTCCACATACACTGTTCAACATGGCGGCCACTAGTCTCATGTGGCTATTGAGCTTGAAATGTGGCAAGTGTGAATTGAGATGTGCAGAGAGAGTAAAATATACACTGGATTTCAAAGACTCCAAATGGGGAAATGTAAAATGTATCTTGTCATTTCAGGTTAAATAAAGGATGTGATTAAGTATATTGCCTAATGTGGCTAATTTAAATGACACGTGGGCAGATTGTTTTCTAGTGAACAGTGGCCGTTTAGATCCATCACAATACTAGTAGGTAGCAGAGGCTTGGTTTTAATATGCATTAGTAGACAGAGTGGGCAAAGTCATCCTCCATAGGATGTTCAAAAATGCAAACCAGATCTTATTGCTTTGTTCTCAAAACCCCTTCAGGAACCTCCAGGAGGAATTCAAGCTCCTCGCCATGGCCTGCTAGTTTCTTTCAGACTGGGATCCTGCCTCAGATCTGTCACCCAGTGTGTTCTACACAGCAGGCATCTGGAAGCACCAGAAGGTCCCAGCTGTGCCATGACTCCCTTTACCTTCATGTTTTGCACATGGTATTCCTCCTGCCTGAGTCTTCCTTCCTTTACTTCTCTGCTCTGCTCTCTGATTTACCTTTAAGCCCATCTCCAGGAAGTCATCCTTGAGTCCCATGGGAAGGGTTCCACTGAACTACAGGACATTCATTCATTCATTCATTCATAGTGTTAATGGCTGGGGATCCAATAGTGAGCCAACTCACAGACACTACCTGCCCTCGGAGAGCTTGCAGACTGGCTCCCCGATCAGACTCTGAACTCCTGACAGGGAATGTGTTTTTCATCTCTAAAGCCTCATCCCTAACTCAGAACTGGGTTTACAGGTTTTGCTCAATATCTGTTTTTTATAGATAACAAAATATTGTACACCCCAACACAATAGGTTGCGCTGGAAAGCATTCCCCAGCAGGTGCCCTCTTTCTCAGAGCCAAGGCCTCCTCCACTCCCATCCAAACCTCAACCTGGGTGCTGGGCTCACCTTCTCCCTCCCTGACTATCCCAGGGGAGACGGGCTGGCTCAGCCATAGAGTTACCAGTTAGGCCGGGCATTTGCTCAGGGATTACTGGCTCCTTCCAGGAGAGGATTACCTTGTGTCCAAACCCATCAGACTTGGGAACAGCCCTCCAAATATTTGCTGAGAGTTCCTGACCTTTACCTTCTCTCCCACAGCCCCACAGGGCTGGCGGATGAGCTGATGGGAGTAGCTGAGTGACAGCTCGGAGCTCCTCCCTAACTCCTTCCTCCCTGATGTCTCTTTGGTATTCAGACCAGGCGTGACTGGAAGGGCAGTGGCTCCACTTAGTCACTCTTCATATTAAATAGGGAGTGCGCGATGCTCTCTGTGTTGACTCTGCTAAGACCATTAAGGCCCTTGGTGGCATCCCTTTAATTTGTGCTCTTGAAGCAAACTGCTATCGTAGAAGCCTTGGTTGGGGAGGATATTGCTTATATTAAAAATCGGGATGGAGGGAGAAACAGCTCTGATCCACAGCAGCACAACCAACCAGAGATGATCGCCTAGAGCAGAGAGCTTCAGGAAATACGAGTCCATTATTGAACATCTGGAAGGAGATCCAGGAGGAGGAGGGACAGGCTGGAGGTCCCGGAAGTTCATTACCTCCCTCAACCACTCGTACCAGGATGGACCACTTACCTAGTTCAAAAGACATGCATGAGGTTCTCAGCAATGCTGGGGTCCTCTCTGCAGGCAAAGCCCAGAAAACTGGGCAATAAGGTCATTGCTGACCGAGAGACACATTCAAGAGAGAAAGAACGCAGCAGCCTCAGGAAGTTGCCTTCCCACCATCGATAGGTAAAGGGAGGTGTCCAGCAGTGGAGGAAAGCATCTGGCCCAGGAGAGGGGGCCCTCCAGGAAACAGGAACCCATCCAGAAGGCCCTGCAGAAGTCATAAGGACTCTAACAAGCAGCCACGGGGACCCTGGTGTGCAGGGGACAGAGTTGTCTGGCAAAATACAGGATGTCCTGTTTCATTTGGATTGCAAAGAAAGAGCAGGATTTTTTTTTTATTGCAGTAAAATACACAAAATATAAAATTTCCAGTTTTAATCATTTTAAAGTATGCAATTCAGGGGTATTAAGTTATTCACAATGTCATGCAACCATCACCATTATGTACCTTCAGGGCTTTTTTATCACTACTCACAGGAAGCATTAGATGGTCACTTCTGTCACCCTTACCCCCTACCCCAGGCAGTCACTGTCTACTCCTGTCTCTCTGGACTTGCCGTTTTACATATTTCTGTAGCCATGTGTGTCTGGCTTCTTTCACTTAGCATAGTGTCCTGAGGTTCATCTGTGTCCTCCTCACTTGTCCCCTGTGATGGTTGACTAGCGCTCCATCCTGTGGACATACCAGATTGTGCTTTTCTGCCCAGTGATGAATATTTGAGTTGTTTTCACCTTTTTGGCTATTGTGAGCAGAGCTGCTATGAACACGGGGGTACAAGGTTTTGTTTGAGTACCAGTTTTCAACACTGTACCTCGGTGTGGAACCGCTGGGCCTCACGGTCACTCAATGATTACTGCATCAAGGAGCTGTCAAGCCATTTTCCACAGGGGCCACACCGTTTGACATTCTCACAAGCAAAGTCTCAGGGTTCCAAAACTCCTGTGGGGACAGAGAGTCTTAGAAGGAGATCTAAAAAGACAAGTGTGAAATATACAAAGCTGAAAGTTATACAATATGACTGTCACATTGATTGTGGACAGTGAGGGGCAAAGAGGCATCAAGATGGCATCCGGGCTTCTGGGTACCAAATGGCACCTTTTGTTGAGGTTTGGCCATCCTGAAACAGTATCCATCTAGGGTAGGGACAGATAAGGGTTAAAACACCTCCCAGTGAACTCATGTAGATTGACCATGAGTTCACTGGGAGGTGTTTTAATATTGCAGAGTGCTCTCCCTGTTCTTAGCACCTCCATTATTTCATTTGGTCCTCACCAAATCATCGAAGTGGAGTGCAGGGCGCTCTAGAACTTGCCTGAGATCACAAAGTTAGACATGACAGAGCCAGGGTTTGCATGCAGCCCCCTCTGACGTGGAGCTGTGAGGCCCACCATGGCACAATGCCACCCTCTCACTGAGCTGCCTTGTAGGAAACCCTTATCTGTCCCTACCCTACATGGACACTGCATGCAATTCTCATTATCTGTCCAAAGAGACACCTCAGTTTTCATGCTCGTTGTTCATACCATCTTGCATTATTTAAAGATCCACAAAAAAAGTTTATTTTTATAATTTATATTGAAAAGGAAAAAAAATACAGCAAAATTAAGGCAAAGACACAGGGAAGACCCAGGGGTCAGGGGCCTTCATTGGACAAAAGACCCAGAAGTAGACACCTGCAGTCTAGAAAGAAGAAATCTGAGAGCAGACGAGATCAAAGGGCACAGCTTTTAAGAACTCCTGGGGGGGGAGGTAAACACAACTGCTCGGCCCTGGGAACCCCCACCCCACCAAGATTGAAAGATGTTGTTTGGGGACAAATAAAAGCAGATATCACTACCTAAGACAGTGCCTGGGATTTGCCCCATCCTCTGCAGTTACAGGCACCACGTGTGTGTCTGCTGCACCGAGCAGGGTGACTATAAAGAGCCTGGGAAGAGAGGGATTCAGAGGAGCCTGGGCTCACACTTCCCCACTGGGTGGGCCGGCGGGGCCTCTGTGGACAGACGGAACCCCAGCTCAGGTGGTGGCCAAAAAGTAGTGTTCAGGATCTCTAGTAGCACCCCCCATCCCAGAGCACCCCTGGGCTCTGGCATGTGCTATTGGCATTTCCTTAGGCTCGTGTGAGGGGCTGGTAGATGCTGTGCCAGCCCCTGAGCCCTCTTGAAGAGCAACACCCACTATAGAAAAGAGAAGGGACGGGCAAGAGGTTCTGCACGGGAGGAGGGTGCCGGATCCCTCAGTTTTCTAAGCAGGGCCACGGTGAACCGGAAAGATTAGTCCAGGGAGAGATACACACTCCTCTAGAAGTTACAGGTAAGCTTCCATGGCTCCCCAAGTCCAGGGAGGTATTCGTAGAAGAAAATAAAGAGATACAAGGAAAGATGTGTCACTTGGGCAAGTTTCTAAGTGACAGAGCCATCAGGGCATGGCATGGTGCTGGGCTGTGTCCAGCTTGGGAGGTTAGACTCAGAGAAGCCCTGTGCCCAGGAAGAGGTCAGACGCCATGAAGAAGGAACTTGAGCACCAGAATCCTCCAAGTAAACAAAAGGCAAAGAATGTGCTCTTCATGTATCGCTGTGCTGATACCCTGCAACCTAGGGACTTAAAACAACCAATGTGCATTATCTCTATTTCTGCAGGTCAGAAATCCCGGCCTGGCTTAGCTGTGTCCTGGCTCCGCAGCCCAGTGACAGGGCCCTGTTCCCACCTTGGGGAGGCTCCGCTCCTAAGCTCCCTCAGGAGGCTGTTGACAGCTCTCAGGCCCAGCTTGCAGCTGCTGTTCCTGGTCTTGTGGAGTCTCCATGGGGAGGCTCACCGCCCGGAAGCTGGTTTCCCTCAAGGGGAGGCAGGAAGAGAACCAGAAGCAGCCATCAGCACAGAAGTCACCATCTTCATCACCGAATGCTGGAAGGGACATCCCATCCCGTTACTGTATTGTGTTCATTAGAAATGAGTGTGGAATGGGAGAATTCAGAGATGGGAAACAGAAGAGAAGTTACCAGGGGTTGTGGGAAGAGGAAAATGGGGGGTTCCTTGCAGTGGGGTTAGCGTTGAGAGTTTTTGTTTGGGAAGACGCTGGGTGCCGGGTGCAACGCCTCTCCTGCTCCCTGGAGCCGGGCCTGCTGCAGGAACTCGCTCGGACACCCACTAGAATCCAGTCACTGCTCCCCTCAACCCTCATTCCCCAGGGAAGTCGCCCCGGCCTACCCAGTCGGGATCCTGCCATCATCACAGGACTCCAGGCCCCCTCCCTAGGCCTTCTCTGTACTTGTGACCACACAGGATTACTGCACTTACTTGGTTAGTGTATTTATTTATTTGGTCAGTACCTGACCCTCAGGCCCCCGGGAGGCAGGAGCCAGGTCTGATTTTGTTCCCCCTGTAGCCTCTGTGCCCTCGTGTGCCTGGGCTGCAGTGGGCCACCAGGAGACAGTGGTGTAATGATCCCCATGGCCCCGGGGAGTGACAGGAAGGAGGCTCCATCCCAGGTTGCATGTCTTCACTAACAAAGGTCCACCCTAGGTGACCCGGTGGTGGCCAGTTCCTCTGACTGCAAGGACCCTTCTTCAAAGGCAAGCTTTTCCTTCTCTCTGCAGAGCAGCAGTTCATTTCACCCATCACCTCCCTGCTTCCCCGAGGCCAGGAGGCTGCTTCTTCCCGGGTGCACCAGAACCCCCTCATCTGTCCATAGCATCCCCACCATGCCCTGCCCCGGGCTTGGCCCTGACAGGGGGCCTTGTTCCTCTTCCTTTGTACACAGGTTCTGGGAGGGGCGGGAAGCCAGAGGCCCCGCCAGGGCTGAGGGCTCAGCACCTCTCATAATGGGAGGTCAAACGAAATGAAAGCCCCCCTCCCTTGCCCCGTCATCCGAATCCCTACATTGGCTATGACATGGCTAAGGGGGAAATATTGGATTTATTTTTATGAGTTAGTCATAACCCTAAGGCCCATAAGAGGAACTGTGCGAAGTGAATCCATTCAGAAGGTTGAGAAGGTCACAGCTAACTTGTAAAAATAAATCCAATATTTTTCACTGTGTCTTATTAGGTTTATATGATACAGACATCTCAGAGAGATTTGGTTTTTGTTTTTGTTTGTTTCTTTTTTTTTTTTTTTTTCTGATGATCACTTTCCAGTGCCATTTGGAGCGTTTCTTCCTGGTCTCAAACACCCATTCCACTGTCGAACATCTGGCCGGGTGGCAGTTTCTGGATTTTTAAATAATCTTATTTATTTTTTTAAACAAGTACCTGGGGGTCCTCACATCTCCCTTGCACGGTTTCTTCTTTACTGGAACCAGGACTCATGTTTTCGGTTCTAAACTAGCCCGACACGGAGATGGGGAAATACTGGCAACACCCAGCTGGGTGCTGCTTCTCGGGTTCAAACTTTCACTTTTTGTCTGGCAAAAGCTCTGCAGCGTGGATCAGATTGACCTTGGTCACAGCCAGTGTCTCTCAGTGAGTCATCGGTCACACAGGGTTGGTGTCGAGGGGCAGCCGGAAAGTCCACCCTAGCTCCTTCCCGCCTGCTGCTCTTCCCTCTTCTGTCTCCTTCCTTGAAGCCTATACTTTTTCTTTCTCACCCAATAGTTTGATGTTTAATTATAATTGTCTTCTGCACTTGAACCCCGTTTCCTCCCTATGTTAGTTTTCTGGGGCCGTCAGAACAAAACACCACACACCAGGTTGCTTAAACACAGAGATTTATTTTCCCACAGTCTTGGAGGCTGGAAGTCCAAGATTGACACACATCAGGGATGGTTTCTTCTGAGGCTATGTTAGCTTTCTGTCATTGTAAACAACAACAACAACAACAATAATAATACCTGAGATAATCAATTTAAAAAGAGGAAAGGTCTGTTCTGGCTCACAGATTTGGAGGTATCAGTCCATGGTTGGTTGGTTGGCACCACTGCTTTGGGGCCCCATGATCCCATTGCTTTGCGGCAAAGCCACATATCATGGCAGAGAGAGCCTGGTGGAGGCTGGGAGTTGGAAAAAAATTAAAAAGAGAAAGTGGAAAAGATCAGGGTCTTACAATCCCCTTCAAGTGCACGCCCCCAGTGACCTAAAATCTCCCACTAGGCTCCACCTCTTAAAGGATCCACCACCTCCCATGAGCCCCAAGGGCTGGGAACTCAGCCTTGAACACATGCGCCTTTGGAAGACTTTCAAGATCCCAATTTCAGCAAAGGCCTCTCACCTGGCTTCCGGATGGTTGATTTCTCACTTCTTTCTGTAAACCAGAAGACTGATTTCCGATTGGTATGAATTGAAAAGCCATCATTAAGACCACTCCCTTGACTTAGGGAATATTTCTCAAACTGTGCTCTGTGCCTTAAGGAAGAGTTCTCAAAGGTGCGTCTAAATCAGTATCTCGGTGGGTAGGGCTCTTTTAGAGGCGGGAGGGATGCCATCTTTCTTGTTCGCTATCTTCCCAGTATGTAGCAAAGGCCGGCCACATGGTATAATCAGCAAATCTATGCAGAATGATCACTGAAATGGCTACAGAAGCTTGGGAAACACCGGACAAAAGCCAAAGCTAAGTGGATTTTTTCTAGTTGTGGCATCCTCAGAGATTTGGTGAACCAGTACATTTTAGGAAAGGACAAGAAAGAGAACTGATCTGCAAATAGATATATTTAGATCTCAAATTCCAAAGTGTAGCTAACCACCAGATTGAGAGTGTGTGGTCCTATGATAGTTTTAAGAGCTTCCTGTACTGTACTGAAGGACACTAAATGGGGATTGAAGGACATAAACAGGCATCAATGGCTTTGAGGGTGACTTGGGAAGCAAGCAGTAGCCCAGACAGGAAGCATGGAGGTTTTGAAAACCTGGCCCTCCTTCCAGCTCCTCTGAGAGCAATACAGATGAAGGTGCTGTCCCTGGAAGGTCACTGATGTCCCTGGAAGGTCACTGATGTCTCATTTCCATGGGGCAGGGAAGGGCAAAGATAAGGATGTAAAAGCCAGAAAAGGGGCTTTGGAGGGTGGCGATTAGCATAGACATATCACCAGGTCCCCAGCAGGGCAGCAGATGTCTAAGGCAGGTCAGCCTTCATGGGACAGGAACAATGGTACAGATGGACTAGGAAGGTGAGAAGCCAGCGAGCAGAGCCTTGGGGTTCCACAGGGCCACAAAGATGAGCAGGGAGTGAAGAGTTGGGACCCAACGAACCCTAAGGACATGTGGTATAGTTACAATTATGCCAAAGCCTAACCTGTTCTGGATGCCCCCGTATAAACCCCACCTCCCTGGCAGGCAGCCTGTCCATTTTCCTCATTCTGGAAGAAAAGAGACAGAGAGACAGAACATCTCCCCTTGCTTAGAGCTTCAAAAATCAGCTTCCTCTGATGAGCTGCTTCCATGAGGTGCACACACACAAAAAAAACTGCAATTTAAAACTCAGGCAACTCGACTTTCAATAATTCCCTGCTAGGTTTCCGTTGGCGGAAGAGTAAATAACACAACAGCTACAAACGCTGGGAGCAAAATCTCCAATAACAGCTCCATGCTTATGATAACTTTCCCAATTTTCTGCAATCTCCACCGTTTCTCTCTTGACTTGGGTCTGTATCAGATTTTTTTTTTTCACCTCTTTATTGAACATCTGCCTTGGGAGCCACTGTCACAAAAAGTAATAAACACATCAATCCAAAAGAAAAAGAGAGGATTGCACAGTCCAAACTACTTAACCAATCAAATTGGCAGCCGGTGGGATGAAACGGAGGGGTGAGAGCTGAGAGTGGGTCCAACCAAGCACTGACCTGCAGCAGGAGAGGCGCCCGGTGGGCCAGGCTTCCAAGGAGTTGATTACAGTTCCTTACCCTAATTACGG
The DNA here is from genome assembly GCF_001458135.2 of Marmota marmota marmota. Lineage (NCBI taxonomy): Eukaryota > Metazoa > Chordata > Mammalia > Rodentia > Sciuridae > Marmota > Marmota marmota. The sequence continues at coordinate 23,763,227 of NW_026000221.1, forward strand.
ATTTCAACCATCCTGATGTCAAGTCCTGGGATTAATTTGTAAATCTTTCATTTGGCCAAACCTTGACAGATCTTGCTCCTCCCAAATCTAAGGGAACTAGGGAAAAATCTGACTTGGAATTAAAAAAAAAAATCCCTTTTCTGCAAATAAATAAATAAATAAATAAAACCCAACAATAATAATGCCTTCTCGACTTATTACCCGTGGACTGTGCAGACAGCAATCATTTTGTTCTCTGTCCCTGAAGGTGCCCCCCCTCCTCACCTGAAGAACAACAACTAAAAATTATGCCTGAAAGAAAAAACAAAGCAATTTATGTTTTCCAGTTATCGTCCCAGAAATAGCCCAAGATGACTTGCATACGGAACCGACGAAATCAAATCTTTCACGACTGCTTTAAAAAAAAAAAATCCTATTACAAATTACATTTAACTCAGGTGTGTATAGTTTGCCAGTTCTTATCCAATTGTAAATTAGACCAGGGTCGCCTGTTGGGAGGGAAAAGTGGCTTTTGAAACATGTCTTATTGACTGGGTGTAAATTACCTGCAGCAGATTTGTGAAGCAAATTTGAAGCAAGAGATGCCTCCGGGCAATACTGTATCGATTGTAGATTGATATTCAACTGATTTTAAGGTGAAAAATAAATATTGTTTTAGCAGCAATTTAATTAACAAATCATTGCACAAATGGTAAGAATATTGTGCTGTCTCTTACAGGGATTTAAGCTTTCTTTTTTTTTTTAACAATTATCCGACAAATGCTAAATTTCACGTGAAGATTAATTGTCTTATCACGCTAAGTCTCAAGGTGAATTCAAATAAAGCAACATGATATTTATGGACACCCTGCTCATTTTTCTTTAGAGTCTGAAAGTGAGGTTTTCCTAGCTCCTAACTGTAATAAACACTCTTCTCTTCTGCCCTGGCAGAAATTGGAGTTGGGATGTTTGTAGCAGGTCCCTTGTGGAGCACTATGGAGGCTGGAGTAGGGAGACCTGCCTACCAAACCAGTTCTGTCCCAGAGCTGTCATGTGACCTTAGGCAGATGGCTTCACTTCTCCTAGCCCCAGTGCCTTCAAGGATGAGATCACCCCTAGAGCAAAGGTGTACTGATAAATGATTAGCAATCAGCTCTCGAAGGAGATTTTGATTTGATAATGTTTGCCCATTGCCTTGGTGTAATCTGATCTTGAATTCCCCACCTGACATTCCTGAGTAACACAGATGCGCCTTAAGCCACTTCAGACCTGCTCCTCCAGACTATCACCCCTAAGATCCTTTTCAGTTCAACAATTCCATGAGTTTATGAGTATAATACATGTGACTGCCTCAGCAGCTTTCAGAGAATTTAAATGCACATTCACAGAAAGAGAATTAGACTTTTTAAAAAATAATTCAGAAGTCCTTTCAAAGCTTCCCAGTATAATAGGATTTTAACAGCAAATATCGATATGATTTTTCATTAATAACATGTCCAGAATATTCAACTGATTCGTGTTTTGATCTTTTAGAGAGGAAGAAAGGCAAGACAATAAACCACCATCTACTATGGAGATAATATCTCTAAGGATTGCCCGAATCCTGAAATGGATTGATTTTTAAAACACCTTTTTTCCCCTTATTATAAAAGTAGTACATATGCATTGAAGAAATGCAGAGAAATTCAGGAATCAAAATGAATAAGGATGTTTAAGTCTCTATAATTGTATCATCCAGAGATAAACATAGGGGTGATTTATTGTCTAGCTATTTCTCTCTCCAATGTCCCTTTCTCTTGCACACACACACTTATGTATAATATTTTTATAAAAAGAAGATCAAGTGAGGTTTTGTGACTCTTCATTTGCTTAACAATGGAGACATTACCACATCTTTAAATATTCCTGCCTTATTTTTGAGGGCTGCATAACCAAGCTTTGATGGATCAATCCAATCCTTTATTTTTGGATCTCTAGGCTATTTCCAGTCAATGCAAGACAACAGTATACTTGGCTTCAAGGACTCACTGTGCACAGCCACGGTTGTTAGATGAATCCATCTTTTCCTGTACTTTGGAAAAAAAAAATCAACCTTTGCATGCAAAGAAACAGTGATTAATATCTGTATCACATCAGGGAGGACTCCTGACACAGGGACGAGCCCAACATTGATTGGCATTGATTGGCATTGTAAGGCCAATGAAAACCCAGGAAAGGATTGGTCCTTGTCACACTGTGGTCAAATGCCACTACTCTTCCCATTGAGGGATGGGGTGCAGAAGACCAGTTCATGATTACCGCCCAATTTCAGAATGGCTTACCCAGGAAGTAAACGCAGGGGACCGTGACAAAAGCCCTCAGGAGCATCCTTGCTGGGAAGAGATAGTAGAAAGAACCGGACACTCCTGCTAAATGGGCAGAGAGGACCCTATTGCTGCTTAGGAGCTCCTGAAGATCTGAAAAAGAGGCCGCTTGAAGAGCCACAGAAAACCCTCTCTTGCCATATAGACTTACTGCAGGAAAAAGGCAGTGAGAGAATATTTCTGGCTTGTTTTTCCCATAATATTCAAGGGGACATTGAATCTGGAAGCTAAAGCAAGAGGGGTAAGAGAAAGCATCGGAGATAAGGGGAGACTGAATAGAGAGAAAACACAATTGATTAATTAAAAACTACCATAGGAACAGCAGGTTGGATGCTGCAGAAGATCAATTTAATGAGGTAAGAGACAAATTCAAGACATTTTCCATTATACACATGGGGAAGTTTGATAGCTACTGATTTACAGTAACAGAGAAAAATGATCAAAGAACATCGGGGAAACTTAAGGGCTGCCACTAAGGAACAAAAATGGGGTCTGTCCTGAATTATTTTTAAATAAAAGGAAGACAGTAAACATAATTCATACAAAAAAAGAAATGAGGGTAAATCAAATAAGCCTAAAAAACAAAATAATGGAAAGCCAAACATGAATGTCATAAATTATGAATCCTTTAACTCTTAAACAAACCCATGCAAATGAGCTCACTCTGTTAAATTTGAAGGTTCTCAGAGAGAGCTCAAAGAGAACCCTGAAACAAAAGAATTAAACAGTATTAAATAAGAATACAGAATAATATAAACTTGATTTAATACATACATATCATATTTTATACCCTAAAAGAAGACTCTCTTCTTGGAAAATTTTTCATAGACTGTTTACATATAATATTACCTTTAGGTTTCAAGGATGATCTTAATAAATTAAAAAATGATCAAATAGATCCAGAGAGTTGGTCTTAATATTGAGTCGAGCCCAACAATTATTTTCCTTTATTTCCAAAATGTCAAAGAAATTTTTGAAGACATCTAAGAAAAAAAAAATCTGTGACAGTTTTAGAATACAGGAAAGACTGCAGCTAATAGACCCAAATTTTAAAAATATTTCTGGAAGCTGAAGAAATTGAAGTGAAAAACAATTCTGGGAGTGACAAAGAGCCCACACCTAGTGGCAGACACAGTGGAACTCTGAGAAGAATCTGGAAACCCTCAGAGCCCCAAGAAGCCTCAGTGTCAGAAAGGCAGGGCTGTGTCTGCATGGGCCAGAGCAGCCAAAAGGTCATTGTCACAGTTCTCTGCCTTTAAGTCTGGCTCTCTCTGGTAGGAGGCAGCTACTACTGTTGGATGGGAACCACCACCTGGTAAAACCAACGTGTCCCTCTTGTCCTACAGTACTTTCTGGGGCTCTGGCCCCTGGCCCTTGCCTTGGAGATGATTTATTACTCAACATCAGAAAGCACCGGAGACCTAGTCTCAACACAATATCACACAAATTAAAATATCATGTAGCAAAGATCTACAGAAAAGTTATCTCAGCATATTTTTTTCAAAGCAAGAACTTGCCATGGCCACTATATGAAAAATGCACCATATTCTGTCTTAGTGCAATCACGCTGCTATAACGAGAATGACCATAATCTCGGTGGTTGAAAAAAACCACTTCATTGCTCCCATCTCAGGAGGCTGGCAGGTCCAAGGTCACGGTGCTGGTGGATTCTGTGTCTGGGAGGAGCCTTTCAGAGAAGACAGCATCTTCTTGCTGAGTCCTCACCTGGTGGAAGGGACAAGGTAGCCCTCTGGGACGTCCCTTAAAAGGACACTAATCCCATTCAAGAGGGTTCCACCCTTATGACTGAATCACCTCCCGAAGCCACTTCCTAATACCTTGGTGATTAGGTTTTTAGCATATAAAGTCTGGAGGGACAGAAACTTTCAGACTCAGCATTCTCAGATTCCAAAATGCTGAGTTTCAAAATGCCAAGACCTCTGGGAACAGGAAGCCAGGCCACAGCTCCACTTTGAAAAAGAAGCCAATCTGGTTTTCTATTTCTCATTTCCTCTTTGGTGTTTTTCTTTTCCCATTGATTGTTGTGTTTGCTTTTCCAGGGGAGGAGGAAGATGATATCTTAGATATATTTATGAGTTGTTTTTTGAACTTTGAGTTTTAAAAATACCCTAAAGCTCTACCATACAAAGTGCTAAGACACCATGCCCTGCTCCTCACACAAACCCTTAGAATAGGGTAGCCTACAGATTAGAATACCCATTTAACAGATGATAGATGAGAAAACTGAGGCCCAGAGAAATTAAGTGGTTTTCCTGGGATCACAAAGTCATAGAGCTGACTTTTGAGTCCAGAACTTCTTAGTCCAGTGTTCAACCAACTTTATAAAGGAAGAGGCTTAGCCAAGCTCATGGGAGCTACGATGGTTCTAAAAGAATGGACGTGGTTGATCAGAGCAGCTATTACACATGAACTTTCCTGTTGAGAGCCTGCCCTGATCTTTGACTCGTTCTTCTCTTTAATTGAATGGAGGGGGGTCAGAGCTTTCACGGCTCTGTCCGGCCCCTTCCCCTGTGAGCTACTTCCCTATCAGTTCCTGGGAGTCCTGAGTGGGGGTGCAGAGGCAGCCAGAGTGACTTCACCAGCCGAGGAGATGAGAACTGGGTGGGCAAGGCCACAGGGAGGTGGGCAGGGCATCTGCCCCCAATGCAGATGGGGTCTCAAGATTTTCCCATGTGACTCGCCCATGGTTGGGGGACAAGGCTCTCCAAAGGACGGAGTGCCTTGGCTTTTTAGTCCCGGGCTTGGCACAAAGATTAATGTTCTGAGTGTGACCACACTCACCATCCATCACGATTAGTTACAATAAAATCTCTCTTGGTGTTTTTAAAAGCCCTCGGAGTTACATTCCATTATGCAGTTAACATCTCACCAGATGGCCCGGCCATTGTGCAACCAGGGAACCATTTTTTGATCACTGAAAAGGAAGGCAGGGAACTAGTACTTGACCTTCCCAGAGGCCCTGGAGACCAGAGCCCAGAGCGAAGGAGAGAGAACAAAGAGGGGGACCCTGGTTCAACCCCAAGAACTCCGGGGTTGGATTGAAATGAGTGGATTAACAAAGCAGAAGGGCTCAGGTTACCGGCCTCTTCTTGAGGGAAATTAACCTGGTTGCCCTCCTGTCCCCGAGAACACCTGGTCAGTCTCCTCTGAAGCAGGTCAGCGGCACAGGATGCCGTCTCTGAGGCACAACTCTCTGGGGCTGGTCCATGCTCCACTCTTTCAATCACCATTTGATCTGAGCCCCGATGGGTACTCAGACGACATAAGGTGAAGGGACAATTATGGATGGCGCCCTGGAAAACGTGCTACCTCCTACCTCCACTCCCCACCCTGGTCTTCACCAGCCACTCAGCTGATAGCTTGGACCCTGCACTACATTTGGTGACCGCTTCCTGAAAGTCTCTCCCTGGCCCGTGTGAGGACTCTCCTCGGAGTACTTCCTGTGGGCAGAGTATACAACCCTGTCCCTTGACATTGGTCTTGGCTGTGGACTTGCTCTATCTAATGGATGGCCAATGGTCTGTGAGTGGATGCGAGGTACTCAGAAGCTTTAAGAGACTTTGAGTGTTCCTGCCAGTTCCCCTCCTCCCCCT
>NW_026000221.1:23769207-23848079 GCF_001458135.2 Marmota marmota marmota
CCTCCCCCTCCCCTCCCTCCCTCCCCCTACCCCCTCCTCCCTCCTCCTCTTCTTTTCTCTCTCTCTCTGGAATAGAGGTTGCTCCTTTTGACTGGATCCTCAGATTTAAAAAAAGGAAAGACATGCAGAACAGATTCCAGAACCCACCGTGTTTGCTGACATGAGACCTAAGTGAGAAATAAAACGGTGTTGAAGCTACTGAGATCCCGGGGTTGTATTTGCAGGAACGTGGCCTAATAAAATTGGAAGGATTCAGGCCCAAGTCGAGGGGCCTTCCTTCCAACCTCCTGTCCCCCACAGCCATCGACATGGAGTCCTCGGGCTCTACATCAACCGTGGCTCCACACCATCTCTGCTTCTGCACCCTCCAGCTCCTGGACCATGCTCGAGAGGCCGCTCCTGGGTGGCATTCCTGCCGTTCACCCTGCGGCTGGCGTGTTTTCCTAGCTGTGGAAATGGTACAATGACACGTCCTCGTGGAAGTCACTTCTAAGACTTTCCACAGTTTTGACGTGAAAATCCCAAACTCCCTGCCCAGCACGCAGGCTCCCTGAGACCAGGCTCGCTCCATCTCTCCCTCGGATGCCCCCCGCCGTGCCCACTCACATGCTGCGGGGGGCCTCCGTCTTGTTCCTTGAACACGCCAGCTCTTGTGGCACCTGCAGATCTCTGCCCAGGACGTCCTCCTGCCTGCAGAACTGACCACTTCTCTAGGATCAGCGCACCTCAGGGAGGCCTCCCCCGACACCAGCCTCCCTACGCCTCCAGGGTGATTCCTATCCCCACTGACCTTGTTGTGGGGCTCTATTTGCTTTTGGTCTGACCCCTGAGAAACCCCCGTATGTGCCCAGAGCCTGGCACATGGGGCTGGATAGACACTGGTTGAATAAAGTTCTAAATAAATGAATGGGCTCTAGTCAACCTTCTCATTTTATGGAGGAAGGAACTGATTCCCAAGGAGTTTGGGCCTGGCCAGGGTCCCCTAGGAGGTCAGTGGACCAGCCGAGAGGGAACTCAGGTCTCCTGAGCTCATCCAACATCAAAACTTTCCTTCCTACATCAAAACTCCTTTGTTCTTTCTCTAAATCTTCTATCTCCTTTCCTTTCTGGGTCCTGTGTTTAACATTCAGCAATGTAAAAAACATCTAGTAAGCAGCCCCAAGGAGCAGCGTAGAGCCTCATGACCTCCAACATGGACGTGTTAAAATGTGCCCTGGATTCCATTCCTTGCCTATCAAAGGACAGTAATGATAACAGGAAGCACTCGCTGAGCACTTGCATGTATTAACTCAGGTACTACTCTGATCTTCGTTTTGTAGATGAAGAATCAGAGGCACAGAATGGCTAGCTAACTTGCCCAAGGTCACACAGCTGGTGGGTGGTGGAGCTGGAATTAGGCACCCAGACAGCTCAGCCTGGAGCCTGGGTACTATTGTGTGATCCTGGCCAGGTCAATGATTCAGTGGTATCTGCCAAGCGCATCCAACCAGAAATAATACTATAAGTGTATCTTGCAAAAGACATCATTGTGCATTGGCAATGTACAATGTACTTCTTCCCATCCCAAGGTTCCTGTGATACATAAAGAGAATACAGAACTTGGAAGCATCCAGGCCTTGGTCTGCACCTCACCTATCATTACTGAGCACTGACTATGTACCAGGCACACATTATCTCATTTAACAGCAAGGAAATGGAGTTTAGGAAGGTTAAATCCACTGTATAAGCTCACAAGCAGAGGGAATGTTCTAGTCATACTATGTGACTACAGTCAAGGTCCTTGATTCCCTCCGAGCTTCAGTTGAATCATTTACAAAAGGCTGCACACCAGTGGTACAGAAGTACAACCCAGCTAATGCAGTGTCTGGCACCTAGTAGGCCATCAGATGGCAGCTACAAATAGCACGTGGCGTCCCCCACCATTGGGCACAATTGTTCACTGGAAATAACCACCTAGGCTCAACTATTAAGCAGCCCGGGGAATCTAGGGACTCCTGAGAAAAGTATTGATCCGCTAACGACCTGCCTAAATCACTAGAAAGCCATCTGCAAACAAGACGCCCTTGAGAAATCATCAGTTGTCACCAGCCCCTTAACCTTCCTGGCCAGCGGTGTCAGACGGCAAACTTCATCCCCTAATGTTGCCGTGCCCCGCCGCCCCCCCACCACGTCCTCAGCCTCTTGGTGGGCTGGTTAACAGCTTCGGGACAGGATGCTGCCCTTTCCACACCCTCCACCTCCCAGCTAAAAAGGGACGGAGCTCAAGGCTGACCCCAGAGAGCTCCAAATCCGATTCATTTTCTCTAAGTCCTAATAAATGAGGAGGAGGCAGGGTATTTTAGTTCTCGCCTTTCAATGGCGTGATCCATCCTGGGGATGTGGCCTTGAGACGGGAGCATGACAGGTCCCTCTCATTAGGCCGCGCATTCATCATACCTTCCATCTCTGCTTTAAGTGCCTTCGGGTTCACCCCCTGCCGTGCCCCCTCTCTAAGCTCCACTCCACGGTGGCACATCCTGCAGCCGAGCCACGAGGCAGTGAGGGAAAGATGTCACTTGAAAAACACCAGAGCCTCCCCCCGCCCTTCGAAGGCCTCACTTCATTGGTTTCCATGACACATCTGGAGCTGTAGCTCTACCCAGGCTCCTGTTTGGAGGGTAGGGAGAGAATGGAGAGCCGAGGTGGAGACGGACACGCTGGCTTTGAACTCACACATCCTCAGACTTCCAGCATCGGGGCCCAATGGGAGCACAAGATGACCTCCCTGAGCTGGCTCTGGAAGTCCCCCAAACTCCAGGGAGCCAGACTGACAAGGACTCGGTTGGGTTCTTTCTGCCCTAGGACAGTGTCCCTAAATGTCCCTGAGAAGATTCCACGTTGTTCTCTGCTTGTGCTCCACGTAGGGCACAGGGGTGACCTCGGGCAGAATGTCAGGGGGCAAAACGCAGAATTTGGTTGCTCAGAGGCCCAAGGGCTGCTGGGGCTCAGGCCATCTGTCCTGTAAAGAGAAGGACAAAGGGGACACGGAGATGAGCCACTGAGGTGAACAGAGTCGGCTACAGAACTGGACATGTGGACCAACGAGGGAGGGCCGTCTGCCAGTCGAAGTCTGCTGTCCGTGGAGGAGAAAATGGCCGCTTGGTCAAACTGTGGCCGTAAACCAAGAGACCAGCAGAAGATCTGAAAATCCAGCAGGGGACAGTTCCACATATCTCTACCTATCCATCTTTTAAAGCATTTTAAAGCAAATAGGAACTACTTGCTCTTCTGGAATGAGGTAAGTAAGAGTTGTGATTGGATATCGCCCTGGTCCACAACGTAATTCTTGAACACGGTCGTATCTACCCCTTGGAAACAGTAGCATTGCTATTCCCTGGCTGAGCCCTTATTACGACCACTTTGGGAGCCCTGGTCAACCCAAACATAAAGAGACTGCTTCTTCAACAGAGATGAACTATGGGAATATCATTTAGCATTGTTTAGAACAATAGAAAGGGCCCTTTAAAAATCTTTGGACAGACACGTCACTAAGAGCACATACAAGCAAAGGGGGAAAATTAATGAATTGGGGTTCATCAAAATTAAAAATATTTGTGCGAGGATACTGCCAAGAAGTTGAAATGACAATCCACAGAACAGGAGATGGATAATATTTGCAAATCATAGAGCTGATAAGAGACTAGTATCCAGAATACATAAAGAACTCTTATAACTCAATAAGAAACCAGAATTAGGGCTGGGGCTGGGGCTCAGTGGTAGAGCCCTTGCCTTGCATGCATGAGGCCCTGGATTTGATCCTCAGCACCACACAAAAATAAATAAATAAAAATAAAGATATTATGTCCATCTACAACTCAAAAAGGTATTTAAGAAAAAATAAGAAGCCAGAATTAACTCAGTTAAAAGATAGGCAAAGAATTAGAATAGACCTTTTTCCAAAGCCAATGTACAAATGGTGAATAAAACATACTCAACACCATGAGTCATTAGGGAAATGCAAATCAAAACCACACTGAAGTATCACTTTCTACCATTAGGATAACCAAAACCAAAAAGATGAAAAATCATGTTAGTAAAGATATGGAGAAACTGGAATCCTCATCCAATGCTGGAGGGTATGTAAATGGTGCAGGGGCTTTGGGAAAAATACATCTGGGCAGTTGCTCAAAAAGTTAACCATAGAGCTACTCTAAGACCCAGAAATTCCACTCCTACATATGTGTCCAAGTTAAATTAAAACATATATCCACATAAAAACTTGTACATGAAGGTTCATGGCAACACTCTTCCTAATCGTCAAAAGGTAGAAACTGTCAAAACGCTGTTCATTGATGGTAAATAAGAAAAGCAGGGTCTAGCTGTACATCGGGTGCTATTCAGCCATGAAAAGCAAAGCGATACTAAAACATGCTACAACACAGGTGAACCTTGAAAACCTTATGCCAAGTAACAGAAGCCAGACATAAATCACATATTATATGATTCCCAGGTAGGGAAATGCATAGAGACGGAAAATAGAAGATGCTGGGGGCCGGAAAGAAGGGGACCAGGGAAGGACTTCTAGTGGGTGTGGGGTTTCTTCTTGGAGTGACAGACAAGGTTTGGAGTTACAGAGTGGTGATGGCTGCACAAATTTGGGAATGTACTGAAAATCACTGAATCATCTGTTTTCCAGAGGGAAGTGTTTGCAGAGTACTCTGAGCCTAGACTCCAATATTCCTGAACCCTTGGCAGTTCCCAGGCTGGGTTCTGGGGGTTGGTTTGGGGGGCAAATTCCATTTCAAGAGAGGCCCCTGGGCAGGTGGATTTATTCATCCTGAAATTGGAACGAGATCCTTCTGCTGTGCTGGGGGAGCAGAGTGACGTAGACACTAGGTGTTATGGTTTGGATATTGTGAGGTAACACAGGAAGCTTCTGTGTGAGATAACACATGAGAGGTTTAGAGGTGAAATGATCAGGTTATGAAGGCCTTAACCCAATCAGTGAATTAATCCCTGATGGGGATCAGCTGACTGGTGCGTCCCTGGGGGGTGTCTTGGAGTACATATTTTGTGAGCTAAGCTCAGCGTGCCCGCCCTCTCTCCCCACCCCTCCTGTGTTGTGATGTCTTGAGCCACTTCCTCTGCCTCACCTTCCACCATGATGTCCTGCCTGACCCCGAGCCCCAGGGAATGTTCTCAGCCATCGATGGACTGAGGCCTCTGAAACCATGAGCCCCCAGATAAACTTTTGGTCCTTTAATTGTTCTTGTCGGGTCTTTTGGTCACAGCAACAAAAAAGCCCACTAAAACACTTGGTTTGGATAAGGTGCTAAGGCATCTGCTTTGTTCTATCCAAAGCCAACTCACAGTTAGATTTTCCTTTTTGCAAACCATAACAGCATCTGACATAGCCTGACGGACCCTCAGTCAGACACCCTCATTCTGGGTCTACATCTTGAAGCTTTAGCCCCACGGGGCTCTGATCAGTTCCCATAGATTCCACACGGAACCCTCATTGGATGGAGCCTAAAGAACGCTCCAGAATGTCAGGACTCAGTTTCGGTCCTATTAAAGGCTTTGTTCCAATAAAGATGGTAAATTTTATAGCTGGGCTTTGTGGGTTCTCAAGGAAACGTCTGAGCAGAGTCATGCAATCCCACTGTTGTTCAGCACAAAATATAGGACAAAATATACAATCCAAAGTCACAGCCCTAGCAACCCAACTCCTCCAGCCACAGCCTACCTGCCTACAGTTACCACCCAGTTAATCCATTCACCTGGATTAATGCATGGATTGGGTTAAGGGTCTCACAACCCAATCATCTCACCTCTAAACTTTCTAGAATTGTCTCACATATGAGCTTTTGGGGACATCTTACATATAAACCATCACAGGGGGCTCATTCTACTCTTTCAGGGACTCCCGCTGACAGGGCAGCATGTACCAGAAGGAAAAGGCTGTCCGAAGGTCTTCCAGAGTCATCCAGTGGTTGGCTTTGGTTTGGACACGACACAGGAAACTTGTGCTCGATATTCTTTGGCCAGACTCATCCCATGTCCTACTGAAGGCTTGGATATGCAACCTGAACATGTCCTCAGGAAGCGGATGGGCAGAAGACTTTGGCAAACAGCACTAATGATGACCACAGAAGTAAAGAGAATGGTCCAGAGGAGATGATGTCTCCAATCCATTGAAATTGAGAATGTCCTCTGCTGGCCCTCGGTCTTAGCTTTTTCACTGCTGTGACTAAAGGACCTGACCAGAACAACTGTAGAGGAGGAAAAGTTTATTTGAGGGCTCACGGTTTCAGAGGTCTCAATTCACAGACAGCAGGCTCCATTCCTCGGGGCTCAAGGTGAGGCAGGACATCATGGCGGAGGGAAGTGGCTCATGTCATGATCAGGAAGAAGAGAGAGAGAGATTCCACTCTCCAGACACAAATATATACCCAAAGCCACACCCCAATGCCCACCTCCTCCAGCCACACCTGCCACTTCAGTTACCACTCAGTCAATCCCTATCAGGGGATCAAATCACTGATTGGGTTAAGACTCTCACAACCCAGTCATTTCTCCTCTGAACCTTCTTGCACGGTCTCACACGTGAGCTTTTGGGGGACACCTCACATCCAAACCATAACACCCTCCCGTCATCAAGTCACTTATTCATTCCACAAAACTTTTGAGGGTCTGTAATACTGACAGGGTCTTCTCTGAGGACCTGATCATTTCTTGACATCACAGGTGGTATCTGGGTCCACCAAGGCCAGACTCCAGGTCACCAAGGCTTAATCCTGCAGAGGGGTGTGTGGGTCTTTGATGGTAGTGATTCTTTCTCCTCAAGTCACCCGGGCAAGGGCTTCTTCAGGACTCACCAGAGATGACTGAAGCCACCGAGCCTTGAGGACCCTCTGGTCACCCAGGGAGGAGGCAAGCTCCCAGAGCCAGTCATGCCCATGCCTGCCCTCAGGAAGAGGCATGGGACTCCCTCCCCAGCAGCCTTGGGTTTGGACTCTTGAGCAAATGCTGATTTGGGGGTACACCTTTATGGCTCCACGGGAAAGTGCTGGACCTTGCAGCTGTACCTCCCTGTACTGCCTTCTCCCAGCATTCTACTGTGGCCTCTGGAACCTTCATCCCACTACAAAAATGGGCCCACCAAGATGATAACCTCCATGATTAATTGCTTTCTCTAAATGTAGTGCCCTGTTGTTCTCTCAGCAAAGGGCTGCCTACCCATTCACAGAGAAAATGGAGACTTCAGGAGTAAACTCTCCCAACTCCCATCATTTCTCCTCCTGTGACCCATGTGGACATCCATCCTCACCTCCTTCCCTCCCGTCTCCACTCCAGATGAAGCTCTGTCCTCCAACTCAACTCCCCCCACCTTCTCCCAGCATGCTTTGGGCTCTCTTGGATTCTTCAAACTTTCCTCCAGAGTTTTAATCAGACTCAAGATGGTTTTCCTTTAAATTTAGAATATTTAAAAGATGGATTTTCAAATCAATTTGAGAAGCATTGGTTGTTCTTTGATAGGTGTTAAGTCAACTGGATTCATGGTGGGAGGAGGGGGATAGAAAAATCTTATATCATTCAGCAAGATAAATGTGTGATGAATTAGAATCTGCAAGAAAAAACATAAAACAAAAAATATCTGAAGAAAACAAGGAGTAATCTGTGATGGGTAGGTTGTAAGACAAACAAGAAGCAATAATAGAAAATGTTACCAAATTTCATGATTGAAAACCAAATGGTTATGTATGATAAAAGATACCATAAACAGATATTTAAAAAATGATAGAAGACAATATTTGTGACACAAACAACAGAGAGGGATAATGTCCTAAATATACAAAGAGTTGCCACAAATCAATAAAAATGACTGATTTATTTTTAATGACAAAGGACATAAATAGACAATTCTCAAAAGAAGGAATTAGAATGGCCAAAATGCACTTAAAAATGCTCAAAGGTACCCTTTCCTAACCCTCTCTTTTCTTCCTTTCAATACCAATAATTTGAAGCAGCAAGATGATCTACTCATTGTGTTCACTTTGTCTACACTCCACTGTAATAGATTCTGATTCTGACGCCTACACCGAAGTCACTATAGCAAAGGCACCGAGGAAGCTCATTGGCCTCCTGGAAGGACCAGTTATATTTGGGGAACAAGAACACTGTTTCATTGGCACCGGAGGCTTGGTGGGGCTGGGTGTGGAATGGACAAGGCACAGAGATAAAGATGAGATTGGAGAGGTGCTTTGGGACCTGATAGGGCTCTGGGGTAATATATTCCTTCTTTTAGGGGAAGCTGACTTAAGCTCCTGCTGTGGATCGCAGGACAGAAGGGCCCAAACTGGAGGCAGAAAGTCCTACTGGCAGGCTATCGGCGTTGTCCCAGTGGAAATAACGAGGAGCAGAAAGAAGGACTTGGTCAAATAAAGGAAAGAGAGGACGGGTGCAGCTCTGAGGGCGTGGTCTCAGAGGAAGGAGGGGCACGGAGCCTGGGTGGGGACCAGGAGCTGGGGTGTACCCCGGGAGGCTCTCATGATGATGATGGGAGCCCTGGCCGGGGGACAACTTGAAGAAATAGTTATTCATTTACGAGACCTTCTTATGAACACCCGATTGGTTTTAGGTCTTGAAGAACGACTAAGGAAAGACAGAGTTATCACCAACTGGGATGGTTCTCCCAGGGGTCTGTCTGCATAGGATGCGCAGAAGTAAATGAAAATCTGGAGGCTTAGAAAGTAGGATTTGAGAAGATACTTGAGCAAAATATAAATCCAAGTGAACCACTGTATGCCCCATAAAGTGAGTCTTTAAATATTTTATAGCGTCCCTCTTTCCCCAAACACAGTCTTTATAACCCGGCAGACACTCTTTGAGCCTCGAAGTCTCTCTGCAGCTGGGTCCCGTCCAGGGAGGGTCTGACCCGGTGACAGCCTTGGTACCCAGAGCTCCTCTGGCTGCAGCATAGATTCCTCCCCCCACCCCCACCCAGCCGGGAGCCCTCCTGAAAGAACCATGGATTTATAATATGAACAAAACAAAGGAGTCAGGCAATGAACAGCTCTTGGAAATAAGTAGGTCAAGACGCAATCAATTTCCAAATTTAAAATTGTGTTTGAAAAATGTACCTTTAATACAGGAGCCTGCTCTGGCCCCGTGGGGTGGAGCGAGTAGAGTTGAAGGATCCGGAGCGGCTGTTTTCTCAGGTAGCCTGAAGTTTACCCTGGAGGTTAAGCAATAAAATGGAAACAAAAATAATTTAACAGTTTTGCAGTTAGTTGGACCCAGCCACGGCTCCCTAAATAGCTTTCACCTTCCTGAAGCCTGCCATCCTCATAAAAGCTACAAGATGCATTTCAAAGCTATGAATTTGCTAAATAGAACTTCATTTCCTCTTCTTATTAGAGGTAATTAAATTTATTAGACGTCAGTAAAAGCCTTGTAAACAGAAAATATGAATGCTTATAAAAGTCTGCCCTTTCTTTTCAACCTAATAATTAAGATGCAACGAGAAAGTAGCTAATAACGGCTCATAATTTATGAGGTGCCATTCACCCTGAATCTGAGACATATTGTGGAGGTATTAAACACTGAAATGAAAATAAGACCCACTGAAACACATTATTTATTAAATACATAACTACTTGGAGAAATAAACACATCGCATAAAGAACTTGATATTTCTGATGGAAACAGTATATACATCATCTCCTGCTCTCGATCTACGACCCATCGAGTCAAATTCTTAAATCAAAGTCACAACTTGTTTAAATGCAAACTGCCCCTGGCAGCCCAGCAAGCCCCAAATTTCCACTAGACATTCACCTTGATATCAGTTTTCAAAGACAGAGTCACTGAGGAGGTTTTTCATTAATACTGTTTTTAACCTTCTTAAAAGCCAAGAACCGCCCCCACCCCCAGCAAGTATTAGAGAAGTAGAAACAGGAGAGAAGGAAGAGCGTCTCAAAAAAACAGTCAGCATTAAAAATTAATAAAAAAGTCCCACCCTCCAATGCACATGGATGTAGAAATAACTGCAGATTTGAAGACAGCCCCCAATGATGTTCACGAACTCCAAATAGAAGTCTAAGAAGTATTTTTTTTTTGCATTTTTATCAATAGTCCAGCTAAAATTTGTGCTTTGAACGCTTTAGAACAAATGCTTATGGAATATTTAGATATTCCATATTTCATCGATTCAAAGGTGTTTCTGCTGTAAGGTACACCTCTATTTTGTGTATCCCCCCAGCATGAGGTGCTCCCTGTGAGGAG
The DNA here is from genome assembly GCF_001458135.2 of Marmota marmota marmota. Classification (NCBI taxonomy): domain Eukaryota; kingdom Metazoa; phylum Chordata; class Mammalia; order Rodentia; family Sciuridae; genus Marmota; species Marmota marmota. The sequence goes on from NW_026000221.1 coordinate 23,779,474, forward strand.
CACCCTGACATCAGAGATACTAGAGCTTGTGGAAAACAATACACCTAAGAATCCACAAAACACAACCGGCAAAACTCGGTGAGGTAAAGATCAGTATCAATCTTGAAACCATAATCTTGGATATGATGTGAATAATAACGTTGTTAGTGAAAAATGTCATGTTGGACCTAATGTTGAAAAACCCTAACATTCAGTTTTGTAGAGGGTGGTCAATAAAGGGCCCACGTTGAAGGTGACATTTGAAAGGAGTAAAGAGTGAAAGAAGGAGGGTGCCAGTGGTGTGGAAATCTGGGAGAAGACTACCAGCAGAGCAGAGAGCAAGTGCAAAGGTCCTGCGGTGGGTGGTTACTTGCAGGAAGCCAGAGTGATGGGTACAAAGAGACAGTAGGGGGCTGGAGGGTCATAGAAGCTGGAATCAGGGAATTGGCAGCACAAGTAGAGTTTCTTCTGATTTTCTATAAAGTTGAACAAAAAAGATTTTTTAATTTGGGGAAGTGGGATTATCTGTCCTTTCCATTGCTACCTTTCTAGAAGAGTAAAAATCCAGCTTGCCTTGGCATCTCTGCTGTCCCCTCAGGTGCCCCCCGCACAGATGCAGTGGTCCCAGACAGCCCCCTCCCTCACTGCCTTTCCAGAGGTGGCGTGTCCCTGGAGGGCCCAGACTACTGTCAACAGCAGGACCCTTGAGACATTTTTCACCAACAACTTTATTATTCAAACACGTATCCAAGATAATAGTGTCAAGACTGATTTTATCTCGGGGATCAGGAATTGCCTCCTTTTATACAAATAATGGTCAGGCAGCCGCAGCTCCCAGCCCCTCCCACTACCTAGCACCAAAGAAAAACAGCACCCAGCACCCAGCACCCAGCACCCAGCATCCAGAAACCGGGTTTCTCATTCAATAAGACTAGTTGACATTTCTGAGCAGGGACTGTGAGTGCCTCTTTGCTGTGTTTTAGCATTTTTTCTACCCTGTTGTGGGTACTGTTAATAGCCCCATTTTATAGAAGGGAAATTGGGCAGAGAGAACTCAGTCGACTTGCTTATGGCCATGCTGGTGTGTGTGTGTAGGACGGCCTAGACCCCGGTATGATTTACCCCCAAACTCTGGATCTCACCACTGGGCTACAGTGCTGTGCTCTCCAATGGCAGCCGTCTCAATCTCAGCCGGCAGGTCTGGTGTCTTCTGTGTTGGATGGAAACCCACATGAGCAAAATTGGAAATGCTGCTAACGCCACGCTGGGAGAGACAGAGGTGAAGTACCCAGGCCCTGGAGCCAATTGTCTCAATTTGAATCTCACCTTTACCAGCTCTTAGCTCTGTGACCTGGAGCAAGTGACTTAGCCTCTCTGTGCCTAAATGTCCTCACCTGAAAAATGGAGGCAAGTCACACTCCCGTGGGGAGGCCGTGGACCTGTGTGAGACGGCGATGGGAGGCGCTCAGAACTCGGCCCGGCAGAGGGGGGACTCTTGACTGTGGTGGCTTCTCGTTTCTATCCAGGGGCTTCAAATGAAGCCTAGTTGTCATGGTGCCCCAGGACTCCCCTGAAGTGCCCTGTGTTCAGAGGTGGGACTTCCGGGAAGTGAGAGGATCAAGAGGGTTCTGACCTCACCAGTGGATTAATCCACCAGTGGCTGCATGGACTCAGGGGAGGGGGGACCTAGCTGAAGGAAGTGGGTCACGGGGTGCGCCCTGGGTGGGTCATGTTCTCCCTGGGCCCAAGCCCCCACCCTCTGCTTCCTGCTGCCCTGAGCTGAGTGGCTCTCCTTTCCCATGCCCTTCCGCCATGATGTTCTGCCCCACCTCAGGCCCAAGGGCAATGGAGCCAGCCAACTGTGGACTGAAACCTCCGAAATTGAGTTGAAATAAACCTTTCCTCCTCTTAAGTTGTTCTTGTCAGGTATTTTATCACAGCAACAAAAAGCTGACTAATACAATAAATAGTGCACGCCCAGAATCCCAAATATGTCTGGCTAACGGGCCGTTTCAGATGACCACCCCGACCCTTCTCCAAGAGTCTCATCCCCACCAACGGGCGGATGGCTTGCTTCCAGAAGGTGGCATTTGTAAGAGGGAGAGACAGGTCACTTGTCCAAAGGACAGAGTGTGAGTGAATCTTTGTACCTCAAGAGAGGAGTCCCACCTTGAGGAGGCCCAGGTGGGAAGTCACCTCAGTGGAAGTTACAGAAGCCCCTGGGGAGGCTCCTTGTTGAAAGATGACATGCTGCCTTTCTTCCTTGGCTTTTTAAAATTTTTTTTTTATTTTTTGTTTTTAGTTGTCGATGGGCACAATACCTTTATTTTATTTGTCTATTTTTATGTGGTGCTGGGTATCAACCTCAGTACCTCACGTGTGCTAGGCAAGCACTCTGCCACTGAGCCACAACCCCAGCCTCTCTGGCCTGGCTTTTATTTGGTGTTTGGAATAATTAAAGATTTACAGGAAGTTCCAAAAAAAAAAAAAAAACCCAAAAAACGGGCAGGGACTTCCTGTGTAGTCTCCATACCAGTTTCCCTGATGGTAACACCCTGCAGAAATACCATACAGTCATCAACCTGGGGAACGGGTGGTCCCTCGGTTTATATTTCATTGATGTTCTATTCACACATGCTTATACAATTTTACACGATTGTGCATATGTGTGCAAACACTGCCATAATCAGGGTCCACCAACCTACAGGTCCCCTGAGCTGTCCCTTTAGAGGCTCCTCCCCCTCATACCTATCCTCTGGCACCCACAAATCTGTTTTCCCTATTTTCGTTATTTCAAGGCTATATAATGAAACCATATAACACTGAGATTCATCCGATAATTAGTCCCTGTGTATCCGAGAGCATCCTGTGGTGCGGCTGCACCAGGGTTTGTTTGGCTCTGTCCTATTAAAGGACACCTGACACACAAGGCCTTCTTTGGGGTCCTTCCCCAGCCCCCTTAATCCTATGCAAAACCAAGACCTTCTGCAGATCCTGCTGCCAAGCCTTGACCAGCAGCTTAGGCACCTCAGTGCCTCCTTTGGGACGTCCCTTTGGGTCAAAAATCGTCCCCAGCCTAGGGTGGAGCCAACTCCCCCTGTCAAGTTTTGTCCTCTTCCCTGTGGCTAAGATTCCACCGTGATCACCACCAACTCAACCTGACACAGTGCCGGGGCCAGGAAAAACCTGGGGACGCGGTGCCAGAGCAGGGGGTGGCTGGAACAAAGGTGAGAAGCACCTTTTGGGAGGGGACATTAGAGAGAGGCTGCAGGTGTGTGTCCCCTGCCCTAGAAGCTCTGGTCAGAGAATCCAAGCAGAAGACAGAGCTCTGAAAGGAGCAGATGGGAATGACAGGTTAATTTTACTCCAGCAAATCGTCAGCCAACCAATGTTTATTGAGCACCTGCTGTATGCCAGATAAAAGTTAGTTGGAGACAGTTAATAACTATGAATGATTGGGGGGATATGGAGTGTTCTTACTGTGGAAAATAGTAAAATGGAAGCAAAGAAATGATTCTGTGAAGCTTGCCATGGAAACCGAACTTGACATGTAAAACTGTATTCGTAAGCACTTGTTAAGAGAACCGGTAACAACGACCGGGGTGGGGTGACCTACAAGGGACTCCAGAAGCCAGAGAGGCAGCGTGGAAGTCAGGACTCAAGCCAGGGACTTGGGGACTGCAGAAGCTGCGCGCAGAGCTTTTCACAGGGGTTGAAAGAACAGAATAGCCCACCAGGAGCTGGAGAAGGAGCCGACAGACCGCCAGGCTCACGGTGCCTCCGACTCACTCTGGGATCCGTCGTTGCAGTTATAATGAGCAATTGAGAATCTCTCCATAGAAACTCTAAGAGCCAGGGTCTTCTGGGGAATAAGTCCAGCCTGGAGTAAGAAGCAGCTGTGTTTTACTGACTCTTTATAATGACATGCCCTCCCCTCCGAAAAACTCTGGATCTTCGCATGACCACCTCTCTTAATGGAGCATTTGAATGGTCTTAGCAGTGTTGGAGGACCAAGGCTCAGAAGCACTGGAGGAAGATCCTCAGCCTGTCTGTCTAGCCAGTCCACGTGGAGACCAGCCCGCTGCCTGCCAGTCTGCCCTCTGACGAGAAGCCTGGAGGTGAGAGGCAGGGGCTAGCTCTCCACCCGACCTGGCATGGCTTCCCTGGGACCCCTCACCATCTAACCATTTAGGCTTAGTTCAGGCCTAGCCTCAGGCTGTGCTCCTGAATCTTCTTTTTGACAGCTCTTGATTGCTTTTTTTTCCCTCACGTTTTTGAGTCTCTTTTGATTGAGATGCCGTGAAAATATTTATCATTGTCATCAAGGAGTGACTAAGGACTGATAGTGATTAGCAAATCACTTACATGCATGATCACTAAACCTCTTCTGCAAAGGGCCCAAGAGTGACTGATTGAGGTTCTGTGAGCCCTACCGTCCATTGTGACCTGTCAGCTCTTGGCTGTAATCTCAACAAAGCCGTCACAGATAACGTGTGAACAAACGGGTGGGGACTATGTTCCAATAAGACTTTATTTTCATAGAAACAGGCGGGGGCCAGATTTGGCTGGGTGCTGTACTCTGTTGACTCCTGTTCTAGACTTTACTATCAGGACTTTCTCTTGACCTGCCGGCATTTTGAAGGATGAACCTGGGCTTCTTTGATTTCCGGATCCTGGTCTTTGAATACTGATGACTTGCCTGGGGAATTAACAGTCACCAAAACTTGGTTGGGTTTTGTAACCCAAAGGGGGTAAAAACAATGGCCCTACAAATTGTTTTCTAGCCTAACAAAATTTCTCCTTTCTGGGCTACAACTTTGGAGATGGGGAGACCATTCTTGTAAGTGACGTAGAATCATCTTCAACAAACCTTTGGTTTCTTTGGGAGGTGAGTTCCAGAATGTTCATATTCTTCTCCTATCAGAATGCCCACCAAAAACTTGAAACCCAGTTTCTCTAACATATGTTAAATAACTCGGCCTTCAATTGTGCCCTCTATAAAGTGGGTGTGATGTTTGAAAACTTCTCTTTATACTTTTTCTAAACTTCCCATAGATTGGCCTTGACCTTTCTGCACCCGCTCTGTGAGTGCTTGGCCTTGACCTTTCTGCACCGCTCCGTGAGTGCATCTCTCCATCAGTTCTCCCATTTTGTATGCAATTGAGGAAAGTGAAGAACTAGAAATACTGGTCAAAAACAGGATCGGAAGGTCAGGGGCCTGGTGTGTGGTGTCTAGAAAGGCACCCAAAAGCGTTGGCAAGATGAAGCCATTTGACCAAAGCCGAAGGGTCCATACCACCAAGAGCTGGCAATATGGCAGCCAACCATGCTGCCTTACCTGGGTCCTCGCCGGGCTCTTCCATAGCATCTTCACTGCATGGAGGATTTCCTGTGGCATCGGGCTGGGCACTGAGTTTTGCTGGCCCCGTGTGCTGTCAAACTCACTCTGATTTTGGCCTCAGCCTGGCTTCATGCTTTCAGAAAAATTTGCCCCACTGTCTCTCCCTCGCGGTGCTTGGCAGGGATGCCTCTCCCATTCTGCACGCACGGCTCACTTCCTGGGCACAAAGAAATGGCAGAAAGCTTGGGGGGCAGGGAGCCGAACAACCCAGCCGAGTCTAAACCTTGGGAAATCGAACGGGGCCTGCGTCCCTTTGAAAACTATACACAGACGTTTCTGGCCCAAGTGAAACCATGCTTCTCACAGAGGACTGGAGACAGCAAATAGGGCCTTAGTCATACACAGTTAGCCTCAAACTTAGGTTGCTGCTCACAGGGAGAAATCAATGTACAGTATATTAAAAACAATCACTGCGGCCCTTAAATGATCCAATAGTTTAGCTTTGAATGCATTCAAGCTAATGAGGGCTTTAATGGCTTCTGACAGATCGTTCCATTGATCAAGGGCATGTATGAAGTCCTCTGCCTACTAAGCTCTGTTTTGATTTTGAGAAAAGAAAACGAAACGTCCATGGTAAACAGGGCTTGATTGTTCACATGTTCACTGGGATGCCTCTCGGGCTGACCCTGGCCGGGAGCAGAGGAGGGGAGGACAGTGGGAATCCTATATACCTGGCTTGCTTCGTTCCGACTCTAATCAGGGCGTAATCAAGTGGAAATCTCTGTCTGCAGAGTTGGGGGGTAGGGGAAGGAGGGAGACCAGAGCTCCAGTTCTTGGTGTGGGATAAGTTACCAGCCCTAGCCTTTGGTGCTCTGAGAAGTCAGTTCATTCCTCGGGGGGCTCCGGGTTGGGTCGGTTGAACGTGCTTGCTCCAGAGCGAAAGACCACATCCTCCATGTGAAAGGGAAAAGTGGGCTTTTCAGTGGGGGGGGGGGCAGGAGTTTTGCAAAGGAGCCGATGAAAACAGGCTTCCCTCTCCCTGTGTGTTGGAGGATCCAAGGTCACTTCCCCAAGTGTGGAACATTCCGGAACTTTGGCAATTTTTGCAAAATATATGGAGTCTGTAGAAATTTAAGAGGAGCCCTTAATTATTCTTGTTCAAGAGGTGCTTTGGCTGCTTGCTGTGACCTCGAGAGCAAGATATAGGCCAATCCTGTCTCTCCTGCCTTGCCTGGTTAGAAGTCAGACACGTGTGCAAACTCCTCTGTTAGCCACAAACAGTTTTAAACTGGTTTCATTGGTATTATTACAAGTAGTCCCCACCCTTGGACTTACGTAGGACTTTGGTGGTTACAAGGCCCTTCCAAAGGCCCCCTCTGTGGGGGAGACATGCCGAGGCACAGAGCTGGTGAGTTTTTATCTGGGGGTTGCTCCGGCTTGTGGACCTTTTATCTCCTTGTCTAGGAAGCTGGGAAGAAGGAGCAGGGTACCTTTCAGAATGGCCACCATGAAGGGAGTGACCACCTGGGATCTTTATTTGCTCTTTGGCTCCAGGACAGATGATGCAGAGATGCTTCATGCCACAGTCTCCAACCAAGGGGGTCAGAGTGACTGAGCATGGGGGGTCCAGAGCCACTGTACTTTTCCTGAACTTCCCGTAGACTGGCCTTGACCTTTCTGCACCCGTCCGTGAGGCACAATGTCCATCCCAGGCCCCACTTACCATCTCTGGGCAGGAAGCTACCGAATTTACAGATTAGAAACAAAGGGAAAGCCGAGAGTGAGAGCCAGGAGCACTCCATTTGTATTGGTGCCATGTTTAGTCGGTGGCTTTTGTAAAATTGATGAATTTTGTCTAAAGGCAAGTGCAGACAGGCCAACAGATCTGTATCTGCTGTTATCCATTTAGCTTGACACACACGGGCAGAGGAACTATTTTACCTCGATTCTTTCAAGACTGATGAAAAGTAAATGCAAACAAAGTCATGAACTGCCTCATTGGAAAAGAATCACTGAATCTAATGCTGGAAGTTAATTAATGCTTCCCTCCCCTTGGAATAGACGGACCCCGCTGCTTAGACATTCAGAGTCAATAAACAATTGTTGTACACAGATCATCCATTAGAAGGGGATGGCAAGAACTTTTTTTTTTTTTAAAGCAAATCTAAAATTGCAAAGGGCGACCTAATCCCGCTATAGTAATGGAGTACTAAGGAATCATTTTTCATAATATCTTATTTAGAAAATGTACCAGGCCATCTGCCTGGGAAACACACACACACACACACACACACACACACACACAGAAAGAGAGAGAAGCTGTGAAGAGCTAATGGAATAATAAAGGGATGGTAACATGTTATTTTTCTTAAGCAAACCCACAGCGATCTTGGGACTCCTTTTGGATGACTGTTGACTATTTTGGTATTGGGATATCACTGACCATCATAATTTCGTACATTGAGTGATTACTAAGTACGGGGCATGATGTAAATCCTTAACATGATGTATGATCCCAGGGGAGAGAGCTATCGGATGAGCAAGGCAGGTGTTATCATCATCCCCATTGTACCTATGAAGATTGGAGCACAGAGAGGTCAAGCAATTTGCCTGCGTCACAGAGCTCTAACTTTCATCCCAGGGAACTGGGCTAACAACAGCCTATAACTCAGTGAAGGGCTGTGCGTGCCAGCATGGACCTTGGCTTCCTGAATCTGCGTACCCTACATGGTAGTGACATTACCATTACGCCCATTTTGTAGATGAGGAAACAGAAATCTGAAGGGGTGGGTAGCTTTAGAGTCACCCAGAGATCCAGGACAGGACAAACCCAGAAAGTCTGCAGCCAGAAGCCTCAACTGCCCCTCAAGAGTCAGAAGATCTGGGAACCCTGATGACTGTGAATAGCACTGAAAAAGCAGGGAGCGCACAGGAGCCTAGTTTTTATTTTAGGAGAACGTAGGTCAGATATCGAGAAGAACTTGCCCTGCAAGGTCCTGGGAAGGGGAGAATTGAACAGTGTGATGAGAAGGTGCTGAAGGCGTGGGGGATTGGGGATCTGGCTGGGCAGCAACCTTGTCCCTCCAGGCTGCAGCAAGTGCCCTGGGGGGGGGGGGCACTCAAGCCTTCTTCTTGTTCATATGGAAGAAATAGGAGCCGAGTGGGCGAGGTAGTGCACACCTATAATCCTAGAGGCTAGGGAGGCTGAGGCAGGAGGATCTGGAGTTCAAAGCCAGCCTCAGCAACTTAGCGAGGCGCTAAGCAACTTAGCGAGGCGCTAAGCAACTCAGCGAGAACCTGTCTCTAAATAAAATACAAAATAGGGCTGGGGCTGGGGCTCAGGGGTGGAGTGCTCCTGAGTTCAATCTCCCTGTAAATAAAAAGAAAAGAAATGGAGCCTTAGACCCTTTCCTGGAGTTTCCAAGGCTCTGGTTCTGGAATATTCTGGAGCGTCTCCAGTGAGCTCGAGAAGCAGGGCGTTCCTCTCCCCGACAACCAGGAAACCTGCCTCCCGAGCTCGGTGGCGGCAGCCATGGGTGCCCTTGTCATCCCGCAGGAAGTCATTATGGGCTGGCTGGCCTCCTGCCTCCCCGCCTCGCCCTCTCAGAGCCGCCTGGTTCTCCCGCAGCCGCAGTCCTCACAACACGCCGAGCCTTCCCTCCCCCTTTATGGTTGTCAAATTGATTTCACCACCGCGATACCTATGGCTCCCAATGAAACTTAATTAAAAATACCATTTAATCACAAAGTAACAAAGGCAAACTGGATAAGCGGCATTACCACTTCAGCGCGTTTTAATCCGCACTGCTTCGCTCCGTCTGAATCTGTTCGGATGGAAATTGCCTTTTCAAATCAGAATCCCCTGGTCTTCCATGTGCTTGCTGCTGACAGATCTCCAAAATAAACAGTATTTAGCGTGGCATGGATCCAAATGTATGCAATTTGCCCAGTGGTAAAATCAGCCTTAACTAGAGCAGGAGAAAAAAAATAATAAAAACATAAAAAGTTGCATTTGAGAATACCTTCCCTGGAAACACACAGAAAACCCCCGGAACGAGGGGCATCCATCAAGCAGGGCCTGTGCAATCTCATTTCTAGCATCCCTCGATGCAGTTAGTGATGGGTTTAGAAGCTTATTACTAAAATTGTGTCACAAGTGATGCCATGACCCTGTTCTTTTCTTTTCTGTCTAAAAAGCTCTCCTGGGCTGAAGGCCGCCAGTGGGAAAGCATAGGGCTGTCGCAAAGGTGGTTCTTTGCTCGGACTCTGCAATCCGGAGGTGACTGCAGGGGCTCCCAGGCCGGCAGCCCTCCCCAGAGCTGGGAGGTTCCCAGGGGAAAGATGCTCCTTTGGATGAAGCCCTCTGCTTCCCAGAGACCCTCTGGAACCCTGGGAGCACCCCACGCCCTCCCTGCATAAAACCCTCCTGAGTGTCCTGAGGCAAGTGGAACAAAACCCCAGAGCCACACACCTGCCTCTCCTCCAGCTGGGTCAAAGGTCCTTTTTTCTTTGAGTGACCCTTCCCAGCAATCCCCTGCCTCAGAATCTTTGTGCCTGCCGTCCCCTTCCTACCGTGCCCTTCTTTAACTAGTTGATCTATCAGCCTTCTTGAGTCCCCAGGTCCCCTCGGTCCCCCACCCATGTTGGTATCCTTCAGCACTTACAGTCATTTGGAAGGATCCTGTCATTGACTTCCTGGCTCCCCAGGGACGTTCTTATTTTGGTCACTACACACCCCTGGACCTCCACGAGGCTGGGAGTCTGGTGGAATCAGAGCTCTACCCTTGGATCCTGGGGCCCGCCACACAGTTGAGGCATCAGGAAAGAGGGAGATCAGTGGCCACTGAGTACCAAGCGATGTCTTAGATCACGTCTCTCAAGGGAGCTGGGACCGATGGCCGGGGAAGCCTGATAGGAAAGCAGGCAGGCGCTGGTGCTGATGCAGGTGGTCCCGGGGCCCGGCTGCCTGCTCCTCATCCACACTCAACACTGCAGGTGCGGGACAGCTCTGGGCCCACATTCCCAGGAAAGTCCTTCCCCGGCTCACAGAGGGCACCAGGCCTTCCCTTGGCGCTCAGGTCTTTGCAGTTGCTTTGATATGATCGCCAGCCTCCCCTCCTTCCACCCACCTGAAACCTCCCTGGGGAGCAGAGGTGAGCCCCAAGCACACCAAGCTCCTGCTCCCCAAAGGCCACTCTTTTTCTGAAAACATGACTTCACCTTTCAGATTCATCTAAGGCAGTGGCTTCTCCAACTCCACCATATATCACCTGGCACTGCCTGGAGGGTTTGGAATCTCCCTCCATCCACCCGCCCCCCCGCCAGGCCCACCTGCCAGTGTACAGGGAGCAAAGCACGGAGCCTCTGTGTCTTATCCTTTTAATATCTTTATTGTATATGAATGCTTAATGGTGCACACAACAGATTAGTACAAGCAGTTCATGAATATAGTTGGGTAGGATACACAAATTTGGGGGTACGCACTAAACATTGGTGATTCTTACTACTGGGGTAGGAGCAAGCAGGTTTGGAAAGCGTGGACATGAGGGGCGAAGCAGATCAGGTTTACAGTAAACGAAAACAGGGAGCAACAGGGTCCACTGCAAACCACAGGGGGTCACGCCCACTTCAGAGCGGGGAGACGCTGCCACTTAGCCTGGTGCCATGCTGCGAAGCAGGCTTAGGACTGGCAGGTGCTCCAAATTCTAAAGAGAATGCAGACATTTGAATTTTACACGAATTCTCCCAATTTAAAAGTATTGGCACCTAATGAAATGTAACAAAGGACAAACACCAAGGGGACAAAATAAAGAGGGGCCAGGTGGTCGGGGGCTGGGGCCCTGTCAACACCTTTCTCATCTCTTTTACTGATGAGGAAACCGAGGCTCAAAGACACCGAGGAATAAGTCCAGGGTCTGAGAGTCTCAGCGTGACGGTCTCACTTTCCCACCTCCAGGGGACAGAGTGCCTTCTTCCATCAGATCCTGAAGGCAGGGGGCTATGCTCTGTGCACCTCTCCAGGGCCAAAGTTCTCCAGTTTCTAAACTACTGTGAAGGCTATGAGGGGAGGTGACACGCCGAGGAGAGGGCTAACTATCCTCACGATTTCTGGGGACACCAAAGGGCAGGAGCCAAGCCAGAAAGGGAAAGAAGTGATGATGGCATCACAAGACAAAAACTGGCACAGCGATTCAGAAAGGGAGCGGAAGACATCCACATCCAGGTCCACTTACTGATACGTAACGACACTCTAGAACTTAACGATGTGCCAGGAATTGATCTAAGTCTGCAGCTCGATCACGTCACTGAGTCTTCATCTTGGGATCGGACACCTTTGGCATCCCCATTATAGAGATGAGGAAACTGAGGCAGGAGAATGTGCCAGAGGCCACATAGGTAGTGGGGGGATCTTAATTCAGGCACTCTGAAGCCAGAGGCCGGGTTCAACCTCTGCTCCCCCGGGTGTGTCTGTAGTGTCAATGTCATTAGGATGGAGCACTGGGGTTCTTCAAGGCTCATTATCTGCACATGGGGGAATTAGAGAAAAACTTGTGCTATGCTGGCTAAATTCATGATGCAATGTAAATTGGGCTGGTCTCTGTCATCAGATCAGGGAAAGTCCCTAAAGACGGGATGTCAGCTTTGTTTTAATGGGTAACACTGTCCCATGCCCGACTGTGGTATGCAGGAGTCACAGCTCAGGATTTCACTGAGCTTTTTCTCTGAAAAGGGAAAGGGGCTACTCTTTAGAGTCGTTGCTCTTTTAATCTCATTCTCCTGTGGGAATAGCAACTACAAGGAATTGGAAAAGGGAACACCTGCTCGTGAACGCTTCCTCCAAGAGAACTTTCTACAATGATGAAAATATTCCTATCTGTGTTGCCCCACACACTAGTCCCTAGCTACATGTGGCTGTGAAGCACTAGATATGGTGAGGGCAACTGAGAAACTGATTTTGTAATGAAAAGTGAACTTAAACTTGAGATGCCACAGTCAGCGAGAGGCTGCCATATTGGATGGTACACCTCTAGGGGGCATGGTGAGGAACTGGGATGGACAACTCTAAGTTCTGTCTTTCCCCAGACAACTGGGCCCACTCTACATCTCTGAGGAGGCTGGTGAAGGAGGAAAGGAGGTGAGGCTCTGTCACAGGTTGGGCTACCTCCTTTGGCCCTTCGGGGCTAACAGTCTCCTATGAAAAAAATCCCAAGTGGCCAAGGTTTTGGGGGGAAGTTCTTGTTGAATACCAAATTGGACTATGGCACTGTTGTTTTTCAACATCTTACTATTCACGGGCTCCATTCCCTAGCTGTTTTGAATTGGGACTCAGGTTCTACAACCTGAGGGCCAAGACAGGCCTACACTTTGCCCACGCCCGTGATAAGGTTGCGGGAGAGAAGCCAAGGATGTCTTCTCCTTCTCCACCTAAGACTGTGCTCCTTCTAGGGCTTTGCTTCCAGAAGCTGAGCTCTGAGTTCTGAGACGATGTCTGTGAGGTCAAAGGGCAGAGGCATGGAGGCATCATCCTTTTCCCAGTATGGACGGCAGTCTGGTTTCTGGTCCACGGGTAAAGTTCGGGCGATTCGGCACTGGCACCTGGAAGAGTAAGAACAGGCCATGAACCCACTGGGGAAATTCCTGGAAGATCCAAACTCCTGGGAAACCTGGAGACCAGCGCTGACACGTGCTCCCACACAGTCCCCTGTGGCAGAGGTCACAGGGACAACAGGGGAGAATGAGGCCACAACACAGAAGGCAGGTGTTCATGAGAAGGAAGAACCGCTCCTCAGGCGCCAGGACTTGGCTTCTTTCCGATTCCCAGATCTGTATTATCTTGAGGAGCTTTGGAAAAGCCAATCATTAGAGAAATGCAGTTACTCTGCCTTTAAAATAGTGAATTATTTTTTCATTATCTCAACTGTTATTTAAAGTGTGTGATTAAGCCATTATCAGATTTAAATGTTTGTGGGATTTCGATGTATTACTAGATTACTGGGAAAGATTAAATTGAATTTACTGCATTAAAACGTCCAAGAATAGATTAAACAATATTACAGACCGGGGTTGACTTTGGAGATCCTGGAGATTTACAAGTGTCCCAGCTTGCTGGGCTCAGAAAAAAGCACGCCAAGGAGAGACCGATTTATAAGGATATATGCAAATAGAGGTTAATAATCATTTCCACTGATGAATAGGTGGGGGGAACTTCCACAAAATTAAATTAAGAGGCTAGCAAGAGTTAGTCCCTAAGGAAAACACTTAAATCACGGTTTTTATTAAATGGATTATTCATCAATAGTAGAGAAATTAATTATCATATGCAGCTAAATTATAGCCTCGTAGGAAAAAAATAAAAGTAAGGGGCAACGTCACCACACCTATGCAGGCAGCCAGCCACCTCTCCAAGTCTGGCTTATTTAAAATTGGCCCGGGAGAGCTCAGTGGCTTTAGCTTTATTTATCTGAAAACTGAGCATCGGAGAAAAGGAGGCAAATAGCAATAAAGAAGGAACGATTTCTCCACTCTCTGGGAGTATGTGGCTGCCAAAGTGCCTGCATCACAAGTGGAGTGGATGGGAAGGTGCACAGGTACCCACCTCCGCCTTCCACAATCTCTGTCTACATCAATTAAAAAATGGGCCAGACCCACTAGTGTCTTCCGACTGTGTAGGAATGACCACAAAGGGATCAGAGAAGGGGATGTCCCAGCCCCACTCCAAGCCTGATGGGACAGAAGGTTCCTAACTGCAAGACATCTCCTCCTCTGGGGAATTATTAATGGTGAGGGGCTCCTCAGGGGAAAACATACTTCAACTTTACACCTATTTTCGCATGTGGTTAATTGCCATACCGGCATCCTATGCACTCAATCCGTCGTACATTACACATAACATTCCAATATATCTCCGGCTCTCCGCATCAGGCCCTGATAATAGCGTCTGTTAACATGCACTAAGTACTATTATGTAGCACATCACTTCATAAATAATAAGATTAGCTGACCTCAGGGCCTCAAGAAGAGTAATGTGTTTAAATGTTCTCATTATTTATTTAAAACAAGAATTAAAGCAACAGAAGCTGCCTCTGACAATCCTCTTAGCATAAATATTAAACTGTTTGCACTGATAAGCACACATTGCACTGGGGGACAGAGGGCGCGTTCTGCAGACGACTTCACAATAGGTGTTGGAGACCGGGCTGCTTGCTGGCCCTGTTCTCAGGGTGCACCTCCCTAGTTCTAGAGATAGTCTCTAAATCACTTGAAAGGGACGAGGGGGAAATTAATATTCAAGGGAAGCTGCGACTAATTACAAAGGAACTCTGCAAAGCTTTCTAAATTGTGCTTTCTCTCTGCCTCAGAATCATAGAGTAATGCTCAATTTACTGGGTAGGGAAAGTTATTCCAAATTGAGCATTTCAATCTCACAGTGGATAAATTATCCGTGCACACATTATCCTGCTTGGCAGATTAAAGGGCTATGATAAGTGTCGATCCACCTAGAATATCATAAGGTTTGTGAAAAGTCAATAGAGATGCTTTTTCACCTGTCAGATGGGGTTGGCCTCCTCACTTTGAGAAAGTATTAAAAATATTAGAACCCGCGGCAGAGGTCTGCTTAATGCCGTGTCATACAAGCTTCCCAAGGCCACTGGCTTTGCTTTAGGGCAAAGCTGTTACCAGGTTTTTTGCCACTGGTCTTCGCATGGAAGGAGGGAGCCATCTCCTTTCCCTGCAGGCCCTGCTAGGCGAGAGGTGTTTGTACCCACTCCCTCCACCTGGGCTTGGCTTCCCTGAGTTTCTTCAGGGCCTTAATTCAGCAATTTCAAGACGCTTTAAAATTCTTAATGCCAGTGCTCCTTGCCAATTTCCAAATGACGGTGAGAGGGCCCAGCCGAGGGCTCACTGAGATGCTGCGTTTCCCATGAGAGGGGACAGACACTCCCAACTCACATTATACCCTTTGCTTCTGCATCATGCTGGGCCCTGGAACTGGAAAATAAAGGTTTGAGAATGACTTGAGGGCACATCCCCTCTGGGTTTTTATTCCTCTTGATGAAATCACTAGTTCTGCCTTCTTGGACCTCAGTTTTCTAAGATGGGCAAATAGGGAGGGTGCCATGTGGTGGGCAGGGGAGTGTCCTCTGGCCTCCTGGAGCTGCTGCTTTCCAGAGGCATGACACTGAAGGTTCTTATCTGTCAAGTGGAGACGATATCAATAACAACAAGATGACAACAATACAGCAGAGTCCCCTTTTTGTGGTTTCACTTTCTGCAGATTCAGTTACCCACTGTCAATCATGGCCGGAAAATATTGAAGGGAAAATTCCAAAAATAATTTGTAAGTTTCCATTTGTGTACTCTCCTGAGGAGCATGATGAAACCTCATGCCGTCTAGGTCTGTCCTGCGCAGGGTGTGAATCATCTCTGGCCAGCGGGCACACACTGTATATGCTACCCGCCCCACACTGTCATGGTTTGATGACCTAGAATTGCTCCAAAAAGATGATCTTCCTTCTGACATACCCTCAGGAGCTCAATGGCAGCCTAAGGCAATATCACAATGCGCCCACACCAATTAGCTGGGTTCGCCACGTCACACAGGCACTGTGTCACCTCACAGAAGCACCATTATTGTCAGAAGGGTGAGTGCAGAAGATGATATTTTCATAAAGAAAATGCATATTTATATGACTTCTATTATAGCACACTGTTATAATTATTCCATTTTTAGTAGTTTTTGTTGTTCATCTCCTATTGTGTCTAATTTTATCCTAGCTATGTATGTATTAAAAAAAACGTAGTATATAAAGGGCTACTATCCAAGGTTTCATGCGCTGTGGGTCTTTGGACATATCTGCCCTGGTTCAGGGTGGGCTGCAGTAATAATAATACCTTACTTATAGGTTGTTGTGAAGATTACATAAATTAAAACATGTAAAGTGCTTAACACTGCCCGGCAGGCTGCTGGAGGAATACTGACATTATTATCACTCTCATCACTTCCATCACGTGTACCAGTGACGGAGGGGGGGCACCTGTGCCAGTCTCCTTCCTTCACACCCCTGGGTGGGTAACCTCTGCACTGGCTCTTTCTGGAGGATACTCTGGAGATCCAGGAGCAGCACTTTCTGGCTGGAATCAAACTGAGCCTACAGCTGAGTCCTGTCCACAGGACACTCTGGGACACTGCTGCAAATTTCCAGTGACGGGCTGCAGTGCTCAGACTCAGACAGGATCAGCCGTTGTTCCTGAAGACCCAGAACAAGTGAAGGGCACTAGTGTCACATTTTGTAAATGGTGGCTGCTTCAGATTGACTTGATTTGTTCCTTAATTCACAGGTTCTAGAGTCTCCTGCACAATAAAGGGGCCCCGAGTTGTCTGAAGACATGTTTTAGAAATACTGATTATGGCAGATGGTGGTTGTCGGGTATCGATTCCCTCCTTCCCCACCAACAGGATTCCACTTTTCCTGAGGGCAATTCATCCCTTCCCCATGCTGAGCCTCACGGTCTGGATGGGCCGGCTCTACCTCTGTGGCAGGGGAGAGTTTTGAGGAGCCTAAGCTAACGAGCATGTCCCCCTCTTCCAGCCATAGGGAAGGTTTGTGGGGGGAAGCATGACTCAAACTAGGGCCAAATCAAGAACAGACGAGAGGACTGTTTTGGGAGCTGAGGGGAAAGACCTTCTCTCTCGTGTGAACTATTGGCCGGACCTGCCAGAGTCATATACCACCATGCTACAAGATGCAGGGTCCTAGATGATGTTGTTCCAGGGCTGGATCAGGCCTCACTAGCTCTGCTTAGACTTTTTGGTTCCACGAGTCTTTATTGTACGAGTCAGGTGTGTCTGTCACTTGCGACCCAAAGAATCCTAGCCGACATGCTGGTCTTGCTTCCCACCTCTCTGTCACCTCCTGCCTTTGTGGCCATCTGTGGCCGTGGCCCTGCCACGTATCCGATGTGGCTGTGGATAGTCTGGTAGGTGAAGGGACCATCTGGGCCTGAAAGCATGACAGCCTGGCCTTGGCCTTTGGTTCAAGTCAAATCAACCATTTGACTTGGGATAAATGTCTACCCAAAAGTCAAGGGAATGCTAGTGTCACCCACGCTGTCCTGTGTGAAAAGCAAGGCAGAGCTAGATGATCTTTTGAGAAACATTTAAAAGATTCCCCCAACTTAGTGTCACTCACATTTCCTTTCTAAATTCACATTATTACTTCAACTCAAAGGACTCCATAAACCACTCCCCAAACTCTTAGCTACTTAGGAAAGATTCTCCCGGAATGACCTGGTGACAGAACAGGAAGCGACTGAAAGGTGTCACGCTGGCTGCTCTGTTAGCAGATTGTCCAGAGGTTCCCCAGCCCCCACCCCAAGGTGTAACTCATACGAGCCTCACTGCCCACTGATTTCCCTCAGGGCTGCACTTAGGTTTGGACGATCCAGATTGCAGTTACATTAGTGAACACTGGTCGCCATGCTAAAATTAACCACTTTAGCTAAAGTGTGTGTTAATTATGGGTATGCAAGCAGTCAATAAAAGGTTAATGCAAAAGTCAAAGGATAAATTTCTTCCCTTATTGCATCACTTCACAGACTAAATGACTAACATTATACTTTGTGTTTTTAATCAATAGGTTTTACAGTAATGTGCTGGCCATTGATTTTAAGAAAACACATACGATCTTCTTCCCTGTCCCTAAATTTTGCAACAAATAAAGAAGGACAGGTAACACTTCCATTACTCTTGAGGCAATGGTAAAGATTTCAGGAGGAGTGGTTTCTGCCAATAGAGTCATTGAAATATGCAAGCTTAAAACACACACACGTGCACATACACACACACACACTGAACTTCATGGAGAAAGGTTAGCAGGCACAGGCCACCGAAGAGACAAGAAAAATGAACCTGTAAAGAGAGAATTCTTTACTGGGAAAGAGGAGAGTAACTCTTGATGAGAATAACAATTACATTTTGAATATTATTAAATGTCCCACAGAATTTCAGTACACAGCACAGGCTTATTTGATTTTCACAATAACCTAAGAGAATGGTGGAGATGGATATTTGGACCCCTATTTTGAACGAGGGTTGCCTTCCCTCATCTAGTGGTTAGTGGGGAAGCCAGGGTTGGGCCAGACTCATGGGCATCTGGGTGGCCTCCCCCCACCCCCATTATGTTCCATCTTTTTCATAGACTTCATTTGGACTAAAAATGGATCCTGTCCAGTGACTACTGAGCCAAAAATGCCAACTTTAGATATTCAGGAAATTACAAAACATTTTGGGGCGGGCGGGTAGGGGAGGCAAATATTTTTTTCTAGTTTCTAGCAAGACTATTGTTATGACAAATGACTGACAAAACTTGTTTTTCTTGTTTTCATTCTAATGACTTTGAGATTCTTATGACATAAACATCTATTGTCTGTCAAAATAAGAAACTGTTGCCTTTGAAGGGTATAAACCATCTCTAGTTATAGTCTGTGGGTGACCTTGAGAAAAGTATTTCAAACTCTTGGTTTCCTCAACTGTTATATGAAGTTCATGTTTCCCTGTTTCCCCGGGTTATGTGAAGATAAGATCAAATAATATATATGAAAGTGCTCTAAGATATGAAAAATGCCATATAAATGTATAATTATGCCTTTATGTCTCTTTTCCCAGAGTACGTAAATTCTATTTTTAAACATAGCTGATCTTAAAATGAAATACAACCCACTTCTAAACGTGAGAGCAGTTCAAACCAACAATTCAATCAGAAAGTATCCAATTACTAAAAAAAGTATATTCTTTAAGTCGGATTTTTTTCTGGAATTTTCATTTACAATGAGGTGTTGACAGTCACTCTAGCTCATGTTGGACAGAAGTCTGTTTTAGGGTGTCGGCCCCATCAGAATGGATTCTCTCAAACAATACAAGATACTCTCAAGGCTTAAGAGGGCTCAGGTAGAAAATACTGGTGTTACATCAGATCCACATTAACCTGCAAATCCCAAGTGCCAGGATCAGCATGAAATAATGGTGTAAGGGGCAACAATTCCCTCAAAGGCCTTATGCTTTGGAGGGAGCATGGGACCAATATGGCAGTCAAACATACTCTGCCTCTGCTTCTGTGGGCCATGAGAGTCACAGCCCTGCCGCAGAGTGTGATTACGGTATTGTTATCTAAATCCTGGACAGTACTTTATGTACAATTTAAGGGATTTTCATGTGTAACGTTTTGCTCTCCATGTTGTCTGCTTAAACCCCACATTTAGAATCTCGCCCAGAAGAAGGGGGCCCTCCACTGCACTGTTTTTCAGCCTCACTATGCTTTGTTTCAAGTGATTTGTTTTGGTCAATGGTGGGAAGAGTATGCAGTCCGGTCCTTGACACTCTATGGCCTCGGAAAAGAGTTAATTCATTTATAATTTGTCTTCTGGGACTTTTGTTATTGCTATCCTAGCACGCTGGAAAACTTTACAAATAAATAGCCACCCTGTCCTAGTTATGTCTATCTTAATCGCCTACGTTGGCAGAGATGGTTTTATAAAACCAGCTTGCCAATTTGCAGAACTGTTTACCTAATGTAGAAACACTAAGCAAAACCAGTTCCTAAATGAATTTCTGATAAAGGACACAATCACTCTGTCTTTGAAAGGATTTTAGCCTGTTGCTTCCGTCCCACATTAATGTTTGCAGATCAGTAGAGTCAAGAACACACACCCAGAGTGAGGAAAGGCCACGCTTCTGCCCAGGGGTCAGCTTTTTCTTTCTTTCTTTTTTTTTCCCCCCCTTTTTGGTCAATAAACTTTTATAGTAGGTAGTACTTTCCAACCGTGACCACTTGAGAAGCTGGGCTTGACTTAGCCTCTCATTGTGGACAAATCTACTTTTGGGTCTCGCACTTCTGGGAAAAAGTGAGAAGTTTAATAATATAAGATAGCCTGTTTGGTCACTTTAAAAATACTTAAGACTACCAAATATACCCAGAGTGTTTTTAAGCACCAGGATGATGCCATGGCTAAGCAGACATTTTTAAAGAAACTGTTATGCCATTCAGCATGGATAACCCTGCTGCCTGGATCTTGGTTTTAAAAAGTCACCATATTGACAGAGGACCTACCATCCTGTTCTTCCTACTGGGAGAGGGACATAGTGCAGGCTCCGTCCAGCTGCCATAACTGGCTTGCAACCTCCACATTTGTTTGAAACTCAAATGACATTTCCTACATAAACAGTGGTTCTCACAGTTTCCAGTGTCCCCCCTCAACAACTGCATGGCCTATAATCTCTCTGAAATGTACTATTAATAATACTGTAGTTCCCAATAACCATGAGTATTAAGGTTTTTGTTTTTGTTTTTAATGAGAAAGAACATTTAGAATTCCAACTTGGGATTCCCAGGAGAGATTTCATTGGATGAGGGCTTCCTGGCCTTCTGGCTGATGGAACCAGAGCCTCTTCCCAGTTGGAATCACTGCTGATCAATGATCCTCCAGTGACAAGACCAAAGGAAAAGTAATAATGCTAATTAAAAGCATTAAAGATAGCCAATGACAAATGTTGAGTACCAGGTACTGTACATGTTCCATTTAAATGTTTGTCCTCAGAATGGAAACTGAGGCCCAGAAGACTAACCAACCTGATATATCACAGCCAATTGAGGGAGAGTCAGGATATGAAGCCAAAATCAACTGACTCCAAATCTCAAGCTCTTCATGCTATTCCAAAATACAGATATATAAAAAAAAATGTGGCCCTTCCTTGTTAAAACAGTCTCCCATGGCACTCAGTCCAAGTCAGATTCTCCAGAGGAGGGTCCTAAAACTCTTCAGGTTCACAAGTGACTCTTGGCGAGTTGGTGAAAGCACTGTGACAAGTTAACCCATCCCCAAGGACCCCAAAGATGCTACAGGAGCATTGCTGGGGTGGGGGAGACGAGGGTATCTTTGGTCTATAAAGAACCAGCATTAGATTCATCTCCCTTGCAGAGGAAACCAGACTTAGGGTCGGCTCTTTCAGATCTGTAACTTGGCCCCCTAAGCAGGCAACATACAACAGGTCTCCTGAAGTCCCTTCCTCGACTCCAGGGACCCTGGCAGGCCCCCGGAATCACTTAATATGTGAGGCTGCTTGGCTCAGCACTGGGGTGTCAATTCAGGAGTTAGAAGGTTGAGAATAATTTTATCCGCAGCCTCATTTGCCGCTTCTCAGTTGCATAATAACAGTGATGAATGGTTTAACTTGACAGCTGAACATTTAGGAGCTGCTGACCTTTGGTCTCTGGTCACATGAGAGGGTCACCTGAAACTTGCATGGCTTCTACCTGCCCAAGGGTAACAATATAAAGGTCAAATGGGCTGGACGATTAGACGGATCCGTCTGAGGCAGCTTGGTTGGAAGTTGAAGAGAGGCCGGGTTGAGTTCCCCGGCACACAAAGCTATGGGACCACTGCAGAAATGCGCCCAACAAAAGATATACAATTTCAAAGCAGTCTAGAGTAACTTTCCTTGCAAGGGAATAGAATGAACTCATTATTTTTAAAGGGCAACAATGAAAACAAACACTTTGGAAGAAAATATATTCTGCCAGGGACTCAGCCATCGGGAGGCAAAGCACGAAGGCGTGCGGCTTAATGAGCGGTATTAATGCTCTACCTGCATCATGGCAGAAGGTCCAACTGGATGCAGTTACTGGAACAAAATCCCCATCGGGTAGTATCAAGCCCTCCTTTCAGTCATAGAATATGGTCTCTCTCCTGTCCTCGGTCAGCACAGTATCCCACAAAGGACCGTGATTGACAAAAGATAACCCTTTCCAAATTTCATGACTTCCCTGTTGCTTGAAACTTAAGTAAGACTTGCACGGGACAGGCTCAAACTTCAGAAAGATTCCACAGAAACTTACAGTTAGAAATTCAAGGCGGCTGTGGTTTTCAGATGCACTCTACGTTTTTGAAAACATTTTTTTTTTCCCCTGCAAAATCTAAAGACTTTGCTTTTGACTGTTTGGTTCAATTCCATTTACTCAGAATCAGATAATGGGAGTCACATGGGTAACGAATACAGTTATGATAATAAAAGCTAAAAAGCCAATGTCATCGATTTCCAGAACCTAGGAACTTCATAACTTGTGGAATATGCAGACATTACAGGAAAATCTGATTCACACAAAGAGCCTGCTTTTCTACAAAGGATTCTTTCCTGCAAAGTCAAAAACAGACAGACAGATTGCCATTGGGGCATAATCCACTCATGCTCCCGAGAGATGAGCAGAGCAAAGGACAATGGCTTACAGAATAAAAGGCCAGCTGTTCTGACTTTGGGTGGCTCATTTGAGTTGTAAGCTGTGAAATAAATTTGAGATGATGGTTCCCCCATCTGCTCACCTGTCAGTCTATCTCCGCTGCACTGCTGTTTCTAGAAACACTTCCGTGTAACCTGCTTAATTGGTGTCTGGCTGCTGAGAAACCTCTCCCAAGTTTATCTTAACCTTACTGGGAACTTCAGCTACTTGGACCCTCACGTCTCCCTAAGAACATGCATGGAGAGGTTGGCAGAACTTACGGTAGAGAACTCAAGGGCATCCAATACTGAATACCATGAGGCCGGCCAAATCCAGTACTAGACAGAAAATGGTGGACTGAAATCAAAATGCCAGTGTATCAGGGTCATACCAGGTTGCTGGAGAGCTTATGCTTTGCGCTGGTTTAAAAGGTGAGCTCCATCAAAATTCTTATGAAGCACCAGCTGTCCGTCATGATGCGATCTCTCCTTTCCCCATCCCCTTCTCTCCTGCCACCCGTCCCCTGTGCACCTGGCTCCACTGGTCCTAGCTTCCTTGCTCTTCCTTAAACAGGCAAGGGCACTCTCAGGGTACCAGCACCTGTGATGCTTCTGCCTGGACCTATTCCCTAAGATATCCATCGGGCTTACTCCCCTCATGGCCTCAGGTCACTGTTTCAGCTGAATCTAATCATGGACCTTCCTTGACCTTTCCAACTTAAGATGGCAACATTTCCCCTTTCTCCCTTTCCCAACCCCAATTTTTCTCTGTAACATTTGACACCATCTGGTCTGTCTGTGAGAGAGGGAGAGTGTGCTTGGCTCCCCAGAGGCAGGGATTTCTGTCTTTCTTACTGCTATATCCTCCAACCCCAGGGTAAAGTTTGGCACGTGGGAGCTGGAATAAATACCATGGGAGGTACCAGTGATAGATGGCACCTTGCATCTCACCTGGATTCCTTCAAGTGGAATGAACTTCCTGCTGCCCAACACCAGGACACAACAGAGGGGAGGTAATAACAATGTCCCTCTGACCCACAGACAAGCAGGACAGCGTGGTGGGGAGCACACTGGTCCGAGAATTCAAAACCTAGTTCTGCCACTACTTTCCCTGTGATCAAGACAAAACCTTGACTTCCTGGCTGTCATTACCCAGATCTGTGTGATGAGGAGTTAGGTTAGACAGCCCCCAAGTTTCTTCCACTCTCTTAAAAAAATTGGATTTTTAAAATAAAAACTATCATGGTTTCTCTCTGCTTGCATTATCTAGGTTTGGAGATGAGGAAGTAGAGGCCTGGCTCCGGGTCATGTGGTCAGTATGACCCACGGCTGGGACTAGAACGTAGGTCAGTCCAGTCCAGCATATTCCTACTACCCTGTGCTTCCTCTCTGGGTAGAAATGTAAGCACCACCAGCCACTGTTGCTCTGATTCAAAAACTACCTTTGCAGGCAAGTTCTGGTTCCATCAAAGGTAGTGCATGCACATCAGACTCCCCCACTTTTCCGGGGCACTGTTCCACTCTAGCCAAAGAATCCGTGGGTCCTTCAAGCTGCCATTCAGCTCCAAGGTTAGAGATAACCGGCTGCTCCACTTACCATGGACATTTTATGACAGGAACAGAATCACACTGTGACACAGCTCTTCTGTGACAGTCCAACCTGAGGTACCGAGATCTCTTTAACAATGCCTGTGAACTCCAGTGATATTCTGAGTGCCCTGGTCTTAAATCCAAAGCAGATTTGCATTTCAGTTCCTCTAGGAACTGAATGGTGCTGTTCTATGGCTAACATTTAGAAATTAAAATTGCCTTTGCCCACATAAATATTTATGTCACTGGTCAGGGATGGAGGAGGATGCCACTTCATGCTGCTTACTACGTACCTACTGAGGAAGCCAGGATTCAGGCAGAGGACTTCTGCTGTGCTTTGAGTATTCACTTATTCATTCCTTCATTCAACAAATACTTACTGGGTACCAGGATGTAGAGATACAGCAGGGAGCTAGACAAGGTCCTAGGTCTGTGGAACTTATCTTCTGGTTTTGGGACAAATAATAAACATGTGTAGAAGTTATAAATTGCATCTAGCCACTAGCAAGAGGGACTAGAAATAACAGTGGTTTAAAGCTGAAAGTCTGCCTTTATTTGAAGTCTGAAGAGGTCACATAAAAACAGCCCATGGATATCTGGGACCCAGGTGGCTCCATCTGTGTTTTTGCTTTACCATCTTTAGCAGACAGCTGCCATCCCTGAGGTCACCTATGGATCAGCCATCATACCCAAGTGTTAGGCAGGGAACGGGCAAAAGGGAAGAGGGGTAAAGTGCTCCTTATCTTCTCCTTGTAAGGAAGACAGCCAGTCACCTCCACTTCTCTCTCACTGACTAGAACCCAGTCACTGGGCTGCAAAGGAGGCTGGGAAGTGCAGTTTTTTCACTGGAGGAACTGCTCCTTTCTTTCCCATCTAACATAGATTCTATGCTAAGGAAGAAGGAAAGAAGAGGAACAAGATAGAAACCATATGATGTAAGCAAATAAATAGTAAGATGATTTTAAACAAAGATAATTTTT
Organism: Marmota marmota marmota; assembly: GCF_001458135.2. Lineage (NCBI taxonomy): Eukaryota > Metazoa > Chordata > Mammalia > Rodentia > Sciuridae > Marmota > Marmota marmota. The sequence continues at coordinate 23,804,633 of NW_026000221.1, forward strand.
TTTTTGCTAGAGATAAATTCTCTGGAGCAAATCAATGGGGACATGAATAAGAGTGGGTCAAGAGGAGTGGGGGTGCTCTGGCCAGGGGATTGTGGTAGGTGTTCTCTAGGGGGAGTGTTTTAGGCAAGAGTGAGTTAGACATGTTCAAAGGACAGCGAGGTGACCCCTGGGGCTGGAGAGGGGTAATGGGAAGAAGAAGCTGTAGTCAGAAGTCCAGCATCTTGGAAGCCACTGTGAAGACTGATTTTTTTTTCCTAAGTGAGACAGAAAACTACTGGAGGATTTTAATCAGGAGAGTGATAAGATCCTTTTCCCGATACCCTGCATAAAGCCTCTAGATTCCTTTAGGAATTGGGCCATTTCATGGGAGGACACTTCTAGGCTTGACCGACATACAATTGGTTTGATAAAGCAAAGTATCTTCCTTAAGTCTCTTCTGTGGCCCCGTAGGCTCCGCCAGCTCTGAGGCTAAATGGGAGACAGGGAGGGCTGTGAGCCTTATGGTCTCTGATGGCTTTGCTGCATCGACCCCTCTGCACTAGGACAGAAGAGAAGGAACAACACCAGAGCCTCCTGCGTCCCCAAGTCCAAATGCTGTGTATCCTCAGAACTCGCCTCCCATGCAATGGAGGCTGTTCTTATTCTTGGTGCTGTGCACTCAGGCTGGGGAGGAAGGGTAGTGAGAACCAGGAAGGCTGAACAGGCCTCTGAGTCAGCCCTGGGGTTGCTTCTAAAATGACTTGGCTTGAAAGGAGTTTTTAAAATTAGAGAGAAGACCACATTCTAAAATCCCCCATCTGAATGTGTGTGTGTGTGTGTGCTTCTGGTGATGCCCCCACCACTGAACAAAGCCCACTGGAACCTCAGAGAGGAAGGACGAGTTGCCACAGGGACTGTGGCGGGTTGCGGTGTGGCCTCCTGACTTCAGGTCAACCGGGCGGGTTAATTAATTAATCATCACAACTGCAACTTTCCCACCTGTGCGTCTCTGAGACGAGGGGGAGCAGCGATAAGACATTATCTGCCTCTCACAGTCTGTGTCCCCACCAGTGACCGGCACAGACGCGCGCACTTGAGGGCTCTGAAGCTTGGGTCTGCACTTCCTTCACTGTCTGGGGGTGATCTCATTCTCCCAGCTCCAGTGTTTGCTGGTGGGGTGACCTTGAGGAGGGCACTTAAGCAGCTTTTTCTCATCTGTCAAGCTGAGACAGCCACAGGGACCTGGAGCCACCTCTGGTAAATACTGAAGTGTGGAAGGGTACCCGCCTCTGCGTCCCAGCCCCCTGGCTCCATCCGGGAAGAAGGCTTTTGCCCACATGGGAAATGAGTAAAGCCATGTCCTTGCCATGTCACCTGGTAGAGATGGGCGGGTGGTGTGGAGGACGACGTGGCTCTACAGGAAAGACACCCTTAGGCCCTCACTGCAGATCACAGGCGCTTTCTCATTTGCCCAAATTCAGAAGGTCGTAAGGAATCAAAGGACGACATCTGCTTGTGCAGAATGTCATTATAGGGGAGGCTGGGAACAAGAGGCCTGTTACAAGTCGCCTTTCCAGCTCCTGAAAACAGGCCGATTAATGGAGAAGTTGGGCTCCTTCCTGATCATCACAGGAGCAGGGTCAGCTGGGAACGAGCCAGGGCTCGGCAGTGAGTCGGGACAGCACAGCAAGGACTTGATTAGCTGATGTAACCTCCTGCCCCCACGCCGGGCCTGCCAGGGAGCCAGGCCTCTTCGCAGACTGCTAAGTTAGAATTTACACTTTTTGGAAGAACAGTTCTGCAGTCCAGACCACCTGGGAGTTGGCGCAGAATACTGCACCGAGGGTCCATTATGCTTTCTGTGCTGTGCTAATATAGGTCAGCTCAGGCGAGACTGCAACACCTGGGAAAACTCGCCGTTCTTAATTTAAGAAGCTCTTTCCTGCTGGAGATGGATTCACCATGGTACTAGTGCCCAAAGGTACCTGCCAGGAAGTTCCAAGGCTAGGGTATGGGAGTGCCACCAGCAAGTGGCCAGCCCATGTGGTGTGAATGGAGAGGTACCAGGTAGCATTCCCTCCCCAAATGCCCAGCTTTCAACTAATGCCAGAAAGTCTACCATTAATTCATTTTTTTCAAGTGTATGGGGAAACAAAAGAGAAAGGTGTTTTAAAATGCAACCACATCTATGGGGATAATATTTTAAGGCACTTCTCAGATTGTGCTGCTTTCTGGGGTGATGATGGGGAGGCACGTGAGTTTTGCATTCCCCAGGGTGGGAAGGGGAGGGACACTCCTGCACATTTTCACCTGGGGTTGACCATGTGAGTGGCCTTCTGGGAGAGATTCGTTCAGGAGGCCAGCAAATACAGACTAGAAGCAATTTAATTGGCTCCAAGTTAATGTCCTTTTCCAGTTGGTCTCATGTAAGCGCCGGGGAGTTATGGTCACTAACTCTTTTAAAATGATTTATAAAGTTCTTTCCCAGGAGAGAGGTCTTTGGGCAGGCAGCGAGTGAGTCTCTGAATTATTTCTCCATAGTGGGTACAGGGTGAGCATGAAGAAGCAGGTTCTGCCGTGAAGAATCTGAAGTGCTCCCTTAAAAGGAGGGAATTCTCATTTTTCAGCAAGGTAATTTTTGACAGCTGTGGCTTGTTCTTCTAGACTTCAAATCTGATAGAATCTCTGTCCTCAGGAGCTCATCTTATCTCCTACTCACTTAGTTTAAAGGTGACGTTAATAGACTTGCTCAACATGCGTGTGACAAAGTCAGGAGACTAGAATCCAGGTCTTGGGATCCTGAGTTGGCTGTGGGCTTGCCTGCTGTTTCTCTTTTTAGTGTTGTAATTGCTAACAGCTCACACTGTTTGAAACTGTAAGTGCCTTTAATCATCTAATCCTAATCACTCTCTGAGGTTGGTTTGCTTAGGATCCCACCTCACAGATGGAACCCTGGAGGCAATGAATGGTTCTGTAATTTGCCTAAGGCAACAGAGCTTGTGAGTGATGTGGCTAAAACATGACCCCAGGCAGTGTGGCCCCAGAGTCATAGTACTCCAAACCACTACCCTACGATGTTAATGAAACTCTGCACGTACACAGTTTAAAATCTAATAATACAGAAAGGTCCATGATGTAAAAGCAATAGTCCCTCAAAGGCCCAGACCTGTGTCTTATGGTGGTTAGCTTCTACATTTCTAATCCACACAGTCTGCCATTTCTTGATTACCAACTTTAGATATTATCTGTTGGTTTCCTGCAGTGTTACATGAGGATTTGACTCTCTTGTATTCCATGCATGTGCAAATGGTGTTTGGGGAACTAGCCTCCAAACATGGCTCCCAATGGACCACGCCTCCACCATGCACTCCTATCTGGAGTCTAGGTTGGCTCTCTCTGTGACATGCTTTCAACAACTGATTACAAAAGAGGTGACAATTGGGCTAGTTTCTGAAAAAGGAGAGAGAGAGAGAGAGAGAGAGAGAGAGAGAGAGAGTGAGTGTGTGTGTTTGGCAATTCCTCCTTTTGTGCTCTTGGGAGTCTTAAGCCACCATTGAAGAAGACTAGATACCCTGCTGGAGAGACCACAGGGAAAGGCCACAAGGAGAGGGGGCGGCCCTGAACACATGGAGGAAATAAGGCCCAGCCCTCTCAGAGCCACAGTGAACCAGGCTTGGGGCCTCGGCTGCTATCTGACTACAGCCACAGGCAAGAACCCCCAATGAGCCCTGCAGAAGAACCATCTGCTCAGTTGAGCCCCACTCATCCCAAGTCACTTTTCCAGCTCCTGAAAATAGGCCGATTAATGGAGAAGTTGGGCTCTAAGAGTCTAAGGTGAGAAATAATAAAATATGGGGGTTTTGAATCACTGGTTTTGGGGTGATTCGTTCTGTTGCACTGGATAATGAAAACCGAGTTTTCAGTATTTTTAGTTCCTTCATTAGCTGCCTTTGTGCCTTCAGATGATATGCTGAAATTCTATTTCTGGTTCCATTAGCTTTTTTTTTTTTTAATGTGATAAGATATATCCACAAAAATATGCCATTTTGATCATTTAAAGTATACAGTTTGGTGGGGGTGATTGCATTCACAACATTGTGCCATCATCATCAAGAGAAACTGTCCTATCAAGTGACAAGTCCCTATTCCCCCTCCTGCAGTCCCTGGTAACCTATCATCTACTTTCTGTCTGCAGGAATTTGCCTGTTCTAGATATTTCACAGAAGTGGGTTCGTGTAATATTTACCTTTTTGTGCCTAGTTTATTTCATTTAGCATATTTTCAAGGTTCATGTATGTAGAGAGAGAGTGAGAGTATGTACCGGAATTTCATTTCTTTTTGTGGCTGAGTCATATCCCATGGCATGTATACAACACATTTTATTTATCTACTCATCTGCTCATGGAACATTTAGGTTCTTTCCCACCTTTTGGCTCTGAATAAGGCTGGAATCAACTCTGGTGCACATGGATCTGTTTGAGTCCCTACTTTCGATTCTTTGTCTATGCCTAGGAGTGGAATTGCTGAGTCATATAGAATTTGAAGTTTAATTTTTTGAGGAACCGCCATACTGTTTTCCAACAGTGCTGAAACCATCAGAGTTACCAGAGGCAACATGGTGGGCATCCCAGCATCTATCCAATTTCTGTCCAAAGGAATGACAGCATCTCAGAGATCCCTAAAGAAAGTTTTCATGGCATTCCTCAAACATTCTGGCAAAATCTCGTCCTTTCAAAGAATATCCTGCCATCTCTGATTGGATTTGTGAAGGCTGAGGGGTGGTTATCAAGGCCATTTATGCATGTCCTGATTGGCAAGCCATCCCTTACACAACAGCGACACCTCTAAACCATGGGCATGGGCAAACAGCAAGTGGGGAACGCGGTGTTCTATGGGAGAACACCGTCTACCATCAGTGCTTTCCCAATATGCAGCTCAGAGGACAGAGCGTGAACTGTGTCACTGAATCTGTACGACAAGAAACCTGCTGTCATGATGCTCTCATTTCCTAACAACCTTTACTTGGACCTTTCTGACAGCAGATTATCAATTTTTTCATATAGAAAACATTTAATTTACTGCCATGTTTGGAATGTCTGTTTCCTTCTTTTGGTACCAGGGGTGCTTAACCACTGGGCCACATCCCCAGCCCTTTATTATATTTTATTTAGAGACAGGGTCTTGCTAGGTTACTTATGGTCTCACTAAGTTGCTGAGGCTGGCTTTGAATTTGAGATCCTCCTGCCTCAGCCTCCTAAGCTGCTGGGATTACAGGCATGTGCCACCACACCCGGCTGTCTACTAGGGCACTTGGGATGCTAACAACCTTATAATTGTTTTTGCCCTTACCATTATAAAGGAAGTGTGGCTTGGTAGGAAACATTTAAAAAAATATTTTGAGCTATTGGGTCAGTGTAAATATTCTCAAAGTTTATCTGCAGCATATTGAGCCAGCATATTGAACCATCTCACTTCCAAATATACACTGATGTTCTGCCAACTTACTTATAATTTGAAAATCTGGAGGTGACTTAAATGCCCATCACTGAGGAAATGATACTAAACTACAGCAGATCTACAGTATGGATTCCTCTGCAACAATTAAATAGGATAGATTTATATGTTCTAACAAGGAAAGATATTCAAACTTAAGACATACTATTGAGTCAAAAAGGCAATTTGGATATTGATTTGAACAGCATGATAACGATTTATGTGAAATAAATGAAGAGTACATATTTGCCTAGGGGAACAGCTATGTCTGTGAATGTGTAGCAGAATATTCAGAAGGGAAAGAAAGTCTGAGATTGGGAGTGGTGGTCAAAGAGGATTTTATCTTTATGTATCCTTTATCTACAAAATTCAAATTTTTTAGATAAAGGATACATAAAGGGCATTCATTTGTGTATTACTTGTATAATTAAAATAGATAAAAATATTAACAGTGGCCCAAGTGACTCAAGAGGCTGAGGCTGGAGAATTACAAATTGGAGGCCTGCACTGGCAAATTAGTGAGACCCTGTCTCAAAATAAAAAAATCAAAAGGGCTGGGGATGTAGGTCAGTGTACAGCACCCCTGGATTCAATCCTTCACACACACACACACACACACACACACACACACACACACTGATGGTGGTAAATAAAACCAAATAGCTTAGCTGGGGATGTGTATCAGTTGTTAAAGATTATAAAGACCTTCAGCCCTAATTTCCTTTTTACCAATCAAAATTCTGAGAACTCAGCAAGAAGAAAACGCTTGGCTTGGTCAACCCAGGGCTTTGAAGTCAACCAGGGAGACCAATTTCTTTGCATCTTAAAGGAGAATTTACTGCAACATCCTTGGCTGTTTTAATCAAGGTTGGGTTGTTTGAGGATTAGGGCAGAGTAAGGTAGTTCTTTTGGTTCTCTGTCTCACTTTCCTCACACTTCTGCCTCCCCAAGGAAACCGAGACCCTGCATGTAGAAAAGTAGACATAAAGGACAGGTTAGGAAGGTGAAACACCTAAGCTTCATATATATTTTTTCTTTTTTTTCTACTTGTCTGTTAAGAAAACTTGTCAGAGCAACGAAGATGCCAAGTGGAAACAGATGTCTTTCTACCCCCAATGCTCTCAGGAATGGTTTCAGATATTCACATTTGTTTTCTAAGGAACTGTACCAAGAAACTTTTCTTGTCCACTGTTCAGCCGCTGGCGTGTTGCTTGGGGCCCTCTGGGCACACATGCTCAAACAGGGCCTGGCCACGGCAGCCCCAGTTCCCAGCAAACCCTGGAGACAGGGGAAGGCCCGCGGCGCTCAGTCTCAACTCCACTCCTGAGCACCTAGCACAACAGGCCTGAGCACATTCTTAACAGGGGCAAAAAAAAAAAAAAGCGATGGCATTTCATTCTGGCTGGTTTTGTTTTGTCTTTCTGGGGCAGAGCAGCCTGGAGAACTCCTCAGGATGCAGAGGGGCCTGGGAATACATGCTTCCCCCCCCCCACTTGGTTCAGGACCCCTCCCCTAAGCCTTCGCTTTTAGGCACCTTTGTTGCTAAAGGCATTTAACTTTAATTCCATTTGACTTCAATTGTGTCCAAATTACTGTAAAAAGGAAGAAGACAACAAGCTGTAAATATGAAGAGAGACAGAAAATCATTGAGAATCCTGCCTTTATGAATATTTGATGAAGAAAGGTTAGATCTATAGCTGGTAAATTATAAGAAATTATGTCCGTCATGTGACTCTGTCAGCAAAGGTTAATACAAATGGGTTGGGACTTAGTTGGGATGACAACGCAGATTAAAAAAGATTTGTCCTGTCCTTACTGCAATTAGTTTTTCTGCTATTATTAGTGTAATAGAGTTGATCATTAGGATTATGGCAATGGAACAACTGCTCAGTGAAATCATTTTGTTTTTCAGACCGTCACTGCATTTCCACAATAAATTTTTCATCTCTGCTAATCTTGCCCTTAATTGTGTGGTTGCTGTGGGCAGGATCCAATTATTAACTCTTTTGATCCTACGATGCCCTTGCCATCGAGTGCGCTGATTATATGCAGACTGAACGAGCAATCCTACATTTTCCTGCAGCTGGATACATGGATCTCGTGGTTCATTTAGTGCAAGCAGAAAAATGGTTATTTTGCTCAAATAACAGCTCCAGTCAAGTGTGAAATTGTATATAATTGTGTTATAGGATTTTGCCCAGGTTAAAGGGCTTCTTGGGGCTTCCATTATGAACCTCATCTCTCAGGTATTTATGATTTGTTTTCCACTTTTAAAAAATCTGAATTAGGCTTAACGTGCTCTGCCCGGAGGCCTTATTGTTGTTATTATTATTATTTTGCAAAGGGGATTAGAGTAGTCACCCTGCATTCTTTGTACCAAGGCCGAGAATGTAATTGACGTCAGGCACAGTAAGCTGGAGTGTAGGACAAATGGCACTGGGGACCCCAACAGCTAAAGGCATAATTTGTCCAAGTGGTAGTGTGGATTTGCAAGGGTGTCTCTGTGCCCTTTCAACAAGCCTGAGGGGCCCGGAGACTGAAGGCAGAGGGAGGAGGGATGAGAGACCAACAAGAAAGAGGGGATTCAGTGGTGTTTAGGTTTCTAGATATTCCAGATCAGAATATCTAGAAACAAACTTCAATGCTTGCTTGTCCCCACTGCTTATTTATTATCTCTCTGCTCCTTCTGGAAGATTCTACTGCCCTGGTCACTTTTTCTTGGATGTCTACACCTCAGGAATTCCATGCCTTTCAATTAAGTCATCATGTGCTTTTCAAATGAGGTCCTAGCTGAGGGAAGGTTGGTATAGGACCAGGGAAAAGGAGAATTTTGATTTTTACCATGGAGGGCATGTGAAGGAAGGGACGATTTAGAAATGAAACGCACTCCCAGTAGGAAGGGAAGTTAACAAACAAAACTCTAAACACATAAATGTAAAACGTGTCAATAAATCAAGGGGCCCTAAAGGCCCAACATAAGAAGACAGAACGTTTTTTTTTCAAATCTAAACTGAGGCTAGAAAAAAATGGCTAACTAAGGGGAAATTGTCTGGGGAGGGGTAAATGTGACAGCCTAAAGAAGAATTGCAATTGTCATGCCTGTGGCAACCTGGCTGTAGAAGCAGTGTCTCAGCAAGGCCCACAGAGAGCTTCCCCCAGCAGAAGCCTACCCTCTGCCCACACTTACAGTCATCCCAAAGTAGGAAATTTAACACATCAGGGAGCCTGCTGGATTATCAGATCAACTAATCAATAGCATTGACGATATTTCTGCCTAAAAGCCCGGGGAAGCAGTCAGTGAGGCAGCAAGGCAGACAGGATCTTTGCCAATACATTACCTTAGACCTTTGACTCCTGCCAAGGGCCCAAGAGGCACATGACTTTTCTTCCCAAGACCTGGGATTTTCTGCCTAAGTGATTTTGACCTGCCTGAGTTGAGTCAATGCATCCTTCATCAGGAACTGGGACAGGGGACATATGCAAATAGTGCCGCCCCAAGTCTCACAGGCATCCGAAGCAGCATGTCGGGTCACGCCATTACCCCCTCCGTGGGGCCCTCCCCCCAGACTCTGTCAATCTCAGCTGTGTGTGCAACACGACGGGACTCAGTGGGATACAAATGGCTTCTCCGTGTATATGGATTGCTCCAGAGACTTCAGCCACCTGAAGAGTTCTGTCCCCTCTGTGTGACCTACACCTGGTGGTTCTGAAAAGACATTTTGGCCACTCGCAAACTCACTGAATTTAATGCTCCAAAAAGCAACACGATTTCATCACTGAGAATGAAGCTAACTCAGACAGACAAAGAGAATACACAGTTCATGTCCCCAAGTCTATAAAAGAACCTTTGGGGCAATACAGAGACCAACTCATCGAGTCCACACCAAGTACACTCGGTGGAATCTGCCCAGCTCCCCAGATTGCTTCTTTTTTGTGTAGCAATCTGTATACAGGCCAGCCCCAAATTCCACCATGAATTCCACCTCTACAAACACACCCCGTAAAGACTAGAACGTGACTGTCAAGGGAAGGGCACTAACATGTGCTAAGTCCCTGTGATGAATCAATCATTTCATTTTATCTCACTTAAGTATCTTTATATAATCATTCAAAGTTTCCTGATGAGGAGACTGAGGGCCCGAGAGGTTGAATATCACGTCCAAGGACACAGAGCCAGTGCAAGGAAAGCCTGGGGTTCCTCTACAGGCCTGCCACACTCCCTGAGCTCTTTAGACCACCCAATATTGTCCTCTTGGGTCCCACCAGAGGACAAGGGAGCTCCTCAGTGCAGTAAAGACAGACAGACAAGCCATGAAACCTTCTGAAACCCTGGAGAATAAGATGGCGGGCAGTGGCACACCTACGAGATACTGGTGTTGGTGTGTGTGTCATTCTCAAATAGGACCTATGATGGGGACACAGGGCTCAGGTAAAAATGGGACAGGAGGAGGCAAAATACAGAACTTCCTTGGAGATGGATGTGCTGTGGTCCATCTCGGCACATTCTCTGGGCTCCCTAACCCAGACAAAGCCAAGCTTTTCTTGAACTGGCACATCATTGTAGTCTGCCTGGTGTGCTGTGACTATTTCAAGGACTATTAAATTAAACCCTGGAGACAGTTTCCCTTAAGATAAAGAGCATGCTTTTTATTGTGTCATCAAAGGAGACCAGAAAACCTGAAGCTTTCAGCTTTAAAGACAACATAATGAGATCAGAGATTTTGCTTGCAAAGAAATTAACTTTCGGTTAATTAATGAAAGTAACCTTAAACAGCGGGCGTGTTGCCAACAACCAGGACACTATAATAAAAAGGGGGAAGGGGGAGATAATGGGCTGCTTTCAAGGGGCCAGGGCTCAGCAGCCCAGAAAAGAAATTTGATGAGGGTGCTGCTTGTAAATTTGATCTCAAATTCTTAAGATGAACAAATAATAGCCTTATCTGTAATAAAGTCTACTACAAATGCTTTCTTTTCCCCCATAATTTTCTGTTCAATTTAGATAGAAGATTTAATTAGATGTTGGTGAAACACCAGTTATTTAATAAAACCCTTAATAAAAATCTAATTTATGGTACATAGAAACCACTGTAACATAATCGCAATTTTTAAAATACATTTTAGAGTATTTACTTTTTTACAATTAACAAAACATACATGTGACGGGTTCTACTTTCCACTCAAGTTGAGAGCCAAGAAGGCAAACCTTGTAGTAGTAATAGTAGTAGTAGTAATAATAATAATAACAACAACAATAATAATAATAACGATCCTCTCCCCAAATGGCAACCCCTTTTCTCTTCTCAGTTTTTATCGGTTTTCTCTTGTGGTCCTTGGACCCGAAAGGAATGAAGAATGATCCTGCCTATCTCAGAAAGTTTTAAAATCACAATTTTGTTATCATAAAAAAAATGAACTTTTAAGAATTTCTAAAATTGGGCCATTATCTCTGACCCATCACACTGTAATTCCACCATTGTGGACTATCAGCCAACCCTGAGGGCTCTTTTTTAAGTCTGTGGGGGTTTGTAAGTTCCAAAAGGGTGAGACAAAGTCATGGAGCATGAGTGACCCATATAGCACATTAAAGTGATATTAGGGACACACTGTGAGTATACATCCCTAATCTTCTTATAACCAATAGCAGAATTCTCAGCCACACCCCCCAGAACTAGGGTTTCATGGCAGTTCTTAGAGGTCACGCTTCCAACATAAAACTGCAGGAAGGGAGGGGTTGGTGTCAGTGTTTACCTTGCTCCCAAGTCCCCACTTCCAGAGCAAGATTCAAGGGGAGCTGGGATCAAAACTGCATGAAGTATATGGTGGTCTGCTTTTGACAGATTTACAGGAGGAAGTTGAACAGCTTAGGAGGAGTATAGCATCCTTGATTTAAAATGAATTCAAGCTGAATCTCACAAAAGCCACCATGTCCCATTATTTGATACATACTTCTCAGGGCCCTTAATGGTGAATTAGGTAGAGGAATCTTATTGAAGTAATTTCTTGAATAAACAGGGTGGTGGTCAGCAGAGTTTAAGAAGGGTAGAAGACTAAATTCCCCCCCAGTCTGAAGGGGCAGGTAGATGCTAGTGGAAGTCAGATTGATTTTCTACGTGCTCCACTGAGAGGCACTAGGAGGAAAAGGCCTACAGAACAAACTCACAGTGTCCTTGGCCAGGGCCACATGGCATCTCTGTTCAAGTCTGATTTGAGAAGGTCACTTTTTAAAGCATCCGGATGTTGTGATCATTCAGATTTAATCATCAGCATGGGGTTCCAGTGGCTTCTACTGTATATAAATTTAAATAATGGTCCCTCCTCCATGAAGGAAGGAGAGTCCATAGGCTTTGCCCATCTGTTCCACAAGGCTGTTCATTTTGAGTTTCTGATTAGATGCCTCCTGCTCGTCCTACGTGCGGCATAATCTCCCAACAATGCCTCAGTGTTTGGGAGCATTTAATGATTTATAGTGCTTGTTAAGTTTTGTTTCAAATCTGATTCCTCTTTGGCTACGACACAAGGGCTTGGCACGGACTGAACATGGTCAGTGCTTATTTTGATACACTGTCCATAAGAGGCAGCCAATGGGGACTGTCAGATACTCTGGGGCCACATAGCCACTCAAGAATGTGTCCTAATCGGGTGTCAGACTGGATTTCACTTCTGTCTTCCATGCCAATACCTGCATGGCTGGCTCAGCTACCCATACAAGCCCAACCGGATTGGGCTGGAGGACAAGGAAAGCTGGGGACTCGACATGGGGTTTGTGCAAAATTGAATACAGTGATACAGTGAGAAAATTGTCTAATATCTCATATCTAATTGCCTCCTTTGGAGAGGGTAGGACTGTACCACAAGTTCCTCTTCTTCATCTCCTTCCCATCCACCCTGACTTCTGTCAGTCACCTCTTCTCTGTCTCCTCGGTCAGTTGGCTTCTCTGTAGCTTTGCTATACCCAGGGACAAGGGACACATTCTTTGGTTGGAAAAAAAAAATGTTGAAGTTCTTCCAAATCTGAAAAGCAAATGAGAAACCAAAACCAAAACCAAAAACACTGAACTCTTTGGGTAAAAGCATGGAGGCAGTCTCTGAAGCTTTTTGAAACACTAGCATGATACTTAGGAGACAGGCTCTGCTCCACACTACATCCGGCCTTAACAGGATCTTCCGAAGCCTGTGACACCTCTGAGCACAAGCTGTTCTTCCAGAGGGATGTTGACTTTTGTGGTCTATTGAACAAGCAATGCATAAGTCAAAGTATACTTTTCCAGGAGCAGGGCACTGACGTGAACGCTCCAGGCCAAACTGCACAGAAGTCAGCCCTCTTCCCAGGGGTTTTGCTAAAGAGAGTTTCCCATAACAGGACAACAGTAATGACCAGCTCTGATGTTGAAATAATTACCCTCCAGGTAGCAAAAGGAGCCTGTTCATCTTGGTGTTTCTGGGGCAGCTGCCGTGGCTCTTGGATTGAGGGGTCCTTCAGACTGATATTCAAGGCCGTCCAGCTTGTGGTTTCTTGGTGCAGCTGACAGAGCCCCCTACCTGGCAGATTCGTCTCAGTGTTTGAGACCCTGAGCCCTGGAGTCCAAGAGAGCCCTGGGTTGGAAATCTTGATTGTGTGACTAAACGTGGGAAAATTATGAAACCCTGTGAAGCTTCCCTATCTGTAAATGAGGTCACAAATATCTAACCCATAGAGCTACTGAGAGGATTCAATGGCGTCATGAATGTGAAGTGTACAGCACAAGGCCTGGCACTTCCAAACTAGCTCCATCAATGACAGCCATTATTACAAGTATAAAAACTTCCCCAGAGCTGGGTGACTGCAAGTTGTGATTGTTTTTGTGACAGTCATTATATCACTGTCTTTTAATATTCAGAAATACTTCTGCTCTTCCCATAAGTCTGATTATTAGCCCTCTCTAATGTACCAAAGCATAAAAGCCTGAGAGCCACCAACAATTTAAACTGGAACAGTTTAAGGATCTGGTACAGATGACAAAATGGTGGCTTAGGAGCCACATTTAGCTATAGACATTTATTATGGCTCAAACTATTAACTCTCACAATTAAAAAAAAATGTCAATTTGTTACTAAAAGAAGAAAAATAAAAAAAGAAAAAAGAAAAAAAAAACCCAGAGATTTCACTCAAAAATCTAGATTTTTTACTTCATCTGAAAAGTGGGAAGATCTTTTCTTCTGGGCCAAAATTCCCCCATGACCACAGGCGGACAGAGCTGAGTCGCAGCTGCCTTTTTCAGATGGGACACACAGGCTCCAATGGGAAAGGGGTCCTGCTCGCCACTGAGCCAGCCTGTTTAATGTCGCCCTCAGCGATCCTTTGCTTGTTCATCTGGCTTCTTCTGCAATCCTGCCATTTTGCTTTCTGAATTTTAGCTCAGGGCCCTGTAGCTGCCTTGGCATAGTGTCCCCCCACCCCATGGCAGTCCCTGGGCTGGCATCTGCCTGCCACTTGAGGCCACTCCTTAAGAGTAGTAAAATCTGCTTATATACTTCCTTCTGTGGCTTCTGCCCTGACACACTCTTAGGCCAGTTCAGACACAGAGAACACGGGAAAACAGCGGCCTGTAAAGTTCAGAATCCAGTGTCATTCTCAGTCAGGCCGTCCTGTGCCTGTGTCACCTCATTATCATTGACAATCAGGGCAGGCTGAAGTCAAGAGGCATGCTAAGTGCTACTCCACCCCTAAGGACATACCCCGTGTGTCTGACAGCTGGACATACGTTTTTTAATATTCCTCTCTTCCTTACAACAAGATTATTTTCAGTAACCATCATATAATATTAATAATCTTTCTAAAAAAATAGTCTTTAGTTTTAAAGCAAATGAAGGACACTAAGTTTTCATTTACCAAATGAAAATATTACACTCAGTAGTTAGTAAGCAGTTTCTCCGTAGTCACGTGATATGACATCTTCATCTACATCACTATTGCCGTTTATTCTGACTATACAGGTTAGATGGAGGGAAATGTGGTTCCGGAGTCGTTGGAGACATGAACTATACCTGAAGTGAGTGTGAAAGATTCCCAGTGGTAATGAACTCAACTCCTGAGAGGATGTGTGTAGCTGACTCTGGTGTGACAACTCACAGTACAACAGAGAATTCTCTGATTTAACATCTGTATACACACAACCTACGTTAGAAGATGTTACTACAATGTGCTACTTTGAAGCCTATATGTGTATGTGAAGCAGTACATAAACACACACACACACACACACATATATAAGTAAAGCATATTAGTAAACTTCAGGAGTAACTTTAGAAATTATTTAGAACTAAGATCAAAAAAAGATTTTTTTAGGGAGAAGTATTCCATCCCTAATATTATTTTTCATCGATGGTGAATGGTGATAATAAGAGAGCACCCTGATTCTTGGTTCGTTATGATCTAGAACTCTCCCACAGACAGCCCACTCTGTTGCTGTGCACAGAGGGGAAGGGACGTGGAAGCTGGTAGGGAGCGTTTCGGCTACTGCCCATTCCCTGGGACGTCCGTCTCTTAAGGGCTCGTCTCTTCACTGATTTCTGCGTTTTCTCATGAAGACATTCTAGTCTGGGTTTATGAAGCCTGTGGGATTCTTGGTCCATCGTGACCTACAGTCTGTCTGCCTCTTCCTCCCTGCTCACTGCACATACCGGAGCCTCACCTGGCTGCACCCTTGCTACCTGCTTCTTTCACTTCCTTTATTCTCAACAATTTGATTGTTCTGAATCTGGACACCTACCTGCTTGGCTGTGGAGGCTCAATAAGCCTCCTTTCCTGTCCAGCTCAACTCTTGGCTCGAGCTCCATATTGTCCTGTTGGTGCCTACATCTCTAACTAGCCATCATATGACAATCATCATTTTGATGTCATGGCTTGGTGGGGGAGGGGGCAGGGTTGAATACTTAGCCTGAGGTGTGATTCACAGGTGCTAGAGAAAAAAAATGCTCAAGGGAATGGATGTGTTACAAATGACAACCAAGGCTTACCAATACCAGCTTTAAAAAAAAAAAAGAAAAAGAAAGAAAGGCGACTGTGCAGGTGTGGGGCTTGGTCTGGTTTAATGCTTCCCTGGACTCCACACTGCATCTGTTGTGCTCCCAAAGGCAGCTTCAGCCTTCAGGATGTCCATTTCTTAGGACAGTATATTGCCTGACAGCAGAATTTATGGTCTCCAGTTCTGAGCTGTCACTAAAATCTCAAGGCCACGTGATGGCTTTCTCCAGTACAGTCTAATATAGAATGCTTATCTTACTCAGGCACAACATCAGCTTTTAATATCCCACTAAATCTGCAAATCAATCCATGATTTTTAAGATTTCTTTGAGAGCAGTCTTAGCCTGGAGTCCCTTTATATATGACAATGATAATAATGATTTAACTTGGTCAGTTAATCACATATGTCAAATCATCACATAGGCCAGTTAACCAAGTTGTTTTCCTCTGCTTTCGCTTAAAAATTTGACCCATTACTAAAAGAAACAAGAGCTTTCAAAAAGAGTAGTGGTTATGCTTCATCATTCTGAAGAATCAAGCCAGAGTTCAATATTTAATTCTAAATCCTAAGCATCTATCAATACAGATGCCTTTACTTATTTGGAGAAAGAAATAATCCTGGCCTTCACTCCTTTTCAAATGAAATCATACTAGGGGATATTTTAAATTATGACTTTGAGGGGTGAAGATGATGATTGCATCCTGTTTA
Source organism: Marmota marmota marmota (assembly GCF_001458135.2). Lineage (NCBI taxonomy): Eukaryota > Metazoa > Chordata > Mammalia > Rodentia > Sciuridae > Marmota > Marmota marmota. The sequence goes on from NW_026000221.1 coordinate 23,820,817, forward strand.
TTTAGTCCCTAAAATCTAACAGAGCATCAGCATTCAATCACACACACTGCTTAACACCACAGGGTAATTCATGTGGACATCACACATACATTTGTAGTCTATATGTCTACACACGCATATATGCATAAACGCATTGTGTGAATAATACATATGTGTAAACAAAATATAAAAGACAAGCTGTCATAGGCAGTCTCAATGGGGGGTACATATCAGTGCATTAGAAAAACAGTATTCAGTTGGTTTCCTGCAATTCTTTTCCATACACACTTGCTTTGTGGAATTCAAATGTTGCCCATTTCTGTAGAACAACTACATGTTTCTAGAATATTGCTCTGAAAAATCTGCACTACCTGGGCAGATTGTCTCCAGTGGATGACTCCTTTATTCTCATCAAGAGGAAAAAGGCAGGTTCGTTGTCTATTGACTCCTCAGTCTTATTACTGGCATAAAGCTCTGGCTTTGCTAAATTTCCTCCTTGGAGTTACCTAACAAACATACATCACCGGGAGGTGCAGATAAAGATCGAAAGATTAAGCTTTGTCACTCAAATGATAATTAAAAAGAGTATTTTAAACACACTGTAAATATACACAAGCCATCATAAAATCATCAAAACCCTGCCAGAGCTCACCACCTCCAGAGTCTATAGATTATCAGGGAGAGGGATATTGATGTTAAGTCCTGCTTGTCTTGGGAGATTGTCATTAACCATCCCTAGCCTGCACTCAGCCAGCCACCTGAGCTGCAGGAAGAGGGGGAATCTGTCCTCACACATTCTAGTGCCAGCTTAGGGGGATTTGAGACGAGCACTTTAATATGCATTTAATTGTGATCCATTGCATTCCATTCCAAGAGTCCTTAAAATATATTATCCAAGAACTGTAAACAAAAACAAGTCAATATGCTGTTGTCCTGTGTTTTTTAAAAATAATTTCATATACAGGAAAGATTTAGTAGGGCAGATTAATTTCTTTTAAAAATTTCATTTATAACATGTCATGAGAAGACACATGAGCCCATGTATATCAGAAGCACACAGTAACATCACCTTTCATAAAAAGAGAAGCTTGTCATCACGATCTTATTAGGATGTCATGCATTGTTAAACTGGTGGAATATTTCTGTATATTCCAATTAGTGCAACCATTTACTGGCATAGGCATTACAGAGAAAACTATCTTCTTTAAAAAAAAAGTCCTTTCCACTGGGAACTAGTCCTTTGTTTGACAATTCGGAGAATGTTATTTAGAGATTTTAATTGCTCAGTTGATCTGTGGCTAGATCTCAATAATCAAAACAATAAAATTGTTGAGTTTTTTTTTTCCTTGACAACTGTAATAAAATGCTGGTAGTGTCCTGGGATAGTTAACCCGAGTTGGATTGACACTGTCAGATTCTTTTTCATATATCTTCTTTATCAGGGGCAAAAGAGCCATTTTTTTTAAAAAAAAGTAAAAAGAACATTAATAATATTTCCATTATCAGCAGATATTCCAACTATAACTAATGTCTACATGAAAAATCCAATCTCATTACCTGTAACAATCTAATCTGATTATCTATGAAAAGAGTTACAATTCTTAATTAAAAAGAAAAATAACTTTAAATTAATTAGAAAAAAATCACACATTCCATTAAAAATGGGCAGAAGACACGAACAAACATTTCACAAAAGAAGAAATATGGATAATTATCAATGTAAGAAAATAACTTCTACCTTATGAATATCAAAAGATTAAATCAATGAGATGCTGATTTTCTAGTCTACCAGAATGAGATAGTTTACAAATTCACACACACACTTTCCGTGAAGTGGTCCAGGTACAGGGAACAGGGATGCTCATGGGCTTCAAGGGGGGCTTATGTGCAGGGTTCCACCTTTTAGAAGGACATTTTGGCATCATGTATCAAAAGCTTTAAGAATGTTTAACTCTTTAACTTAGTCACTCAATTTCTAAGAATTTATCCTAAGATGATAAAGAATCACACAAAAATTTTGGACAAGCATACTTATCACAGCATTTTATATGATAGAGAAAAAAAAAAGAAAAACAGAAAACAACCCAATGTCCAACAACAAAAGAAAACTTAAATAAATAAAAGAGTATTCTTGTTTCCATTAGCAACCATGTTCCCAATGAACATGATATGAAAAACTGCTCATGCTACAGTGAGTAAAAAGAGGCAAGTTATAAAATACTATGATCCCAATTTTGTTGTAAAAAGTATATATGCAGTGGCTGGGGTCGTGGCTCAGCAGTAGAGTGCTCATCTAGCATGTGCAAGGTACTTAGCACCACATAAAAATAAATAAATAAATGTTCAACCACAACTAAAAACATTTTTTTTAAAAAAAGGTCTATATGCATGTATATAGGTACTCAGACAAGACACTAAATACTGAGTGATGTCTCAGGGTAGTAGGGAGATGGGAGAATTTTCTGTTTTATACAGCTCTGAATTCTCAAGAAATGTTTTTAATTAGCGCAGATCACATGCTAATGTAAAACATATTTAAAAAGCAAGTCCAGAAATATTGAGCTTTGAAAATGTTTCCTATCATATTTTCTAAATGGTTTATTTGCCTTATGAAAAGTCTATTCAGATCTAACTAAGTTTCTTCTGTTTTTGGAGAAGAGTTTGGGGGTAACTTCATAACAACAGATTCAACAGAAATGTAGAAAAGGCATTTCAAAAAGTTTACAAGGGTGGAACTGGGACAATAACTTTGTTTACTATCCAATGTTAAATCTCTGGACAGGATGGAGGGCACCCAAAACAGTGCCAAGGAAAACTCGGCTCTGGGTTCAGTGCAAACAATTGGCGATTAACAACAGCCAATAGGAGAAGCACAGATCAGCAGATCAAAAAAGAGCTCATCCCAGCAACCGCCAGCTTTCATGCCCCACACGTTCTCAACTCCAAAATACCCGCGGCAGAGGGCGCCTTTCTGACTTCCTCTCTCAGGGACTACAAAGAAGCCACTGGTATCAACTTGGGGACCACACACACTACTAAAAACCTTGAAGAAGACCACTATGACCTTGCTTAGTGAGATGTTTCAGTTTGAGAGCTTTTCACTGAGAATGATGGCACATTACTTGCAATCCCAGTGGCTCAGGAGGCTGAAGCAGGAGGATTGTAAGTTGGAGGTCAGCCTCAGCAATTTAGTGAGGCCCTAGGCAACTTAGAGAGAACCTGTCTCAAAATTTCAGAAATTAAAAATGGCTGGGGATGTAGTTCAGTGGTTAAGCACCCTTGGGTTCAATCTCCAGTACCAAAAAATAAGAGAGCAGAGAGACATCATACTTCTTAGCTTAATCTGCCTCTTATTCTGCATTATGGCTTCTATATTTTCTCTTTCTTCTGCATTCCATGTGGGAACAAAGGTGCCCCAACCCTTGAGAAGGCCATCTCTGGTCTACTTGAAAGATGAGGAGGCAGAGAATGAAAGGGAGAAGTACTAGGAGATGTCTGAGAGGAAGAAAACTGAATCTCTGGGGGGCCAGCAATTATTGGTTTGGTGATTAAGTACCTACCACGCACTGTTTTTATCCAATTTGTGCCTTATCTCATTTGATCTCGTATATCCCAGAAGCCACAGCCTTATAAAGTCCTTCTCAAATTCCAAAGAGGATAATCTTTGTGACTACCAATATCAAGACTATTTCAAAACATCAAGTTCAAGAACTAGTCTAGCCACAGGATTTTTCATTGTTGATACCAGGGGACGATTCAGATGCATGTCCAGTGGCAGGAAAAAAAAAAGTTAGTTCTTCTTTTTGGACTTGTCAGAGGGAAGAGCCTAAAATAGGAAGCCCTTGTGGCCCTCCTTGAGCCTGGTGGGGGGTTGGTGGGGGAGGAGGGAAGGGTGTGAAGCTGTCGCCTGGGGAAATCACAATGAACAGCTGGCCTTCCAGCCAGGCCGTGCCACCTGGAGTTCTGAGTGGACTTTTCTTTCAAAGCTCAAAGTTCTCTTTCCTTTTTCTGGTGGTGGTGGTAGTGGGTGCTATGGATTGAACCCAAAGGTGCTTAACCACTGAGCCACATCCCCAGCCCCTTAAAAACATATTTTAGAGACAGGGTTTTGCTGAGTTGCTTAGGGCCTTAGTAAGTTGCTGAGGCTGGCTTTGAACTTGTGATCCTCCTGCCTCAGCCACCTGAGCCACTGGGATTACAGGTGTTCACCACCACACTAAGCCCCTTTTTATTTTTTATTTTGAGCCAGGGTCTCATTAAGTTGCCAACACTGTCCTCCAAATTGTGATCCTCCGGCCTCAGCCTCCTGAGTCACTGAAATTACAGGTATGCACCACCTCATCTGGCTTTCCAAGTCTAAAGTTTTCAAAATCTGATGGAGAGCGAAGTCCTTCCCCTTCCCCAACTCAAGACTTCCAGTACCCCCGGACTGGATCTCTAGCTATGTTAAGTGGCTGCCACATAAACAGCTGGAGGAAATACTTTCTGCTTGGCCCCCCCTCCATCAGGAAGCAACTGGCTTTCTCTGTGGTGCTTGGTGAGCCACACGGATGCCTCATTAGAACGCCAGACACTTGTGGCAGCCCTGGGCGCTGGCTGCCGGCTGCCTGTGGTTTGCATCTGCAGTCATGACAGACGGAGGAGAATGCTGTCTTCCACTGCAGACCAAGTACATGATCCACTGCAGTTAATCAATAGGATAATGGAATGAATCAATAGGAAAGATTTTTAGAAGGTCTTAATTAAAGAAACACTTGCAGATACAAATGATGTCTTCAATCTATTGATAGTGCCAAGGTGAAGGGTTAAACACAAACAAAACCATCAACTTTATTTTGCCAGCATGCCTTCCACGAGAGAGCAACCCAGCAGCCTCCTGGCCCCAGGGTCGGCCCATTAATCAGTCCCTTGTCAATTGCATGGCCACACTGTAAGGGAAAATTAGTCTATGATCAAAAATTTTAATTACTAAACAGCAGCTCAAAACAGTGGTGAAAAATAGACATGGGCACTTCCTTTGGCCTTCCTTAGCTCCTAAAGCAGGGGCAGCATCCCCCCCCAAAAGCTGGTTCAGCAGACAAACTCTCCTTCCAATGAGATGCACAGAATTAGAATAATTAAAGAAAGCCTAGATTGATGGAGCCCATTTAGACAGGGGATTCTCCAGTGGGCCTTCTGCTCAAACATGTTACATCAATATTTTTGATTCCCTAGACAGTCCTGCACGAGGTACTGGTTTAAAGAGACATCAATCTGTGATGTCAGCATTTATCTAATGAACCTTCAAAAATCAATGTCCAGGATGGCCTGTTACATGCAGGCACCCAATTTGTCCACTCTTTTAGCCTTACTGGTTAAACCTAAAGCCATAATGACAGTAAAAGTAGGACTCAAGCGGTCAGGCGGGATGGGATGGTTAGATTGAAAGAGGCTGAGATTATATAGAGTCAGTTCCAACCTGGAGAATTCAAATGAAACGGGAGCAAAACAAGGAAACCCAGAGACCTTCCTGAACCTTCCAAGGGCCCCCTAACTTCCAGACATGCACATCCTTAAGAGATCTGCTTCTGAATATCATCCCCCCTTCAAAACTCACCTTTCCCTTGCAATTTCCATTTCCTTACTGTTGTCTGACAGGGTTTTGGTCCCACTCCTGACAGCTATGGTAATTTTCTGCTTTTTGGGTTCCTCGACTGGGATTCCCACTTAGCTCCACTCCACAGGAAGCCCGTGCTTAGCTTTTCTCTTGTTAGTGTTTATGCTCAACTCATCCTCAGCCTTCTGTTAACAGGACTCTTTGACATGGATATCTTGACACCCTAACAGGCAGAAGAGAGGGCCTAAGTTTGTTTCACTTCTTTTCGCCTCTTTAAAATAAATTGGCCTGTACTGGCTGCCACGAGGCTGAGCTACTTCAAACGTGGAACTCGGGTGACAGCTATGCCATTCACAATGCCAGCGCCAGGCCTGCCTTAGAATCTCTGCTTTTGTTCGCTGCAGTTCTCTGTCTCTCTGGGCCGAAAGGGCTGGGCTGGAGGGCAGGCGTGGCATCTGCACAGTGGTGAGACGTGCTGTGGAGGCTGAGTGCTGTTGTCCGACTCCTATCCGTCTCGTGCGTACAGTTTCGACAGCCCCTCTTGCCGACTTTGAGTCCAATTAAACTACAATGAAAGGTACCATGATTTCATTTGCTTGGACTGTCACATTTCACAAGTTCAGTAGCCTGCAAAATGCTCGCTGTCTCTCATTAAGCAGGTTCCAGCAACTGTGTAAAGTCTCTAATTTAGCTGCTTTTGATACTCTGCTTTCGGCCTTGAAGATGGCTGCCTGGGGGGGATTCCACACTAGCTGTGGCATTGAAGAGTGTTTCTGCCCCTGCAAACGAGAAAGGCTCGAGAACAGCAAAACGGACTCTGGCCAAAATGAGATGATCATCTAAGGATTCCTGTTAGGTTTCTGGTATCTTTCTGGAATTATGTCTTGGATAGGAGGGGAGTGTGTGTGTCATTCTGTGTTGAAGAACCAAGCCTGGCCATAATATTTTCACAACCATGAATAAAGACACATATATTTATCCATTTAAAATCCTCCAAAAGTATAAAAATAAGTCTCTAGATATATATTTTAAAATGAAGTGCTTCAAATCAAAGACTGCTATATAACCAGAAAAATCTGATACACACACAGTCTTTAGATAGATCTTAACTTCCTAACTGAATGCTATATAAACCAGAAAAATCTGATACACACACACACACACACACACACAGTCATTAGATAGATCTTAACTTCTTAACTGAATGCTATATAAACCAGAAAAATCTGATACACACACACACACACACACACACACACACACACACACATATATATTAGTCACTATATAGATCTTAACTTCTTAATTGAGTTTCACTTGAGCTTAAGGATCAAAAAACAAACCTTCTGTGGACTTGTTATGATAATTCCCATTTATAGCTCTGGTATGAGGAAGAAATGGCTGCACAGAGGCTAGAATGCCAATTACCATTTATGACTGCTTACTGGATGCCAGGCACTATGATAAGAGTTTACATATACTATCTCATTTAATCCTCCCAAGAACCCAACTTCCAGATGAAGAGACTGAGACCCAGAGAAAGTTAAGTCACTGGCTCAAAGTCATAGCTGCAAGAGAAAGAATCAAGAATCACACCCAGGCTCATCAGATTCCAAAGCCCCCTTTTCCTGACCATTTTGTACTTTTGCTTCAGTGGCAAAGGCTGGTGTGATTCCCACTAGATTCACAAAATGAAAACTGGCAGGTGCGCAGTGATAGGAGCGAAGTCTGCCCCATGTCCCTCGGGGCAGAGATTAGCATGGCCAGTGAGTCAATTTCCACCCTGGCTAATGCATTCACTCTGGTGGACAGAGATCCTTGGAGTTCCAATCCTTCTGTTCAGCTTTCCATTTTCAAAAATAACACTCATAAGTAGGGTTCTCTTTCTAATTATAAAGGAAATTTTACAAAACGTGGAAATGCCCACGGAGAAAATATAAATAGCCTGCCATTTCACCATCCAGACATAATAGATCTAGGTGCTGATTCTCTAAGGACTTTTTTTTTTTTTCCTATGTCACTTAAAATTTCCATTATTATTGGGATGTTTTGATGTTTTTCTCAATGAATATGTAACACCATATCATGTTCTTCCCACAGACAAATATCCAGCCTGCAATCACTGGGTTAGGTAGGTCGTTCCCTAAATGTTAAAAGCCGGTTCTTTTAAACACCCTTCCATTCCATCTGACTCCACGGAGGCCAAACATGGAACTTTTCAGGCCCAGGTGGTGAGAACAGCCTCAGATGGCTGAGACCTGAAGGTCAAAGAGGCCCTGGGTCTGCCTGAGTGTGCCAAACCCTGAATCCCAGAAGATTCAAATGCAATCAGAGTTCTTCCTACCAGCTCAGGGAGCCACCAATGTAGCATTCCTTTAAAACAGAAAAGAAAAGAACAAGCCTGACGTAAATCGTAAGAGATCAGTTTAATTATGTACGTGTGAAAATAATCATAAAATGCTTTCATTTTCTCGGTAATCTGTGTGTGCGTGGGGCGGGGGGCATCCATGGTTGGTATTCTTGCTTGAAAGATGGAAATGATGCTTCAGCCTGCAGCAGTAAAGGGTTTGCAAAACTAGGGCTCCTGCTCTTTGCCTGGCCCTGGGAAGGGTGTGATGAACACAATCTGAAATCAATATCAGGGAACAGTTACTGCATCTCAATATTATTTGCCGAGATGGGCTGCTGGAAGAAGCGGGGGGAAGAGAGATATATGTCAATAGCTCTAACGAAGCACTCCACAGCCATGCACAAAGGGAGGTCAAATAACTATCAGCCGACCAATCCCCACTGTAAGTAGTAAAAATGATAAAATCAATATTATTAAATAAAAAGTTAGCACTGCTATTGAACTCTCTCCTGATCTTGGCAGTGCCTGGCTGAAAATGAAGAAGGCTGTTTTCCAATCTCTTTGGGAGTAAATGTTTAGGATAATAAACATTTGCAAAATGTGGGGGCAGAGAGTTATTTTTCACACATGAAAGGACCCATAGGAACATCTGAACAGGCCAGGTAACTGTCACTCTGCTAGAAAACAAGGATCCTTCCGATCCCTGGGTGGACATTTACTCTAAGGGCCACCAAAGGCTGCATCCTTTAGAGATGGACTGTGTCCCTCTGTCCTTCTGGGTGACAGAGGCAGGATTAGCTTCCAAAGGGGGGGGGGAAAGAAAGGCCCTCTTTGTTATCCTTTCCAATCTCAAGATCTGGAAATTCACCAGAACAAAATGATGGGAGAGAAATGAAAGAAAAAGAAAAAGAAGAAAGTGAGAGAGAGAGAGAAAAAAAGAAGAAGAAGAAAAAGAAAAGAACAAGGGCATTCAGATAGCAGAGGATTGACCTGCTCTTGTTAGACCAGAGGACTATGGGGAAGCATCTCCAAGCCCAAGATGTGTTCCTCGCTGCTGGGGTTAATTGTGCAAGCTGGACGAGGCACACACCAGGCAGGTATTGAGAAAGATAAATTTAGAGAGAGAAAAAAAAAAAAGACAGTCCAGCCAAAAATGCCTATGAAAGCAGCAAGCTTCAGTTATATCTGCAGGAGGAAGGGTGGTGGGGGAACTGGAGGAATGTGTAAAACTGAGTGACAGCCGGCAGCAAGACTGCCTCTGCTGCAGCTCTGACCTGCATTTAAACACAGAGCTGCTTAGCCTTTTGAACACCCAAAGTTGGCTCCCTTGTTTGCATTTCATAGAAACTACTATAGAAAGTAAACAGGAACCTTTGGTGAATTATTTAGCATACAAATAAACCAGCAAAGAAGGCTAAGTAGGCCTATATGAACTAACTGGATTGAAATATTCATCTGTAAATAACCCTCCAATCTGGTGCTTTCACGTACAAATACTACATGGAACATTAGACACAACTAGCTTCTAGGGATATTTAGGCTCACTAGAGAGCAATTTTTATGTCTACTGGCATCTGTGGGTAGTGATATGGACTGACTGTTAATATAACCAACATAAAATTTATGTGAACACTCACTGAAATAGCAACACACTGTCAGACAGCTGGTGGCTGATGCGGAGCACATGCGGATTTTATATGCACTGCGTAAACTAACCTTTGCAATAAAGATTTAGCAGGTTTATTAGTTTAGGAAATCGCTATAATTAAGGATAATTCATAATGGCCGCTTATCCACTCTCCAGCAATAGCTAGCTTAATTTAGGCTCCATTTCTTTGAGCCATAAATAAGTGAGCTGCTATCTTCTGCACAGATGTGGTATTCAACCTGTTCATGTTGACTGGTTTTTGCTTGTGTTTTAATCAAAAGCATTAGTAGATAAGACTATAAAAGCACAAGGTTTGAAATAAATTAACAAGAAATGCACAGGCAAAGTTTTTTTTTTTTTAATCTACTAAAAAAAATGAGTAACCTCTCCCTTCAGAGGTAAAACAATTAAAAATAAATAATCCTTTTAAATGTACTAAAGGAACTTTCATTTACAAACCCAAGGAGAGAGAAAGTGACAGCGCAATAACATTAATGAAGGCCAAAGAAATATGAGTGTGACCTCTCTACAGTATTTCCATTTAACTGTGCATGTAATTAAAGCCTGACCTTTGCAAACGCAGCACACTCGGCTGCGCAGTAACTTCCCCTGTGATCCAAGCCCGGGCTGCAGAGACTGAGGTTTCTACAGCACAGACTCATGACTTCGGTGTTTGCTATGAGGCATGGTTGCACTCTTGCTCCTGTCCCCACTGACAGGAACCCTTTTTGTGCTAGCCCCCAGCTCTTCCTCCATTGCATCTTTACGTTACAGCCATACACTGTGCAGACACCCAGGGCATGAGTCAGCAGAAAACAAGGAGCACCAGAATCTAGGTCCAGACTGTCAGCACCTCCCATGCCAACCAGCTGGTGAGAACATACTAAGGCGCAGGCTAAGCCCTCCCCCACCTCATCTGAACAGTCAGCCAAAGGAGACTTTCCCCTCCTGGGATCTCCCCCAGGGAACTGCAGCTTTGATTGACATGGGAATCTGGAATCATATTAAGGGTGAAGCTATACGGAGACTTAAGATTAGCTTTGTTCTTGAGATTTTCATGATTGTGGAGCTAATCCCAGCGTAATGGAAAGGGTGTTGGTCTAAGAGTCAGAAGGTCTCGGATATGTTCTCAGCATGTCATTGTCGGCTGCCATGTCCCGAAAAGAGTTAGTTAGCCCTGTGCTTCATCATTCTCAGGTGCAAACTGGGACTTTATCACCTGTCCTACCTACTGCATGGTCTATTGTTAAGGACTGAAGGAAATAATGCTCATAAAAGTCTCCTAGGGGGGCTGGGGTTGTGGTTCAGAAGTAGAGCACTCGCCTAGCACATGCAAGGCACTGAGTTCAAAGCTCAGCACCACATAAATATAAATAAAATAAAGGTATTGTGTCCAACTACAACTTAAAAAAAAGAGTCTTGGGATCGTACCAATCCAGCCACATACTGTGTGACACTTCAGAACCTGGTTTCCCATGATCAAGCAGGGCTGGTAATATCTTCCTTGCTGACCTCACTTTGTTTTGATGATCAAGAGGAATACTGTGTGCAAAAGTGGTCACTACATTCCGAAGAGCTTTACGGTATAAGTTAATTAAATAGGTGTTCCACATATACCAAAGTCCTCAAAGTCACGTGGGCCAGAGGGGATGGGAAAAAGACTTGAAGGAGACAGATCATCCTAAATATTAATGGGTATGATGCCACGACCCCAAAGAATGGGCTGGGTGCGTCAGGTTTTGAAAATTTTTATCTTATTACCAACATAATTTTCCTATTCCTGGAAAGATACAAAAGATGGCCCTGTTTTCTCTGTGAATAGTTTTACTTAGTGACGATCAGAAGATCAGTGACAAGATAAATGAAACTTTCTAGAAGAAATTTCTCTCCTAAAGCATTCCCATTCAGAAGCTGGGTCTGGGGCTCAAACGGAGGGAATAAGCATCATTTAACCCTTTTTATTAACAAATTCTGGTATTTGGGGTCCTGCCCCCCAGGTTGGCATAGACACAGAAGCATAGCAAACGAGCAGGACAACAGAAAGAGTGACTGTGATAGGCGTTGGCACAAGTCGGCCATCTTTCCCTTCAGTGCCCTTGCCTTGGTGCCCCATGGTGGCTAACCAGCGAGGACAGGCAGAGAGGGGCTGGACTACTTCTAGGAGAATCCTTCAAAATCAAAGTGAGGAGGTCTGCAGCCAGGAAAGGCCCCTGACTTGCATATCATGGCAAAGGCCCCATGAAGCAGCATGACCTTAGGTCCCAAGTTAATAAAAACAGCCACGGAGCTCCCTCCAGTCTCCAGGGCTCTGGTTATCTGGCAATGCTTGCCTGCCACCCCATGATGGTAAGTGGCTCACCTTCTTTTTTAATTCACGTACAGGCCTATTTAATCAGGTGCACACTGGGAGATTTATATCCCATTACAAAAGTGTTCTTGGCAAAATAAAAATCTAATGCTGTGGGTTGTAAAAGAGTGTTGATCACGGAACGAAGGAGCAAGTGGGGTCAGGCAAGGGCGTAGCCCTTCCCATTCCAGCATCCAGACTGAAAGCATTAGCCCAAAACGAGGAACATATTTATCAGGAAAATCTTTTATTCTTTTCAAATAGAGTTTCCTTTAGGAGTCAAAGTTCACAGGAACATTTACCATTCTGGTGCACAAATTGACATCTTTAATAAGGCTTCCTGAAATTCAGAATTTAAATCATGGTTAGAATGAGAGGGTCAAAACATGTCAAACTAAGAACCCAGGGTCAAAAAAATAATGTTTTCATTATAGCTGAATTGCTTTAAAATATTCTCAGCCTCCAAAAATGATCAACTCAAAGAAAGAAGCTTAAAACCAACAAATAGACCCCAGGGTTTTCTAAAGAAATATCTGGTTGCAAGGGCTTGCCTAGACAGCAGAATAAATGTTTAGATATACAGCACTCAAGTAGAAGCTGGACTAGTAGTCGCAGTTTAAGCTATGTGGAAGCATTTTTGAGGAATCCAAGTTCCAGAAACACAAGCACTGTCTGTTAAGCTCCTACAAGTAAAATCAGCAGGATATACATAGTTGATATAGATTAAGTGCATTTCCGTCTATGATAAGGATAGGTAGCAAAAGCGATAGCAAAAGAATAGGACAAGAGGACTCGTTTAGGGAAAAAAAAAGCTTTTTACTATAGTTTCTTTTAAAAAATAATTTATAATAATATTTGAACAGAACAAGGACTTTGATAGAGGAGACTCCGCACTCTGCATCCACCCATCTTATTAATGCGATCAATCCCAAGTTAGAGAAAGAGATGCTTGAACATTAGTTTGCTTCCATTCTTATCTCCTGCTAAATTGCGCTGAAGACCCAGGACCCATCCTCTCTGAAACATTTGGATCCTTAATCTGATGCTTATATCTGGGATCAAAACTCTTCCTATGCAAAAGAAAGAAAAGAGCTCTCAATGACGGTAAAGAATCTCTAGGCTTCTGTCCAAATCCCTGACAGTGACCCGAGGAGGTTTTACTCTTATCACTTAGGTTTATTTTGCACTTCAAATCTATTTTATAGCTTTCTAGAAAGATGAAGGAAATAGCCAGGGCTTCATGACTTCAAGGATAATTAAAACCAAGATGGTATATTCTTCCTGGTAACAACAGATCTCAAAGCTGTAAAACACAGTGCTGTTCGGATCCCAAGCCTGAACGGGAAACACAGGTCCCGCACTGAGCCTGTCGTTTCTTATGATTCTCTCAGAATTTCTTTCGTTGAAGGAAAGCAGACTCCCAACTAGAAATAGCAAAGCTTTGTAGCATAAAAGATAAATACGAGAACCCCTGCTTCCGCCTGCCCTTTGCCTGGTGACACTGACAGCAGTTTAGCAGTAATATTTTGCCAACTATCATAACTTGGATTCATTTGATTTGCAGATGGGGACCCCTATTGGTATGAGAAAAATCCCAGGGAAAATGGAAACTAAGCACTGCTTTCTTAACCAAATGTGCCTGAACTTACCAATAAAAACACGCAGCACCCACAGCCCTACTTCATAAAGAAAAAAAAAAAACATGGGGTGTTGAAATCCTCTCCTCCCACCCGGACCTACACAAGCAGCCTCCGAGGTATGCCTACCCCCTCCCAGACAAGGCTCTGAAGTTCATCTCCTCACACACCCTGCAAGGGGCGCATGCGCACACGCACTCTCCTCCAGCTGCCTGTGTCACCAGGGTTGCAGTCTATCTCCTTGCTGACAGATCTCCGTGTTGGGCAGGATTTCCAATCCTTCATGACTATCTATTTGTCACTGCAGGTGAGTGGTGGCACTCAGCCTGATCCCCAGCCACTTTCACAGTTACTTATCTGTCTTTATGGATTCATCCTGTGTGTCAAGCCAGCGCATAACAGCATTACTGTCAGGGTGACAAAACTGTCCCCAGAGTGCCACAAATGATTCTCTCTCCTTATGGCTGCTAGCAGGGGAAGCACGGTGACACTACCTCGCCTCACTCATCCTTTTCCAGCCCTAACCCGGTTCAGCATCTCCTCCTGCAGGAAGAGCTAGCTAAGGGTGGATAAGAGCAGCCTCTGTGGTCTCTAAAAATTATAAAGGAAAATGGGGGGCAGGGCTGGAGGGGACTGCAGGGCTTCCTGCAAGGCGCAAAGCTCTTGTCACCTGCTCTTGGGTGAGGCAGTGACGCGTTTAGATACCTATCATTGAGGAAGCTAGAGTGGGGTCCTCCCTCCTCCTCCACTCTCCAGGCCTGTCACTCTTCCATCCTCCCAAGCACACATTCGATATACAGTGAAGGGGACCAAAAGGCTGTTAACTGCTAAACCTGTAAATCTGAACTGTAATGGCAAGCCGAGATTTGAATGTTGTCATTTGGGAAGCAGATATATTAACTGAAACTAACAATAAATAAGAATTTCAAGAGCACTCTGGGTTTGCCAAATGATTTGTAATCATTTTCGCAAGTTGACTGCTTCAAAAATAACGTCTCATTTCTTTTCTGTTGTTAAATGGAGCCCCAGTTCCATTTTCCTCTGCAGGCTTCCTTCGAAATGTAATTTTGACAGCCACGTCATGCCTGTGGCCATGTTACTTGGAAGGAAGGTTTCTGCCTTTCCTTTATTTTAATCCCACAACAGCATGCCAAAATTAATGCAGCAAGGGAAAACACTGAAATTTTATTGCCACCAGGAACTTGCTCGAGGAACCCACGCTAAGATATGCTAGCCCCAGACCGGGCCCACAATCATTGCACAGGTCCGCCCAGAGTGACCTTCTAATGCCACTCAACAGTTTCACAGATCCCTCCGAAATCAAGGTCAGGGAAGCCTAGATCTGTGCACCAGGCCAGTCACACTATATTTGGGGGCTTCACTAGTGTTAGAAAAAATAGATAATCGACAAGACACTCTACTTACCAGGTGGGGTAGGGGATGAAGTCGGGCTGGAAGTCTTGGCTTTCTCTCAAAAGGTCAACTGAAACACAAGCGCACACGTGTGGGCGTGCACACACACACACACACAGGAGTGCACACGCCAGTTCAGGCGTGCCTCAGACTCCGCTTTGTTCTTATCCTGATGAGTGCTCCCTGTCTTGAGTTTTTTTTTAAATAGGTTCAAGCTGATTTCTGACACTGGCAAAACAAACCTAAAAGCAATTTAGAAAACACCTGCCCGTGAAGTCAGATGGCAAAATATCTAAAGCTTCTCTCAAAATCTGTGACCTCAGAGGCTGACATGGTTTGATGGGAAATTTAATGTAATAGGCTGCGAAAGGCAAGAGGCCTGTTGTCAGCAATGAAGTCTGAAAGTTAGCAGAATTAATAACACTGTACAATGGAAGAGCCCTCCAGGGACAAGGCTGCAGAACCAGGGCAGTGGGGAAAAATGACTTTTGAAGTCATTTCACTATGACATTCTGTCATCACTGCTAAACGGAAATAAAAAATCATCCGAATCACCGCATGTTTCTTTGTGTGTCCTTCCCTTATCTAATATAAAGTAATAACACCCCACCCAGGCTGGGAATGGACCCTCGAGGGATTCTGAGAGCTCCATTTTGAATCGCTAAATGCAATAAGAATAAATGCAAGTGGGAGTCTGTTTAGCAGAGAGTGATGCCCGGGCTGTTGCCCATCGAAAGCCAATAAATCTCAATGCTTCAACAAGAGATGAAAATGGTTATCTCATCATTGCAGTGCCAGGGCGAAATTTTCTCTGAGCCAGAGTATTTTTATAGATGATTTATGTCTGTGAAGGATAGTTATTTAGCAAAATGGCAGATAATGATGAATAGAAAGTAAATATGAACAGCAGCAAGGGAGTGTTGCTTTGCAGCCGCAATAGACCAAACAAAATACCTCCATAAAGTACATGCCATAGATAATTGCCATTACACTGAAGCTGGCGTCCCTGTATGACTGGAAGTGAAATACAAATGAGGCGATCTGATTTAGTAAGTGATTGCTTTTTGTTGTTCTAGAATACATGCCCCCGGAGTCTGCTAATTTTCCTTGAAAGCATACTTGGTGTCTATGGAACTGTGGGTACGAGCACCAGCTTGGAGCTACACTGATTGGATTCAAAGGCCGGAGCAACTTCCTAGTGGTGAGACCTTGGGTAAGTTCCTTACCCTTTCTGTATCTTAGTTTCCCCATCTGTAGAATGGAGATAATAGCATTAACCTGTAGGTTTGTCACAAGAATTAGATGAGGTCATCAGTAGAAAGAGCTTACGGCGATTCTGGGCATCTGGTTAATACTACATCAATATTAGCTACTGCTCTTATTTTAAGACCAACCACCCAGAGAACTATTTACTATGCTTTAGATTTTATCTGGTCTTCTTCATTTGCTGAATCTTTCAATTGAACTCAGAGTGAGATTTTAAAAAAAAAAAAAGGAGAGTTTTAAGTGGAAAATCTGTAGTCTACGGACTGGACAGAGGCCAACACGAACCCATCCAATTTCTGATCATTCCACCAACATTCTCCTTAATTCACAAGGCATAAGAGATGGTCACATTATCAGGTTGGAAGAGAAGAGAGGAACAAAAGAAATTATTCATGGAGTTACAATGGAAAGGAAGTCTATTTTAAAAAGAAACAGAACTGAGTTTTTGGAGCCTTTGAATAAAAGATAAGTTGACTGCACACAGAATGTCAAAACGGAATGGAAGGAAGGTATTTTTTTTTAACTTTTTTTTTGTACTGAAGCACTACACAAGGAAAAAAAACTAATTATAGTTTTAAATGTCCAAAATGCCATGTCCACCAAAAGCCCGATGCTCATTAGTACTAGTAATTAACTTTACAACTGTCAACACAAACAGCGCACAGGCTGACAGATAGAGAGTAGCTCTGAGGGTGCTAATAAATCCGGAAATAACAACTTGACACACAGATGCACAAAGGGATGCAGGTGATAAAGAAATGTTGACATCAAATCTAATTATCTTCGAAACGGCCAACTACAGCACGAGCCACAGTAATGCACTGTTACTGCTGGTGACGAGCCCCACTGGAGCAGCGCTTAACCACTGCCTACAACCGGCTTTTACAGCCTCTTGTCAGAGCCGGTGAGGACAATATCAAACAGGAAATTATGAGTGCCATGACCCCTCCAAGTCAAAAATCCAGTGATGAATATGGGCTCAGCAAGGCATGGCAGATTACCCCCTCACGGGTTCTAAAGCCGGGATGATATATGACATTTTTATCAGGCACTTTCTCAGGAATGTCACCAAGAGGGAAAATAAAGGCCCTGCAAAGAGACGACTAGGTGAATTATGCAACTGTAATTGCCGATCATAACCTGATATGAGTTGAAATTGCTCTGTTTTCATATTGAGATAGCATAAAATTGTCGGGAAATGCAATGGCTCCTTAATGTGGGCTAGATGAGTCTAATATTCTGATCATTTTTCACTCGGCTGCAAGGTAAATCGAGCTTCCTTAACACAGCCACTGTGGCCCAGGGCAATCGAGGGGCCCAATTTTACACTTGAATTGAGCAAATATGTGTAAACTACGATTTTTCATATTTTCTGCATGCATAAGAAGATGAAACATCTTTATCATCTGTATTGTCTGGCTGAGCTTATACAAAATATTAGTTTATCTCTCCTACTTTGGTTCATTCCATAAGCGAGACACATAGATCTGAAGGACAGGCAATATCCCATATATAAAACAAGTCCATCTTTTATGCAGTCTCATTTCACACGTTCTCCTATTTAAAAACAACCACCACACAACAAAAAAATAGACATAGCAGCAGCATACAAGGGAGGAATCTTTGAAGGGTAGAGGTAAAGCAAATATAGGCTTTAAACACCACCAATTCTTCCATCTTTCTCCTATTCGCGCATAGAGGCTGGGGAGAAGCCAGATTCTCTTTGGTGTCTCTCCTAAATTGTCTCCCTTTCCCCACCAGAGGCAGTTCCACCTGCAGGGACGTGGCACAGTGTTTTATTGCTTTCTCACTGTGGCCGCAGCAAAGGGGAGAAGAATGTGTGGGTGGAGCCCGCTCTAAGCCTGGGCGCATCTCCACGGTGTTCTGGGATTGCTTGATGCCTGCTCCCTTCTCTCCTTTCTGAGCCCCAACCCCTGAGGGTAGCGGGCCCAGACCCAGCACAGCTGTATCTCTCCTGCAGAGTAAATTTCCCCTTCCACAGCTTCTTCCCATCTGCAGGCTCTCAGTCCCCATGCGACACACCATCCCCGAACAGGAACGTTGGTGTGACCCAGAAGATGAACCCTGCAAATGGGTCTCCTAAAGGATCCTTCATGATAAGGGTCCCTTCAGAGAAGGCTCTTACCACTGTGATTTATTACTGACCAGCAACGTATTAGCGCTTCCTGGGTGAAGTCTTTATCTTGGCCACATTCCTTAGAGGTGTTCTTGGGTGGATGTAGCAAGGCGCAGGGCCTGACTCACACCCACGGACCATGTTTGGCCTCGAGTCACAGTGACACTTGCAGTTGTACCTCCAGCAAGCTTCAGAGCATTAAAATAATCCTATAGTATTTTTGTCCCTTAAAAAATAATCAAAGCATTTGCTTCCCTTAAGAGGCCTCTAGGAAACAGGGTGCTAATGATAGAGAGACCAGGGAGGAGTGAAGAAAACAGATGGCAAGAGTCACCCGAACTGAGTCCACTTCAGCAAGGGAGGCTCACATCCAAGGGTGGAGAACACGTGGAAGTGCTTGGTCTTCTGTGGTGGCCACTTGGCTCCATGGGAACCACTGTACACAGAGCAGCACCACACATACAGACCAGGCTTGCTGACACCGTAAAGCTAAGCTGAGGTCAGTGAGCAAGGAAGGGTTCCCTGTGGCACTCTTAAGTGTGTGCGGGATTGGAAGGGTGGTTATGGGAAACCACTCTGTCAATCAGATGCCCCCTCCCACTTTGGCATGCCCATCACATTTATATGGACTTCAGTACTCTCTGTTCACACACCTACCTCCCTCTTAAATGGTAAGTTCCCTCCAGGAGGGGGCCTTTCTATATTTGTTGTATCCTCAGCATTTAGTACAGTCTCTTGGAGACTTGGCATTCCACAAATATTTAATGAATAGGTGACTGTGTTAATGTGTGTGGCAACTGGCTAGTGTATCCGGTGCCATATAACAAATGACTCCCCAAATCAGTGGCTTAAAACAACAAACAGGCCAGGTGTGGTGGTACGCACCTATACCCAACAACTTGGGAGGCTGAGGCAGGAAGATCACAACTTTAAGGATGGCCTCGGCAAATTAGTGAGGCCATAAGTAACTTAGTGAGACCCTGCCTCAAAAAATAAAAATAAAAACAGGGGCTGGGGATGTAGTTCAGTGATAAAATGCCCTGGATTGAGCCCCCAGTACCAAAAAATAAAATAAAATAAACACCCCACCCTATCACTACCACAGCAAACACTATTATCTCACAGTTTCTGTGGGTGAAGAATTTGGAGGCTGGGTAGGGTCTCTGATCAGGATTTCTCACAAGAAAGCAATAAAGGTTGTCAACGGGGGCCGTAGTCATCAGAGGCTTGATTTGGGTTGGCAAATGTATTTCCCAGCTCAACGACACGGCTGCTGGCTGGAGGCCTCAGGTCCTTCCCATGAGGGCTAATCCACAGGACTGCTCACAGTATGGCAAATGGCTTCCCCCAGAGGGAGTATTCCAGACAGAAAGAGACCATAAGGTGGCCATATTCCTATTATGACCTAGTTGTTCCCCTTATTCTAGTCAACAAGTGTAGCCCACACTAAAAAGCAGGAGAGCCCACAGGCTGTGGATGCCAGGAGACAGATCACGGGGGCCATGTTGGGGGCTGGCTATGACAGCCAGCTTCTACCAACTTAGTTCAACCAACATCTGTGTAACAGACCTGGTGCTGACCGCTAGGGATACAACAGTCAGTGGGCAGCAGGGTACATGGCCCCGTCCTCACAGAATTTACAATCGACTAGGGAAGCTGGGTGTTCAACAACTGAAGTATGAGCACTGCTTATCCAAGGGAAAGTGGAGGGGTGAGTATGTAAACTGGAATCGTTGGTCATGAGACAGATTGTGCTATTACACACGCTGCCATTATGCACCAGCCATCATTTGGCGTCTTCCCAAAGAAGAATTGTACATTGTCCTGAAAACACAGTGCTGCATTGTAAGGGTGAGTACCTTTATAGGTACCAGGCAAGAATCAGAGATGGTAATCAGCTTCCTCTCTCCAGTGGGGGAACTTGAGGCCAGGTGGGAAAGACTTTCTCAGCTTCACAATAATAACTTCATATCAAAACACTTTCATTCTTCAGATAGAAAACAAGTCATCGGTAGAGATAGAAAATTTGCTTTCTGAGCCCTAAAGATACCTTTCTAATCACTAGGTAACAGGGAGGGATCCCTGATCATAAGTTATCTAAACCAAACGAAGCTGAAATGAAACCACCCCGTGTGATTTACTTTTTCTTTTTAAAGTAATAAAAACACACAAGTGCAAGTTTTTGTTTCTGTTTTTCCTTGTTTTGTTTTTAATCCAAGAATCGACTTGTTTCTTCCTAGGGAATATTTATTGAGCTGCAATGCACTCAATATTATTAAGAATTCTGATCAGAGGTAAACATGCAAAACACTGAATCCAGGGGATTAAGACTCTTTGTTAGTGTTTACGTTATCTGTTTTTAATTCCTATATATCCTTTCTTTATCTCAGTGTTTCAACACTAATTGCAAAACAGCCCTCACTAACAGTAATGAGCCCCTGGCCCTTTGCAGACCTCCAGACAGAGCTCCCTGCCATAGATAAGGCAGTCCCTTAACAAGGCTCAGTAACTGGATCAAGGTCTTTTACAGCTTTTCCACTTTCTTTTGCTCATCTGGCCTTCCAGAGGCTAACCCAGCTCGCTAAATCATGTAGTTCAGGGTGATATCTTAGTCTGCTGAGAGTCTCTAACCTCAGCTGCATCTAAGGAAATGAATATGCAGTTCTTGGCCTCTTCAAGATACTTCTCAACTTCAAACAGAGCAAGATTGAAGAGCAGTATAGGAGGGCACCCCGTCTACCTGGTACTGTGAGCAGGGCTGAACGTGGACCCTCTTGCCCAGTGAGTCCCAGTTCACTGGTATGAATTAAATTAATCTTGTTCTAAAAATCTTAAGACCCATGAATTTTTAGGCTGCATTTGGATAAATCATGCTGCCTGGGTTCTGCTTTGGAATCTTAGCAAAGTGTCAAAGGAAGAGAATGAGTTCTTATATCGATGGGGTTGTTCAATGGCCACTTACTCTTATTTTATTTAGCAAGAGAGGAACTCCGTTCTGCCTTTTCTTTCCTTTGGCTCCGATTTTCCACTCAGCCATTTCTGTGATTACAAATACCTTTTGCTCTTTTTTCATTATGGAGTCACCTACACATTGAAATGGTACCTATTTCATCTTCTTGTCTTGTCTGTTCCTGTATACCCCTTCCAGAGACTTAATTCAGGGATGTTGCTAAGCAACTATACATCATAGCAGCCAGTCACCAATTACTAATTGTCCTCCGCACTTTAGCCTTGCAAATCTGGGCTGCCTGTGACAATGGCATGGAGTTTCGATGGCCAAAAACATACCCAGAGATTTCTTAGCTCAGTGAAGACGGAGACGCTAATAACCAGGCACTATCTCATGGCAGTGACAAAGACTTCTAGTCTCATGCCCGCCAAAGCATTGCAGTAACAAGCCCATCCGTTTGGCACTGTTCTTTCCTCCCTGCCCAGAGAAAAAAAAATTGGAGGTATGGTTGGAAATGTCTGGACACATGCACGGATGAAAACGTGGACACTGGCATTTCACACGCGATCCCCTTCCTCCCTGTTGGTACCTCCCCATTGCTATAGTTTCTAGTTGATTTGAGGATCTATTAGTAATCAAATTTCAGCCTCAATTTTATGGTTAGTGTAATGGAGTTAATTTCTCTAATGCTAGCAGTTCATGGAAGGGGTCTCTTGCGGCAGTCCAGACCTGGGATTCGCAGCAGCTGTCAGAGATGCCGCTAAGGAATTCCTTATTAGCTAAGATGCAACCAGGCAGAAAACTCATTACACAGTGCTAAATATACTTAATCACATCTATTAGAGAAAAATGAACTTGATAATTACAACAAATAACTAAACTGCAGAAAGTGTTCAAGGAAAAAAAAATCCACCCCAGGATCTAAGTGTACGGGGAATCTGAGCTGCACAACACCAAAGGGGAGCCAGGAACACGGTGCTTTGTGCTGAAGGAGAAACCGGTCTCCAGGTAGGTGGAGCTGATTTAAGTTGCCTACTAAAATGACAAATTTACATTTCAAAAGTGCCCTTGTTTATTTGGTATATGTAAAATTTTAATTAGAAAGAAATCTTTGGAGGGCAAATGCTTTTGTTTGTAGACTGGTTCTCCTAGGTGCGGGTGATGGGTGGAGAGGGCTGTGAAGGAGCCCACGGTAAACACTCGGTTCGACAAATAGAGATCTATAATAGCTCTGTGGCACATGCGACTTCCCTGGAGCCTAACAAATGTTGAGAGTCAAATTTGTCTTTTTTTCTGTCACAAAATTGAAGTCCCCAGGTGGGGGGACCTTTACCATTCCTGACTGAGGAATCTACATGAGGACCACCGGAATGAATGTCACCTATCAATTTTTTTCAGTGCCTGACCTCACTTAGCAGGGGCGTCATGACTCCCGAGGGGTGTTTCGGGGCAGTGTGGCTTTGGGAAGGAAAGCCACAGAGTCAAGTTAACTTTGGGGCCAAGGCCTAGTAGGAGATGATCATTGGAAATGGGCAGCGAGTGGGGACTGGTCACTGTTAAGCATGACAGTGATATGGGACTTCTGGAAGAGAAAAGGAGGATAAGAAAGATCAAAATAAAGTCTGAAAACAGGTGCTAGTTGATTGCAGAGTTGAGTCTCAGGGATGTGGGAGGAGCAAGGCTGCAGCTGGCTTGAGTCTGCCTAAGCCCCTGACTCTTTGGCAACTTCCTCTCTGCAGACAGGACAGATGGACAGTTTTTAAGCATAGAAGTGACAGAATGGTTACATCTCTGGAAAGCCTGTTAAACAAAAATATACTGCTGTTACCTTTGGCCACTGAGGGCAGCAGCAAAGCAGTCCACTCACTCTGACTACTGGGAAAATCAAGTCAAGCCCACATATCCACACCGATAATCAGGAAACCCATTCCTCCTATTAGCCATATTTTAAAGGAATGAAAACAGAAGTGATCAATGTGGTTCTCCCCAAACATTCAAGTTTCCTGATTGGGGGTTTACTTCTCTATCTCGCTGTTTAGGTGGGGGTGACCTTCCACACAGGTGAGGGACACTGTCGGCATTATCTCCCCACATCCATCCAGTGCAGCCTGTGACCTTGCCCTAGTTTCCCTCTAGGAAGCCTCTCCTTCCCTGGCTCTTGGCCCAAGGGCTTCCAGCCCAGTCTCCTCTACCCTCCGCATCATCCCACTCCCCAGGCTGCAATGGAGGCAAATGAGCACCTCGGCTGGAGATGCTAGGACGAGGCCTCTCACTTGATCTATAGGAGTGCCCAGGGAGGGGCAGCTGCTGCAACCATCTCCCGGTGACCAAGAGAGGGGAGTCCGATTGAAAGTAAAACGAACAGTAAGGAAGTAGAAGCAGCATGTGAGCAAACTAACAGATCATGGCCACTCATTTGAGCTCTGATGACACTGTAGTAAAGCCAGATACTGTTGACCTTTCCCGCATATGGGTCAATAAGTCGTCTTCCCATGATGACCCGCCTCCTGCAACGCCTGTCAGGCTCTCTTCCCCATTTTCAAATGAAGGAAGCCTGATAGAACGTCACACTCTCACTATCAACATGGTGCTCCACGTGGATTCAGTCTGTCCTTAAAGAGGGCACAGCATTGAATGAAAGGACACAGAAGAACGACGTGACATAAGAGGAAAGAGCTGACTCTGGCAACAGCTGCTTTTGTGCCCCGTCCCTGGGAACAGGCATTTCAGAAGCTGGGCCCCAGCTTGGCAGATCGCTGGGCGCTGGCCCTTAGAGCTGGGTGGAGAGATCAGAGGACGAGGGGGTATCGGCCCGCCCCAGACATGCAGCTGCACTGGGTTTCATCACATATCAATTTTTACTGCAAAGAAAACCATACAAATTTAATCAGCTCTTCATATGGAAATATTTAACTTTTTTCCCCTGGAGTTGTTTGATATTATTGTTTTAAGAGTCAGGATTAAAAAAAAATCAAGATGTGTGATAGTGGTGGACACAGAAAAGCATCCATTTCTGGCAAGAATGCAAGTCTCATTTCCAGTAGACTCGGGTCTTAAATGCACTGGCGTCTCTGTCAATTGCCTGGCTCAATGAAGAACATATTACATGCCCATAACCATGAAGTATAAGACAAGAATGATCCATCCTGCACACCCCTCACCCACAGTCCAGGCAGGATGCTATTATCGGTGAGAATAACATGATCTCAGAAAAGCTCCTGTTGCCCACAAGTTTAAGGAGTGTTCTGTTTTGGCATCCAAACCTCTGAGGTTTCCATTTGCTCCTTCGCCCTTCAGAGATGTTATCAAACAACCTTGTTCCAGAACTTCTAATCTCTGAAAACCTATAATGTGGAATTCTTACATACATACCTATTAAAGTACTATGTTCTCTCTCAGTAGTCGTAAAATGTAAAACACCTCTTAAAAGAGATTTCCTTTGTTTCCCAGCCAAGGGCACAGGAGACAAAAGAAGTTGCCTTTTAAATATAATTTTTAAACACTGTATTAAATAAAATGAAGTATCGATATACAGGGTGATTTCAAAAATGAGGTCTGCTTTTGAGATCACGGGCATTTTTAAATGCCAAAGTGATGTAAGCTGCAGGCCCAAGCCAAGAATTTTCCATCTCAGAAATGGGTCGTCAGAAACTCAGGGATGAGGACAACATAGTACGCTGTCACCCACTGTACTGGGAAGACAGATTCAAAGCGGACACAACACCTACACCAGTTTGTGAGAAAGGGTGGGTCAACTGCATAGCCTGGGTCAGGCCCAGCCAGGACAATTTTCTTGAACTGCCCTGGATCATGGCTGCAGAAACTTCTAACTCTGACATAGTTACAAAGCCATAACATTTGTTGGCGGTGCAGCTATTAAGTCACCAATCAATACCCATATTAATTTTCCTCCACACTATTTTCCTTTATGGGGGAAGCTCTATTTACTAAATGCCCTGATATGGGCCGGCTGGGCAGAATTCATCTCCGAGGCTTTGGAAGACATCTTCTGGCCTTCATCACATTAGTGCCACTGACCTTCTCTGTTGGAGGAGAAGGAATGGCAGACATGGTGAGTAACTGAGGATAATCTTGAGAGGAGTACTTTCTGGAACCCAAAGCACAGAAAACTTTATGTCAACATTATGGATAATGCTTTTTTTTTTTTTAAGGGAAAAAGAAATCCCATTTCTATTATGCAATCAGGAAATTGAAGATGTCTATCTCCAGATAACCAACTGCTTGTGGTGCGATTTCACTTGGAAACTTGCACAGAGAATGTTTTCCTACTGTCTGTTCTGGTTTCTCTGTCACTTCACATTGACTTTTTTTCGCTTTCTGTAGCAAATAAATCAGAAAGTTAATAGTTCTGTTGATTTGTTAGAGCCCACTGCCCCCTTAAAAAAAACAAAGAAAAGAAAAGAATAGCTCTAAAGGGGGAAAAACTGATCCCAGTGTGTTAACAACTCCATTGCGGTTTCAGGCTGCGGTCATGCCAACTGTCTAGTAAAAAGAGAAATTCCTCTATAGCAGAAGTAATAAAATCTTCTTTTAAAGCACAAATACCATGCAGGGAGGAAACGTAAACCCACGCATTGGGACAAGGAAAGGGGGTGGTAGGAGGTAAAATGTGGGCTGGAGTACTGGGGACCTGCAGTCGCCACAGTGCTTTGGAAAATTTTCACCCAAAGCAGCTGTTTGTATGACCCAGAATTTTCTCTTCTTAATCCATCATCCAGATGATTTTGGGAAGATGTAAGCTATTATCTGGAGCCATCTTCATTGTTATTCATATGAGGAAATATTTATCACCCACTCTGCTTTTTCAGAGAAGATGATCTGTGAGTCAGATCGGATAGTTGAAGAATATTCTGATAGTCATGACAGGGTACTTATGGCAAGCCAAACACGGCCGGTCTGGGAGACAGCCCTGTAGATATGGAGAGGAAACTTCTGCTTCCAAACCAAAGAGCTGAGCATTTAACATCTGAGTCTCATATCTGGATTCCTAGGACTCATAATTGACAAATAATTGACTTTCCTTAAAATCAGGGTCAAAGCTCCCCAAATTACCACCCTTGGTGATGAACACACTGGGCCAACTGTTCCCAGGCAGTCAAGAGGAATCCTGTCTGCCCCCGGGGCCCCCACTCAGTTACTCCAACAAAAGGCAGCAGTTGAATGTAGAGAAAAGTCAAGTGAAAAGAGCTGGGATCCTGTGACACGGGGCATTCAACAGCCAGATTGTTTTCACACAATCACTCAATATCTCTGATGATGGCCAGACTTGGAAGGGAGATCCATTTGCCAGGTAATGCTTTGACACTGAGAGCCAGCAGAATGCAAAGCCAAATTCCTGTTTCCTAATGCAGGCTCTTCATTAAAACACCCACATCCCCGATCCTGGGTCCAATCCTGGGAAAAAAGCCCTCAGAACACCAGGGCAGGGCCCCACAGATGGATGAACGTCTAGGAGGCTCTACCTCCTGATTTGCCCTGCTCTTCCAGGTTCCTAGATTCTGCCTGAGGGGAAGGAGGGGGAGCTCCAGGGAAGGTCAATGGCAGTAGCAGCTGTAGCCCAAGCCACCATCTTAACACTTAAATGAATTAAAAGCAACGATGCAAAGACTGTGTATTTCATTTCATCTGGTATTTCCTCAAGCACTCCCACCGCAGGAGCTATATGTAAACATTACGATCCCCCCCCCCTACCACTTTGGACTTAATTGTATTCCTAATTGAAAATGAAAATTAATTTGCTTTTGATCAATTCCAGGTGGTAGATCAGCCTGAAATGGTAGCAGAGCATTTTCCCCTCTAAGTGACCACACACACGTGCCCATAAACACCAGCGTGCACAGCCGGCGGCGGCATGAACAGGCAGCAGTCGTCTCCCCCCCCCCCCAGCCCCCGAGCCCACGCTCGTCGTCGTGCTCCTTG